>NC_042988.1:2151213-2473396 GCF_901001165.1 Salmo trutta
TCTAAACAATGGGGGCACTTCAGGAGGCGAGTATAAGGCTTCTTCCAAAAATCATTTTTGATTTGTCCCAAAAATTCATTAGGCCTATCTGTACGTGCAGGCTACTGATTTCCTGTTCAGTTTGAAAGGGAGAGCATGCGAAAGATGCGAAGGAGGACCGGAGCTACATTTTATTAGCTTGCTACTGCTATCATTTATTTGAATAAAAACAATATGTTTCGTTGCCAATGATGAAGCTTTATCAGAGTTATTGACCTCACAATAAGCCATATTCAAGTAACTTACATAACTTAGGCTATGTGCTAAAAGTAGGCTAATTGGAGAAGGCCTAATTCATTTAAACAGCCAGTCTTTGGTTTGATGCTCATGTGGTGAGCTATAGTTTGTTAGTCGATTTAGACTCTCGATGGTGCAGCTGTAGAACTTTTTGAGGATCTGGGGACCCATGCCAAATATTTTCAGTCTCCTGAGGGGGAAAAGGTGTTGTCGTGCCCTCTTCACAACTGTCTTGGTTTGTTTGGACCATGACAGTTTGTTGGTGATGTGGACACCAAGGAACTTGAAATTCTCGACTCGCTCCACTACAGCGAGTGTCTGCGTTGCCAAGCGTTAAAATAGAAGTCAGTTCTATCTGTGACGCTGAACGCGGTGTAAGTCCTGCCTCTCCCATCTCCTCATTGGTTTATAGAAGCAGATACCCACGTGCCATCTCCTCATTGGTTATACCCACGTGGGTGATTGAAAGATGAACTAAGGTTGGTTGGTCATAATAATACACCTTATTATGAAAGTTAGATGCCAATCGCCATATAAAGTCCAAAGATTGTCATAAATGTTTCATGCTTTTTGACCTGTCCCCAAATTAATATAATTTGATCAGAGTTTGTTTTGATATTTAAACCTGCGTGTTCGTGATCGCGTTTGGTGTAGGGGGACAAAATCAATTGGCGCACGATGGTGCACGTTCGTGTCCGGTTTGCGCATGGTGTAAGGCTCAGGTCTGAGGCTCTGGTCTGTCTTAGACATGCTCTCTGCTATCGACTTTGTTTTAATTATTATTTTGTGTATAGCGGAGGGTCATTTATTTATAGAGGGTCACTTTTCTTCCAGATGAAAATGTAAGGGAGGGCTATCCATTTTCATTTCGGAGAGGTCCGATTTTCTCCAGCTATCCCTCATTATAAATAACGTACAGTCCCTAATTCTTCAAGTCTTACCCATAGTAACCAACCATTTGATCTCAATAAGTTTCATGGGGATATACATTTACACATTGAGTTATACAGTGTTGTCGCACAGTGTTGTTTTGAATGATGTACAGTGAGCAAATGTTTGAGCAGATGCTGTTAACAAACTGTAGCATAGCCTACATGTGCATTATGCCTAGTGGCGCGCTCTGTTGTATTTTGGCCACATGAGCGAAACATGCGGTGGTGTTTCTGTCTTACGGTAACGTTATACTATGCTATTATATTTGGTTCTGTTATGTAGAATACTGTGATCATTATGTGATCTTGCAGACATTGATTCAGCTTTGTCTAACTTTGATCTAACTTTGCCTGAGTAGCCTGTTCTCTACGCGTATACTTATGCGCAGAACGTGATCCACACAAATGCTGGCAGAAGCTTCAGGAAGCTCCAGATCTTTTATTCAGAGGACTAAAGATCCCAAAAATGTCAGATCCATAGGCACTACATTAAAATTAAAATAACTGTCCATCCATACCTCCTCAGCAACAGCATCTCTGTAGAACCTCAGGGTTTGGTCAGTCAGGACAAACCAGTGTTTCTTCCACTGCAAGATAGATAACGAATCAACAATTAAAGAATTGCAATTCACATGCACAAACACATACAGATACAAAGTTTATAAACACTAACCTGCCCTTTGTCAGTCAGTCTGGTCATCCAGCCCTTTTTGAAGTTGAGGAGGTCAGGCTGGGAAGGGGAAAATATTTATCATTTTTATTTTAAAATGTTTATAATAATGTACATCAGTTTAGCTAAATCAAGCTTACCCTATATTTGTAATATTAGACCAGTTTCCCAGACACAGATTAAATTTAGTCCTAGACTAAAAGGCGTACTCAATTGATAATCTCTTTGTCTGGGAAACCGGCCCATTATGTATTGGACACACCCAGGTCTAGTTTAAGAATGTAGAGTTCCCATGTGGACAGATTTACCGTTGCTGTGGTGGCCGTAGCTTCTGCTGCTCTCCGGTCCAAGGACTTGGAGCGGCGGTAGCAGGGCATGGTTGGTCTGGAGACATCCGGGGCCGAACGCTTCAGAGCAGATTCCAGGGCCTGCTCCAACCACAGGCAGAGAGGAGAGAACTACAGTTGAGCACATACCTACTTTTATTAAAAAAAAGAAATTTTCTTTTTTCAAGCAAACTTCCATTGTGTAATCAGGAGTTGCTTAATGTAGGGTGTGTGAAAACTCACTTTGGTGATGACATTTAATCTAGTAAGATGACGCCGACAGGCAGCTCTGCTTCTAGCTCCTAAGCAACTTTGATGGTAACAAGTTCTACCAACACGCTACCGAAGTTCTACCAACACATTGACTATAGTACTCGTGCTGGGAAAACACTCCACCACTGCAATTCTCTCTTCAAGGATGCCTACAAGGCCCTACCCCACCCTCCCTTCGGCAAATCAGATCACGGTTTCATTTTGCTTCTCCCTTCCTATAGGCAGAAACTCATACAGGAAGTACCCGTGCTAAGGTCTATTCAACGCTGGTCTGACCAATAAGAGTCCATGCTTCAAGATTGTTTTGATCACGCAGACTGGAATATGTTTCGGGTAGCCTCGGATAATAACATTGATGAGTTCATAAGGAAGTGTATAGGGGACGTTGTTCCTACTGTGACTATTAAAATCTACCCAAACCAGAAACTGTGGATAGATGGCAGCATCCGCGCTAAACTGAAAGCGCAAACCACCACATTTAACCATGGCAAGGTGACTGGGAATATGTTCGAACACAAACAGTGTAGTTATTCCCTCCGTAAGGCAATCAAACAGGCAAAACGTCAGTACAGAAACAAAGTGTAGTCGCAATTCAATGGCACGGACACGAGACATATGTGGCAGGGTCTACAGACAATCAAGGATTAGAAAGGGAAACCAGCCACATCGCAGACAAGCTAAACAGCCACAAGCACAGACAAGCTAAACACCTTCTTCACCCGCTTTGAGGACAATACAGTGCCATCGATGAGGCCCTCTCCCAAGGACTATGGGCTCTCCTTCTCTGGCCGACATGAGTAAGACATTTAAGCGTGTTAACCCTCGTAAGGCTGCCGGCCCAGACAGCATCCCTAGCCGTGTCCTCCGAGCATGCGCAGACCAGCTGTCTGGAGTATTTACGGACATTCAATCTCTCCCTATCCCAGTCTGCTGTCTCCACTTGCTTCAAGGTGTCCACAATTGTTCCTGTACCCAAGAAAGCAAAGGCAACTGAACTAAATGACTATCGTTTGTAGCACTCACTTTTGTCATCATGAAGTGCTTTGAGAGGGTAGTTAAGGACTATATCACCTCTACCTTACCTGACACCCTAGACCCACTTCAATTTTCTTACCTCAATAGATCCACAGACGATGCCATCGCCATTGCACTGTACACTGCCCTATCCCACCTGGACAAGAGGAATATCTATGTAAGAATGCTGGTCACTGACTACAGCTCAGCCTTCAACACCATGGTACCCTCCAAGCTCATCATCAAGCTCGGGGCCCTGGTCTGAACTCCGCTATGTGCAACTGGGTCCTGGACTTCCTGACAGGCCTTTACTGATCCTCAACACAGGGGCCCCACAAGGGTGCATACTCAGCCCCCTCCTGTACTCCCTGTTCACCCATGACTGCGTGGCCACACACGCCTACAACTCAATCATCAAGTTTGCAGACGACACAACCATAGTAGGCCTGATACCAACAATAATGAGACAGCCTACAGGGAGGAGGTGAGGGTCCTGGCGGAGTGGTGCCAGGAAAATAACCTCTCCCTCAACGTCAACAAAACGAAGGAGCTGATCGTGGACTTCAGGAAAAAGCAGAGGGAGCATGCCCCTATCCCCATTGATGGGACCACAGTGGAGAAGGTGGAACATACTGCTTTACTAATTTCATATGTATACACTGTATTCTATTCTATTGTATTTTAGTCAATGCCACTCTGACATTGCACGTCCTGTTATTTATACAGTTCTTAATTCCATTATTTAACTTTCAGATTTGTGCGTATTGTTAGATATTACTGCACTGTTGGAGCTAGGAACACAAGCAATAACATAAGCAATAACATCTGCTGAATATGTGTATGTGACCAATACAATTTGATTTTATTTGATTTCACTTCCTTAAATTTGATTCTAAATATTCAGAATCTTTCAGTGGGGTCTTTCTCTAACATATCATTAACATAATATCCAAAAAGTTAGATTTCGTAACCTAATACATCTGATAATAAGCACCGAGCTCTGTTGACAGAGCAGTGCAGCTTTTTCGCTGATGCTTTTTAGGATTTAACATTTTGTGATCGTCCCCTTCCAAGTTGTTTCCGCAAATATCAAATTAGCCTGACACGAGCTGAATTAAATGTAAAAGGCTATGAAGATAAAAAGCTTGCGGGAATGCTCAGTGCTCCGTTGACATTTCAAAGAGATCCGCTTTTTTTTGTGAGACGTCTTCGAAAAGAGTAGGAACTTCGCATTATGAAAAGTGTATACTAAAATATGAAAATGCTACCTGTCATATCTCAAAATAGATATCTATCTTACCTCTATATTGTTTTATGTCCTCCGGATTTGAGAAGCAAGATGACGAGTTCAATGGTAAACCTGTCAGGCAGCCTTAATTCTCGCACATCCTATGTGACGGATGCTATTTTTTGACAACTTTTTTTTCCTGTCCATTGATTTATTCACCCTAATTTTGACCATCCTACAAGTGTTAAAAGTCAAATAACTTTTGAACGGATTATGATAGAGACAAGAGGTTTGCGACATTGATTTTCTTAGAAGAGTATCTACACAATTGACATTATTTTACCCTTTGGCCAAAAATATGCAGTTGTGGTTGTCTTCCCTGTGGCTCAGTTGGTAGAGCATGGTGTTTGCAACGCCAGCATGGTGTGTGCAACACCAGGGTTGTGGGTTTGATTCCCACGGGGGGCCAGTACAAACAAAATGCATGAAATGTATGCATTCACTACTGTAAGTCGCTCTGGATAAGAGTGTCTGCTAAATTACTAAAATGTAAAATGATTGGACACTCTACTTAATGTCTCTGCAGCTTCTATCTCCACATATCTCACAATTCAGGCACTTGGTAGTCCAAAGCTAAATGAATGTGATCAATATACTGGTAGTTTATTGCTCTATAATCCGTTTTCCAAAAATGGTCATTGTACCTGTTTTTTGTTTATCTGCAGTCTGCTGTGTCGGGTCTGGCTTGTGGTGTTGGAGAATGATGAGGAAGAGGAAGTCGGCTCAGATGAAGAGCTGGTGTCCATGTTGTCAACGTGATCACCCTCTAACTGGTCTATGACCTGCGACCTCCTGATCCCAACAAACAAACACACAGAGTACACTTATCAATGCTTAACTCAGTTGACTTACAAAATGCAAAAGTACCCAAACACAGTCCCTTAAAATACACAAAGAGAACAACACATATCAATGCTGAACTTAAACGACTTACATAACGCAAAAGTACACAAACAGATTACTTAAAAAATTTACACTTTACATGTTTAGTACTGTAATTTCAGCATGGTAATAATAAGGAATGCAGAGGCAAAATAATAGGTAGAGACAACTTGTGATGATAGGAATGGATTTGGTAATGTAGGGGTGATGGCTGGAGCCCCATGTTGTGGTTGGCGGATGGTTTGGAAAGAGGCCAGCAGGCAGGAACGGGCAGTCCCAGCAGGGCTGAGTGACATGGTTGGTGGGGCTCCAGAGACCTAGAAGGACAGGGAAAACAACAAAGGAGTATGATTTGTGTTTAGAACGTATGAACATAAAAACAGAAGATACAAGTTTTGAGATGGTGAACACCACAGTTCATGTGGCAAAAAGAGACATGAGAGCATCAATTCTGCTCAGTCAGTCTGCTCTGTCAGTGATCAGCGACTTGAGAAGAATTTATGCTCTCAAACACCGCTGTGACTAAGAAGTCTGACCTGCGTTCCAAGACAAATAGCCTGTTGAGCTGGTCCCTGCCAGGGCTGTCTGCTCTACCCTGCACCAGACTCCCTGCCTGGGCCCCGAAGGCCCCCATCGTCTCCTTGTCATCCAGCCGTCTGGTCCTGTGCACATCAGCCAACCACACATACTTTGGTCTCCCCACACTGGGACCCCGGGGGTCGTCACCCTGGTCCTCAGCCCGGCCCTTGTCCACCTTCACCATGCCCCTGGTAGACTCACCCCTTAGCCAGCCGAAGGACGTGCTGGTGGCAGAGCATCTTGAGCCCATTGGGGACCTGCCAATCAGGACCTGAGGACAAGGGGAGGAGGAGGAAGAGCAACCAGAAGAGGAGGAAGAGACGGGAGAGGCCAAGGGACCGTTGATGGGGAGGAAGACAAACCTCAGGGGGTCCCTGGGAGAAACACTGGACAGAGACAAAGATGGCTGCCAGGAGTCTGTAGCTGGTATGTTCTTCTCTAGGGAGGAGCAACCACTCTCCACCTGAGACTTGGGTCCGGAAAATAGAAGGAATTGTTGGGCATCTGGGGAGGGAGTTCCAAGGAGAGGGAACAGGAGAAGAGGAAGGAAAAGGTTAATCTGCAATACAGATAAGTCAATGGGAATAACCAGTAAATTGTAGGTAGATTTGTGCATAAAGTGGGCCACCAACAGGAACGTGCGTGTGTGTATGTGTGTGTCTGTGTCTAGGTGTGTGAGTGTATAAACGCTGGTTTCACTCCGTCAGGAATAATCTGGCCCAAGCTGGGGCTTTGTGGCAACTTCAGTGCCTTCAGAAAGTATTCACACCCCTTGACTTTTTCCACATTTTGTTGAGTTACAGCCTTAATTTAAAATAGATTAAATTCATATTTTTTGTCATTGCTCTTTGTGGTGGGCCGGGCGCCTGCAAGCTAACTTCGGTTGTCAGTTGGACGGTGTTTCCTCCGACACATTGGTGCAGCTGGCTTTCGGGTTAAACAAGCAGTGTGTCAAGAAGCAGTGCGGCTTGGCGGGTCATGTTTCGGGGGATGCATGGATCTTGACCTTTGCCTCTCCCGAGTCCATTGTGGAGTTGCAGCGATGAGACAAGATCGTAATTACCAAACGGATATCATGAAATTGGGGAGAAAAAGGAAGTAAAAATATAAAAAACAATTATAAATAATATATATACAGTACCAGTCAAAAGTTTGTACACATGGGTTTTTCTTTATTTTTACAATTTTCTACATTGTAGAATAATAGTGAAGACATCAAACTATGAAATAACACATATGGAATCATGTAGTAACCAAAAAAAGTGTTATAAAATATATTTTACATTTGAGATTCTTCAAAATAGCCACCCTTGCCTTGATGACAGCTTTGCACACTCTCGGCATTCTCTCAACCAGGTTCACTTGGAATGCTTTTCCAACAGTCTTGAAGGAGGTCCCACGTATGCTGAGCACTTGTTGGCTGCTTTTCCTTCACTCTGCGGTACAACTCATCCCAAACAATTGGGTTGAGGTCAGGTGATTGTATAGGCCAGGTCATCTGATGCAGCACTCCGTCACTCTCCTTCTTGGTCAAATAGCCCTTACACATCCTGGAGGTGTGTTGGGTCTTTGTACTGTTGAAAACAAATGATAGTCTCACTAAGCACAAACCAGATGGGATGGCGTATCGCTGAAGAATGCAGTGGTAGCCATGCTTGCGTGCCTTGAATTCTAAATAAATCACAGACAGTGTCACCAACAAAGCACCCCAACACCATCACATCTCGTCCTCCATGCTTCACGGTGGGAACCACACATGCAGAGATCATCCGTTCACCTACTCTGTCTCACACAAAGACACAACGGTTGGAATCTAAAATCCCACATTTGGACTCATCAGGCCAAAAGACAGATTTCCACCGGTCTACTGTCCATTGCTCATGTTTTTGGCCCAAGCTAGTCTCTTCTTCTTATTGGTGTCCTTTAGTAGTGGTTTCTTTGCAGCAATTCGACCATGAAGGCGTGATTCATGCAGTCTTCTCTGAACATGTTTAAGATGTGTCTGTTACTTGAACTCCGTGAAGCATTTATTTGGGCTCCAATCTGAGGTGCAGCTAACTCTAATGAACTTACCCTCTGCAGCAGAGGTAACTCTGAGACTTCCTTTCCTGTGGCAGTCCTCATGAGAGTCAGTTTCATCATAGCCTTGATGGTTTTTGCGACTACACTTGAAGAAACTTTCAAAATTCTTGAAATGTTCTGTATTGACTGACCTTCATGTCTTAAAGTAATGTTGGACTGTCGTTTCGCTTTGCTTATTTGAGCTGTTCTTGCCATAATATGGACTTGTTTTTTTACCAAATAGGGCTATCTTCTGTATACCACCCCTATCTTGTCACAACACAACTGATTGGCTCAAACGCATTAAGAAGGGAAGAAATTCCACAAATGAACTTTTAACAAGTTATACAGTGCCTTGCAAAAGTATTCATTCCTTTTGGAGTTTTTCCTATTTTGTTGCATTACAACCTGTAATTTAAGTGGATTTGTATTTGTATTTCATGTAATGGACATACACAAAATAGTCCAGATTGGTGAAGTGAAATGAAAAGAATGACTTATTTCAAAAAATTCTAAAAAATAAAAATCGGAAAAGTGGTGCGTGCATATGTATTCACCCCTTTGCTATGAAGCTCCTAAATAAGATCTGGTGCAACCAATTACCTTCAGAAGTCACATAATTAGATAAAGTCCACCTGTGAGCAATCTAAGTGTCACATGATCTGTCACATGCTCTCAGTATATAAACACCTGTTCTGAAAGGTCCCAGTCTGCAACACCACTAAGCAAGCGGCACCACCAAGCAAGCGGCACCACCAAGCAAGCGGCACCATGAAGACCAAGGAGCTCTCCAAACAGGTCAGGGACAAAGTTGTGGAGAAGAACAGATAAGGGTTGGGTTATAAAAAATATCTGAAACTTTTAACATCCCAAGGATCCCACCGTTAGATCCATTATTATTCAAAAATTGAAAGAATACCACAACAAACCTGCCAAAAGAGGGCCGCCCAGCAAAACTCAAGGACCAGGCAAGGAGGGCATTAATCAGAGAGGCAACAAAGAGACCAAAGATAACCCTGAAGGTGCTGCAAAGCTCCACATCGGAGATTGGAGTATCTGTCCATAGGACCACTTTAAGCCATACACTCCACAGAGCTGGGCTTTATGGAAGAGTGGCCATTGCTTAACCTCTCTTGGGTAGGGGGCAGTATTTTCACGTCCGGATAAAAAACGTACGCAATTTAATCTGGTTATTACTCCTGCCCAGAAACTAGAATGTGCATATAATTGTTTGATTTGGATAGAAAACACCCTAAAGTTTCTAAAACTGTTTGAATGGTGTCTGTGAATATAACAGAACTCATATGGCAGGCCAAAACCTGAGAAGATTCTATACAGGAAGTGCCCTCTCTGACCATTTCTTGGCCTTCTATAGCCTCTTTATCAAAAACAGAGGATCTCTGCTGTAACGTGACATTTTCTAAGGCTCCCATAGGCTCTCAGAAGGCGCCAGAACGGGGAATGATGACTCTGCAGTCCCTGGCTGAAAAACAGTAGGGGTTTTGGAAAGTGGTCGATCTGAGAACAATGACACGGGCGCGCGTGTGCACGTGAAACCACCATTTTCTTCTTTCAGTCTTTGAACGAAAACAACGTCTCCCGGTCGGAATATTATCGTTATTTTACGAGAAAAATCGCATAAAAATGTATTTTAAACAGCATTTGACATGCTTCGAAGTACGGTAATGTAATATTTTGAAATTTTTTGTCACGACATGCGTCCGCGCGTCACCGTTCGGATAGGGATCTGAACGCACGGACAAAACAGAGGGTATTTAAACATAACTAAGGATTATTTTGAACCAAAACAACATTTGTGGTTGAAGTAGAAGTCCTGGGAGTGCATTCTGACGAAGAACAGCAAAGGTAATCACATTTTTCTTATAGTAATTCTGAGTTTAGTGAACGCCAAACTTGGTGGGTGTCAAATTAGCTAGCCCGTGATGGCGAGCTATCTACTCAGAATATTGCAAAATGTGCTTTTGCCGAAAAGCTATTTAAAAATCTGACACCGCGATTGCATAAAGGACTTTTGTATCTATAATTCTTAAAATAATTGTTATGTTTTTTTGTGAACGTTTATCGGGAGTAATTTAGTAAATTCACCGGAAGTTTGCGGTATGTTTGCTAGTTCTGGACATCACATGCTAATGTAAAAAGCTGGTTTTTGATAAATATGAACTTGATTGAACAAAACATGCATGTATTGTATAACATAATGTCCTAGGAGTGTCATCTGATGAAGATCATCAAAGGTTAGTGCTGCATTTAGCTGTGGTTTTGGTTTTTGTGACATTATATACTAGCTTGAAAAATGGGTGTGTGATTATTTCTGGCTGGGTACTCTCCTGACATAATCTAATGTTTTGCTTTCGTTGTAAAGCCTTTTTGAAATCGGACAATGTGGTTAGATTAACGAGAGTCTTGTCTTTAATGGTGTAAAATAGTCATATGTTTGAGGAATTGAAGTTATAGCATTTTTAAGGTTTTTGAATATCGCGCCACTCGATTCCGCTACCGAGAGAGGTTAAAGAAAAAAAAATAAGAAAACACATTTGGCGTTCGCCAAAAGGCATGTGGGAGACTCCCCAAACATATGGAAGAAGGTACTCTGGCTTTTTGGCCATCAAGGAAAATGCTATGTCTGGCACAAACCCAACACCTCCCATCCCCCCGAGAACACCATCCCCACAGTGAGCATGGTGGTGGCAGCATCATGCTGTGGGGATGTTTTTCATCGGCAGGGACTGGGAAACTGGCCAAAACTGAAGGAATGATAGATGGTGCTAAATACAGGGAAATTACTTTACCCCAGTCCTCAGCAGTCCAATCCCTGTACCTTTTGCAGAATATCAGTCTGTCCCTGATGTTTCTCCTGAAGAGAAGTGGCTTCTTTGCTGCCCTTCTTGATACCAGTCCATCCTCCAAAAGTCTTTGCCTCACTGTGTGTGCAGATGCACTCACACCTGCTTGCTGCCATTCCTGAGCAAGCTCTGTTCTGGTGGTGCCCCGATCCCGCAGCTGAATC
Source organism: Salmo trutta (assembly GCF_901001165.1). NCBI lineage: Eukaryota > Metazoa > Chordata > Actinopteri > Salmoniformes > Salmonidae > Salmo > Salmo trutta. Next base: position 2,162,543 of record NC_042988.1, read on the forward strand.
AATTTTAGGAGATGGTCCTGGCGCTTGCTGGACTTTCTTGGGTGCCCTGAAGTCTTCTTCACAACAATTGAACCGCGCTCCATGAAGTTCTTGATTATCTGATAAATGGTTGATTTAGGTGCAATCTTACTGGCAACAATATTCTTGCCTGTGAACCCCTTTTTGTGCAAAGCAATGACGACGGCACGTGTTTCCTTGCAGGTAACCATGATTGACAGAGGAAGAACAATGATTCCAAGCAACACCCTCCTTTTGAAGCTTCCAGTCTGTGCAGTCGCACTTCGCTTCGCTCCACAGGTAATATTACACTTCTTTACATTACAACGGTTTGGTTTGTTTGATCTGAGCAATTTTTCTTAGCTATCAAAGATAATTGTGTAGATAAGAGTAATTAGAGTAATTATCAAGGCTAGCTATTTTTTCGTCCTCCTAACGTAGTCAACACTGCTAGCTGCTAGCTAGTCATCACTGCTAGCTAGCCAACCTCTACCGACTAGCAGCACTGTAGAAACTATTACATTACAACGGAACGACTTGATTAGTGTTAGTGTTAGTTAGCTAGCTACATAGTTGGCTTTGCCGTCTTTGTATCTAAGATAATTGTGTAGTTTAGAGTAATTATCGAGGCTAGCTAGCCAGCCGCGACGCGACGCCTTGTCCTGACTCCAGACTTAGTCAACACACCTAGTCATCAAACCCACTGCTAGCTAGTGGGTTTGCTAGCTAGCCAACCGTTACCGACTAGCAGCGCTGTAGATACTAATACATTACAACGGAACGATTTGACTAGTGCAGTGTTAGCTAGCTAGCTACATAGTTGTCTTTGTCATAGCTTGATAATTGTGTAGTTTAGTAATTATTGAGGTTAGCTAGCCAGCTATTTCCGTCCCCCGCGACGCCATTGTTCCATACCTAGCCAACTATTACCGACGAGCAGCATTGTAGAAACTAAATACATTACAAAGGAACGTCTTGATTAGTGTTATGTTAGCTAGCTACAAAGTTGCTTTGTATAATAGCCAACCTCTACCGACTAGCAGCACTGTAGAAACTATCACATTACAACGGAACGACTTGATCAGTGTAGAGTTAGGGTTAGTTAGCTAGCATTTTCGTCATTTTAGTCAATAAGATTTTCGCAACGTAAGCTTAACTTTCTGAACATTCGAGACGTGTAGTCCACTTGTCATTCCAATCTCCTTTGCATTAGCGTAGCCTCTTCTGTAGCTTGTCAACTATGTGTCTGTCTATCCCTGTTCTCTCCCCTCTGCACAGGCCATACAAACGCTTCACACCGCGTGGCCGCTGCCACTCTAACCTGGTGGTCCCAGCCCGCACGACCCACGTGGAGTTCCAGGTCTCCGGCAGCCTCTGGAACTGCCGGTCTGCGGCCAACAAGGCTGAGTTCATCTCAGCCTATGCCTACCCTCCAGTCCCTAGACTTCCTGGCGCTGACGGAAACATGGATTACCACAGAAAACACTGCTACTCCTACTACTCTCTCCTCCTCTGCCCACGTGTTCTCGCATACCCCTAGAGCATTCGAGCCAGCGGGGTGGTGGCACTGGAATCCTCATCTCTCCTAAGTGGACATTCTCTCTTTCTCCCCTGACCCATCTGTCTATCTCCTCATTTGAATTCCATACTGTCACAGTTACCAGCCCATTCAAGCTTAACATCCTTATCATTTATCGCCCTCCAGGTTCCCTTGGAGAGTTCATCAATGAGCTTGACGCCTTGATAAGTTCCTTTCTTGAGGATGGCTCACCTCTCACAGTTCTGGGTGACTTTAACCTCGACACGTCTACCTTTGACTCATTCCTCTCTGCCTCCTTCTTTCCACTCCTCTCCTCTTTTGACCTCACCCTCTCACCTTCCCCCCCTACTCACAAGGCAGGCAATACGCTTGACCTCATCTTTACTAGATGCTGTTCTTCCACTAATCTCATTGCAACTCCCCTCCAAGTCTCCGACCATTACCTTGTATCCTTTTCCCTCTCGCTCTCATCCAACACTTCTCACTCTGCCCCTACTCGGATGGTATTGCGCCGTCCCAACCTTCGCTCTCTCTCTCCCGCTACTCTCTCCTCTTCCATCCTATCATCTCTTCCCTCTGCTCAAACCTTCTCCAACCTATCTCCTGATTCTGCCTCCTCAACCCTCCTCTCCTCCCTTTCTGCATCCTTTGATTTTCTCTGTCCCCTATCCTCCAGGCCGGCTCGGTCCTCCCCTCCTGCTCCGTGGCTCGACGACTCGCTGCGAGCTCACAGAACAGGGCTCCGGGCAGCGAGCGGAAATGGAGGAAAACTCGCCTCCCTGCGGACCTGGCATCCTTTCACTCCCTCCTCTCTACATTTTCCTCTTCTGTCTCTGCTGCTAAAGCCACTTTCTACCACTCTAAATTCCAAGCATCTGCCTCTAACCCTAGGAAGCTCTTTGCTACCTTCTCAACCCTCCTGAATCCTCCTCCCCCTCCCCCCCTCCTCCCTCTCTGCGGATGACTTCGTCAACCATTTTGAAAAGAAGGTTGATGACATCCGATCCTCGTTTGCTAAGTCAAACGACACCGCTGGTCCTGCTCACACTGCCCTACCCTGTGCTTTGACCTCTTTCTCCCCCCTCTCTCCAGATGAAATCTCGCGTCTTGTGATGGCCGGCCGCCCAACAACCTGCCCACTTGACCCTATCCCCTCCTCTCTTCTCCAGACCATTTCCGGTGACCTTCTCCCCTACCTCACCTCGCTCATCAACTCATCCTTGACCGCTGGCTACGTCCCTTCCGTCTTCAAGAGAGCGAGAGTTGCACCCCTTCTGAAAAAACCTACACTCGATCCCTCCGATGTCAACAACTACAGACCAGTATCCCTTCTTTCTTTTCTCTCCAAAACTCTTGAACGTGCCGTCCTTGGCCAGCTCTCCTGCTATCTCTCTCAGAATGACCTTTTTGATCCTAATCAGTCAGGTTTCAAGACTGGGCATTCAACTGAGACTGCTCTTCTCTGTGTCACGGAGGCTCTCCGCACTGCTAAAGCTAACTCTCTCTCCTCTGCTCTCATCCTTCTAGACCTATCTGCTGCCTTTGATACTGTGAACCATCAGATCCTCCTCTCCACCCTCTCCGAGCTGGGCATCTCCGGCGCGGCCCACGCTTGGATTGCGTCCTACCTGACAGGTCGCTTCTACCAGGTGGCGTGGCGAGAATCTGTCTCCGCACCACGTGCTCTCACCACTGGTGTCCCCCAGGGCTCTGTTCTAGGCCCTTTCCTATTCTCGCTATACACCAAGTCACTTGGCACTGTCATATCCTCACATGGTCTCTCCTATCATTGCTACGCAGACGACACACAATTAATCTTCTCCTTTCCCCCTTCTGATAACCAGGTGGTGAATCGCATCTCTGCATGTCTGGCAGACATATCAGTGTGGATGACGGATCACCACCTCAAGCTGAACCTCGGCAAGACGGAGCTGCTCTTCCTCCCGGGGAAGGACTGCCCGTTCCATGATCTCACCATCACGGTTGACAACTCCCTTGTGTCCTCCTCCCAGAGTGCTAAGAACCTTGGCGTGACCCTGGACAACACCCTGTCGTTCTCCACTAACATCAAGGCAGTGACCCGATCCTGTAGGTTCATGCTCTACAACATTCGCAGAGTACGACCCTGCCTCACACAGGAAGCGGGGCAGGTCCTAGTCCAGGCACTTGTCATCTCCCGTCTGGATTACTGCAACTCGCTGTTGGCTGGGCTCCCTGCCTGTGCCTTTAAACCCCTACAACTCATCCAGAACGCCGCAGCCCGTCTGGTGTTCAACCTTCCCAAGTTCTCTCACGTCACCCCGCTCCTCCGCTCTCTCCACTGGCTTCCAGTTGAAGCTCGCATCCGCTACAAGTCCACGGTGCTTGCCTACGGAGCTGTGAGGGGAACGGCACCTCCGTACCTTCAGGCTCTGATCAGGCCCTACACCCAAACAAGGGCACTGCGTTCATCCACCTCTGGCCTGCTCGCCTCCCTACCTCTGAGGAAGCACAGTTCCCGCTCAGCCCAGTCAAAACTGTTCGCTGCTCTGGCACCCCAATGGTGGAACAAGCTCCCTCACGACGCCAGGACAGCGGAGTCAATCACCACCTTCCGGAGACACCTGAAACCCCACCTCTTTAAGGAATACCTGGGATAGGATAAAGTAATCCTTCTAACCCCCCCCCTAAAAGATTTAGATGCACTATTGTAAAGTGGTTGTTCCACTGGATATCATAAGGTGAATGCACCAATTTGTAAGTCGCTCTGGATAAGAGCGTCTGCTAAATGACTTAAATGTAAATGTAAATGTTAAATGTATCTGGTCAAACATAATTTTTTCCAAAAGTTTAGTAAGGGTTAGTAACAGGCTGATTGGTTGGCTATTTGAGCCAGTAAAGGGGCCTTACTATTCTTAGGTAGCGAAATGACTTTTGCTTCCCTTCAGGCCGGGGGGCACACACATTCTAGAGGCTTAAATTGAAAATATGACAAATAGGAGTGGCAATATCGTCCGCTATTATCCTCAGTAATTTTCCATCCAAGTTGTCAGACCCCGGTGGCTTGTCATTGTTGATATACAACAACAACAAAAATTCACCTCTTCCACACTAACTTTATGGAATTTAAAATTACAATGCTTGTCTTTCATAATTTGGTCAAATATACTTGGATGTGTAATGTCAGCATTTGTTGCTGGCATGTCATGCCTAAATTTGCTAATCTTGCCGATTTTAAAATAATCATTAAAGTAGTTGGCAATATCAGTTGGTTTTCTGATTAATGAGCCATCTGATTCAATGAATGATGGAGCTGAGTTTGCCTTTTTTCCCAGAATTTCATTTAAGGTATTCCAAAGCTTACAATCATTTTCTTAATGGGTGCATGCTTATTAGCATCTGGAATGAGCAATTTCATAAATGTGTCAAGTGCAGTGTCTGTTTTCTCCTCATTACACACCACTGACCAACAGATAGTCTTTACATCAATAACATAGGAATCACTATAAAACTTATTGTATGACACTATATTATACACTATATTAGGCCCAGCCTTTGGAACTTTGGTTTTCCTAGATATGGCTACTATATTGTAAATTGGCTTCCCTGTGGCTCAGTTGGTAGAGCATGGTGTTTGCAATGCCAGCATGGTGTGTGCAATGCCAGGGTTGTGGGTTCGATTCCCACGGGGGTCCAGTACAAAAAAAAAAAAAAAAAAAAAAAAAAAAAAAAATTGCATGAAATGAATTGAAATGTATGTATTCACTACTGTAAGTCGCTCTGGATAAGAGCGTCTGCTAAATGACTAAAATGTAAATATTGTGATTACTACATCCGATGGATCTGGATACTGCCTCTAAGTTCATTTCTGCAGCATTAGTAAAGATGTGATCAATACTGATTGATGATTTAATTCCTGTGCTATTTGTAGCTACCCTGGTAGGTTGACTGATAACCTGAAGCATTTTCTTGAGTCGGCAGCATAAAGTCATGTCCCTTACATATGTTAGATGTAGTTTTTCTTTTTCGAATCGAATGAGCTAGTATTGAGGCAAAAGAGTTGGGGCTGCCTTGGCAGGCGGACTAGTTACATTTTTCTTTGTTATGTGTTAATATGTTTGTCTTATTTTGTCACCCCTTCTCCAGAGACCTTCAGGGCTGGCTGCCTTTTGGAGGGGCCCTTTTGGTTATAGAGTAGCAGTCTTATGAATTCACGTGTGTGCTTTTGTATTCTAATAATCACAAAGTGTGTTATCATCTTTCAGAGTGTTTAATCTCCAGTGTGCCATCTTACAACAAGTGTGAATATACTTTATAAAAATGTGCATAATGTTCTCCTAGAAGAGTTTTACATGCAAGGCTTGAGTCTTTGAAACTTGGTGTTATTTCTTGCCCTGCTGCTAATTCATTGTGTGTGCCCTCTAAGCTGTAGTCCCAGACAGTTAGTCTGTTCAAGTTGTGGTGACCTGTCTTATGAATTGTATGTATTGCCTCTTATCTGTAATAAATCTTTCCACTTTGGTTAACTCTGTCGATTATTTGACATACCTGTGTATAACATGTCCCAAGAACATCCTCTCTTAACAAAAAGGTGGCGTAGCACAGTTTACATAAAGTTAACACAATACCATAAAGTAACAAAAATCACCTCACACACAACTCTCTCACATAAAACAGATGCACAAACAAAAACGCTCGCAGCACTCCATTGCATAGAAAAACAAGTATGAACACACATTAAAGCCACAAAAACCATAGAAGTTCGTCATTATTTATATGATCAGAGTGGGCCACCAATAAAGCAAACAATGGACCATGTGTTTGCTCTTACCTTCTCTGGAGATGGTTTGACTGAGCTGGTCGAGGGAAGCGCTGCCACTCATGGAGGGAGACAAAGAGCAGAGAGAGGAGGAGGTGCTGATGGATGGAGAACTGCGGCTGCTGGGGAGGGTTCTTCTCCCGCCTCCTATCCTCTGCTGTTGTTCCTCCCGGCACCGCCAGGACCGACCTGTCGGAGTCTTCTCCACCATGGCTTTGCAAGCACTGCCGTGTCGGCTAGTGCTACCGCCAACACTGTCGCTACTTTTGCTGCTAGCGCTTTTGCTGATGCTACAGCTAGGGCAACTGCTGTAGCTACCATTAGCGCTTCCAGCACTGCCGCTAGTAGCACTGCTGTTACTTTTAATGCTAACAGTATTTTTCCTGCTGATGCCCGGCTGGTCAACTCCACTGGTCACAGCCACCCTAGCTGGCCCGGGTTCCTGGAAGGAAGAGTGAGAGAGAAAAATAAATAAAGAAGTAAGAGAAGGAGAGAGAGAGATTGAAAGAATGAAAGGCAGACAGAGATTGAGTCAGAGCGAGAGAGAGAGAGATAATGTGAGCCACTCAGAAACAGACAAATAAGAGGGAGAAAAGGATGAGGAATGATGAGGATGCAGAAGTACATTTCAATAAAATCTGTGGAGACTCCAACTGCTACCACTGGACCACCAATGTAAACTGTTTCCCATCTGCCTTGACCACGTCCCTCGTCTCTTCCAATCACACACCTAATCCCCTATGTAGTCCAGTTAGCTCCTCTCCCTCATCTAGTTTAATGTCCCACGGAGCATCACCACATCCCCTGCGTGCGTCCCAAATGGCAACGTATGGACCCAGGTCAAAATGATTTCACTATATAGGGAATGGGGTGTCGTTTGGGACACGGCTGCTCCTCCGCCTCTCAATCCCATCAGCCTGGGAGGGGAGTGTCCTTTAATCCTGATCAGATCGCTGCAGCTAATTCTGTTAATGTGGCCATCTGACTGGGCCTTTAATCACACTTGTACACAGCCGGCTGACCAACAACGCTAAAAGTCCCTCCCCACATACACACACACACACACACACACACACACACATATATACACACACACACATGCACACACACACACACAAGTGTAAATCACACACTGTATACACACACAAGTCTGACTAAAGCTTAATTACACTAGAGCACAGGATGCCGTCAGACAGACGTTCTAGGAAGACGGAATGCCATTGGGAGATGTGCAAATCTTGAGAGCTGCAACCTCACCAAGTACACACACACACACACACACACACACACACACACACACACACACACACACACACACACACACACACACACACACACACACAATAATCAATCAGTAGGGCCCATCTATCTGTGGCTGCACCATTTATAAAGCAGGGTGAAATCAATTGGCTCCAGCCTGCTGCCAGGAAAGTCCTGACTCTGCTACTGATGCAGTCATAAACAAACTCTTTAGTTCACTCCAAATGTTTTTCCAACCTTTTCAGACCTCAAGTAGTCTGTCAAGATGAGTCTACATCCCACAACATCCGTTGTGTAGTTTCAGCTATATACACAAGTTGTATTGTGTATATAGAATTCCTCCCAGCATTGGACATACTGTACTAGACATCATCTCACCATGTTGTTGACAAAGCTATAGAGGTAGAACAATGAGGAAAAGAAGGCGGGTTTACAGTATCTGTGGTTGTGTCATGATGAGTCGGAAGACAGGGTCTACCTGGGATGTGGGTGTGTCCACTTTCCTCTTCTTCTTCTGTGTCAGTTTGTGGGTCTTGGGGTATACAACGAGGGCCTCCTGCCACCTGCTTGAGAAAAACACATAGTTATAAACATACACACACAAACAACATGGTATCAATTTAGATACATACACACAAAAAAACACACACAAAACAGACAGCACACACAACCAGCTGCATACAACAAGCCGGAATGTTGAGCATGGCTGATCTCCAATTGTTTGTTTCTTTGTATAGGCTAGTGCGTTTTCAGAGTCTAACAGTGAATTATATATATTATATAACAATGTGTAGTCAAGTTTATAGAGGTCAGCTTCAGTAGCTAACCAGTGGATTAGGCAGCAGCCTTTGGCAGGAGTGTAGTGTTGACTACCTTGGATTAAACTCTTGAGATCTAGATTGCTGACATAAACGCATAGGCTGTGTTTACACAGGCAGCACAATTCTGATCTTTTAACCAATTATTGGCATAAAAGCTGATCTGATTGGTAAAAAAAACAATTAGTGAATAAAAAGATCAGAATTGGGCTGCCAGTGTAATTGCAGATGTAGACTGGAGAGGAAACAGTTAGACATTACTGTTTCATGTGTAATGCTTTCAAATGTATTATTGTATACTTGAGGTGCACTTGATTCAGATTAAGCTTTATCGTGTGCAGGATGGGTGGAGTTTGCAATTTTGGGACTATTCCAATGGTTTGGGTCAGGATTGGAACAAACCTTTCAGCAACAGCCAGTTCTGATGTAAATCGATTCCATGGTAATGATAAAGAATTAAAAGGCCACTGAGGTCAAGAAGGCATTGCTGTCCTTACAAAATGGCTGCCATCCAGACTGGAATAGTATTACGTATAGAACTAAATTAGCCCTAAAGAGGATTAAGGCTTTAAATGAACATTTCATTAGTGGTAAAGAGGTTCACATCACATCAAACAACTTTCAGTCATATGTAGACGTTATTGTGAGAATTTTGTTTACTGTGAATTCCTTTTATGTGTTTGTTTTCTAAATAGATTATAGTTACTTAGAGTGATATGCCAGACATACTCCAGACAAGCAAACCTTAAGGTTTGAGTCACAGACTTTCAGAAGCTGCCGTCAAATAGTCTTTAGATAGACATAGTTTCAATGACATCCAGACTGTCCTGCTGATCACAATAAGAAAGTATCGCTCCTACAGTTCCAAAGTGTCCCATGCACATTTAACATTCAGAAATAAAAAGCATTATGTTGGACTATTATCATGACAAGAACTCTAAAGCTTTCAAACTAATTTAACTCATATCTACACAAATAGTGTCCAATTCCCTTTTCTAACCCTACAATATTTCCATGTCTACGTCGAAATATTCAGATTTCTTACTTCTGTTTCCTGGACATTGCCTGGTCTCAGAAAAGTGGTTATTCCAGAAGAGATGTCCACAATAATCCACACCAGGCACAATAGATCTCTATCTCAAATGAGGAATGACCAAGACCGAACAATCCTTAAATATCGGTAATGTCGAACAAAGAAATCCGAATTGAGATTACAAGAATTCACAAGTATGCCATTCAGTCAGTGTTTGGGATACAGAGCCACACACAAAAAGTCAGGTACTCAAAGTAGACACACCAATCATGCTGCACACAGACACACACCTTGTTGCACACGCATTCATACACACACAAACACATTAACACCCCCACTTTAATCCTGTTCAGACAGAGTTGACACACTACATTACAGTCTTACTGGATTAAGCATAGATTCCTTCAGATTTACAGCCTAATGACACTTAAAGTACAAGGAAACAAGGATGAGCAAGGAACAGGGAGACAGTGAGTGAGTGATGAAGGAGATGGGGAGCGAGAAAGAGAGATAGAGAGACTCAGGAAGAACAGACAAGAGGGAGAGAGGAAGGGTAAGAGGAACAGGGAGACAAGAGGGGGTTGGTTATATTTCCATTAAATATCTGTGTTAAAGGCTTTAACCCTTGCTAAACACTATAATCCAGAAAGCCCATCAGCATTGAACTTGAACTGAGGACCTGTATCTAGTCTAAGTCAGAGAGGCTTACTCACCGATGTGGCTAAAATTGGTAGAGCATAGCGCTTGCAACACTTCAGTCAGGATAGTGGATTAGATTCCCGCTAGCGCCACACATACGAAAATGTATACAAGCACTAATGTAAAACGCTTGGAATAAAGTGTCTGCTAAATTGGATATATAATATTGACTGGGTAAATGAGGAGTGAGAGGCACAGGAGGAACATTACAATTAGGATCTAAATCAAAACCCTTTTCCCCAAAAGCCACCACACTTGGCCACAGTTTCAAAGGCTCATTTGGGTAGCTGCAGTTTAAGACTTATTACACTAGAGGGAGCCATCAGCAGTGTGTGTGTATTTCCCTCTAATCCAATGATTGCCTACTTGGTGTCAACACAGATAAGGTGATCTGTGGCATAATACTGTGTCTGTGTTGTTTTTTCACCCTGCTCTGCTCTCACCAGGACATCCAAGGCGTAGCGAAGAGAGAAAAGAGAGGAGATGGATGGAGGAAGTGAGAACAGAGGGCAGATTCATTTCATATGCCAAAAAATAAGTGATTAACATTCACTAAAAAGTTATTTAATGTTATTTTCTTCTCCCAATCTTTATTTTAAAATTGTGTTATTATTCCAGTACCAAAAAGGGAAATAAAACATTTACTAAAGGAGCAGTGTGTGAGGTGGAAAGGTCATAAACTCAGCAACAACAAAAAAACGTCCTCTGACTGTCAACTGTGTTTATTTTCAGTAAACTTAACATGGTGTAAATATTGTATGAACATAACAAGATTCAACAACTGAGACATAAACTGAACAAGTTCCACAGACATGTGACTAACAGAAATATAATAATGTGTCCCTGAACAAAGGAGGGGTCAAAATCAAAAGTATCTGGTGTGGCCACCAGCTGGATTAAGTACTGCAGTGCATTTCCTCCTCATGGACTGCACCAGATTTGCCCGTTCTTACTGTGAGATGTTGCCCCACTCTTCCACAAAGGCACCTACAAGTTCCCGGACATTTCTGGGGGGAATGGCCCTAGCCCTCACCCTCCGATCCAACAGGTCCCAGACATACTCAATGGGATTGCGATCCGGGCTCTTCGCTGCCCATGGCAGAACACTGACATTCCTGTCTTGCAGGAAATCACTCACAGAACGAACAGTATGGCTGGTGGCATTGCCATGCTGGAGGGTCATGTCAGGGTGAGTCTGCAGGAAGGGTACCACATGAGGGAGGAGGATGTCTTCCCTGTAACACACAGCATTGAGATTGCCTGTAATGACAACAAGCTCAGTCCGATGATGCTGTGACACACCGCCCCAGACCATGACGGACCCTCCACCTCCAAATCGATCCCGCTCCAGAGTACAGGCCTCGGTGTAACGCTCATTCCTTCGACCATAAACGCGAATCCGACCCTCACCCCTGGTGAGACAAAACCGCGACTTGTTGGTGAAGAGCACTTTTTGCCAGTTCTGTCTGGTCCAGCGACGGTGGGTTTGTGACCATAGGCGACGTTGTTGCCGGTGATGTCTGGTGAGGTCCTTCCAAGCACAACCCCACTCACATTGACAGGGCTGTAGTGGAGCGGTTCAAAAACTTGTGTCCATATCACTAAGGATCTATCACGGTCCAAACACACCAACACAGTTGTGAAGAGGGCACAACAATGCATCTTCCCCCTCAGGAGGCTGAAAATATTTGGCTTGGGCCCTTAGATGCTCCAAACGTTCTACAGCTGCACTATTGAGAGCATCTTGACTGGCTGCATCACCGCTTGCTATGGCAACTGCTTGGCATCTGACCACAAGGCACTACAGAGGGTAGTTCGGACTTCCCAGTACATCACTGGGGCCAAGCTCCCTGCCACCCAGAGCCTCTATACCAGGCGGCGTCAGAGAAAGGTCCTAGAAATTATCAGACTCCAGCCACCCAAGTCATAGACTTCTCTCTGATATCGCACAGTAAGCAGTACCAATGCACCAAGTCTGAGACTAACAGGACCCTAAACAGCTTCTACCCCAAGCCATAAGACTGCGGAATAGTTAGTGAACTAGATAACCACATAGCAACCCAGACAATCTGCATTTACCATCTTTGCACTCACTTTTTTGACTCATCACATTCGCTACCACTACTGTTTACTATATGTCACTTTATTCCTAGTTATAGGTACAGTGCATTCGGAAAGAATTCAGACCCTTGACTTTTTCCCAAAAAAATTACGTTACAGCCTTATTCTAAAATGGATTCAATTGTTTTTTTCCCTCATCAATCTACAGACAATACCCCATAATGACAAAGCAAAAACTGTTTTTTAATATTTTGTTCAGGTCTCTCCAGAGATGCTCAATCGGGTTCAAGTCCAGGCTCTGGCTGGGCCACTCAAGGACATTCCGAAGCCACTCCTATGTTGTCTTGAATGTATGATTAGGGTTGTTGTCCTGTTGGAAGGTGAACCTTCGGCCCATTCTTGGGTCCTGAGCACTCTGGAGCAGGTTTTCATCAAGGGTCTCTCTGTCCTTCACTCTGTTCATCTTTCCCTTGATCCTGACTAGTCTCCCAGTCCCTGCCTCTGAAAAACATCCCCACAACATGATGCTGCCACCACCGTGCTTCACTGTAGGGATGGTGCCAGGTTTCCTCGAGACGTGACACTTGGCATTCAGGCTAAAGAGTTCAATCTTGGTTTCATCAGACCAGAGAATCTTGTTTTTCATGTTCTGAGAGTCCTTTAGGTGCCTTTTGGCAAACTCCAAGTGGGGCTGTCATGTGCCTTTTAATGAGGAGTGGCTTCTGTATGGCCACTGTACCATAAAGGCCTGATTGGTGGAGTCCTGCAGAGATGGCTGTCCTTCTGGAAGGTTCTTCCATCTCCACAGATGAACTCTGGAGCTCTGTACTTCGACCTCATGGCTTGGTTTTTGCTCTGACATGCATTGTCAACTGTGGGACCTTATATAGACAGGTGTGTGCCTTTCCAAATCATGTCCAATCAATTGAATTTAACACAGGTGAACTCCAATCAAGTTGTAGAAACATATCAAGGATAACCAATGGAAACAGGATGCACCTGAGCTCAATTTCGAGTCTCATAGCAAAGGTTCTGAATAAATACGGTTATTCAGGTTTTTTTGCAAAAATTTCTAAAAACCTGTTTTTGCTTTGTCATTATGGGGTATTGTATGTAGATTGTTGAGGGGAAAAAGTAATTTAATCCATTTTAAAATAAGGCTGTAACGTAACAAAATGTGGATAAAGGGAAGGGGTCTGAATACTTTCTGAATGAACTGTACATATCTACCTCAATTAACTTGTACCCCTGGTGCGGCACGTAGCCTAGTGGTTAGAGTGTTGGGCCAGTAACTGAAAGGATCAAATCTCTGAGCTGACAAGGTAAAAATCTGTCGTTCTGCCCCTGAAAAAGGCAGTTAACCCACTGTTCCTAGGCCGTCATTGTAAATAAGAATTTGTTCTTAACTGACTTAGCTAGTTAAATAAAGGCTAAATTAAAAAAAGAAAAACATCGGCGTGGTACCGGTACACCTTGTATATAGTCAAGTCATCATTACTCATTGTGTATCTGTTATTACTTTTATTATTATGTGTTTCACTTATCTATTATTTCTCTTTTCTTTCTCTCTGCATTGTTGAGAAGGGTCCGTAAGTGACCTGTAGTTTACGAAGTATGTGACGAATAAAATTTTATAAGTAATAAACAACAAAATGGTATACCACTAAATCAATAAATATGCATCTGAATGTGTTACACCCTGATCGGTTTCACCTGTCTTTGTGCTTGTCTCCACCCACCTCCAGGTGTCACCTATCTTCCCCATTATCCCCTGTGTCTTTATACCTGTGTTCTCTGTTTGTCTGCCAGTTCGTCTTGTCTTGTCAGGTCTTACCAGCGTGCTTTCCCATCTTCCTTCTTTCACAAGTTTCTGTTTCCTAGTTTCCCTGGTTCTGACCATTCTGTCAGCCTTGGTCGCGAGCCTGCCTGCCATTCTGTACTTGCCTGACTCTGACCCGATTCCGAACTTCTGCCTGCCCTGACCCCTAGCCTGCCTGCTGTTCTGTACCTTATTGACTCTGCCCTGGATTACGGACCTTTGCCTGCCCTTGACCTGTCTTGTGCCTGCCCCCTGTTTGGGTCAATAAACATCTGTGATTCTAGCTATCTGCATCTGGGTCTTATCCTGAGTTATGATAGAATGTCTTTAGAGATGGAGAGTGTCATTTGCATAGTTTGAGAGCTCTTGTCAAGAAGGATGTCTGGGGTTTGTTTTGTAGCTCTCCAAAACCCTTCTCCATATGCAAGGTTTTCATTCGCTCACATTTGGCTCCATGTGAACCAAAATTCTGACGCTGTGTTTTGATGTTTAGAAAAGTCAATAATCATCGCTTTCAAACTGGTTTCCGAAACGTATGCGCCTTATATTTCAAATAAAAAATATACACTTAGTAGAAAGAGGAGGAAGGGAAGCGCTACAAAGGTACACAATAGTAAATGTTGGTAGACAGAAGGTGCTCTTTGGTAAAAGGGTTGAGTTGGTCTTCAAAAAGAAAGGAGGACCAAGGCACTCTTCATATAATTGATTAAAATGTCTTTATTAGTATGGCATGTTCAATAGAAACAATGTTTTTAAAAAACCGACGCGTTTCGGCTGCATGGCCTTCATCAGGGTGTACAAAGAAATAATACAATGTTCTCTGTTTAACAGCTTTTCCAATTAACCCTAATTTGAAGGGGGAGTGGTTAAAATTGATTGGACACACCTAGTAAGCAATAGTATACACACTTTAAAGTGAAATGCTGTAGCTATGTTATCATAAAAATGTAACTCCAAACTAGAAGTATCAGAACACTTAGAAAGGTAGTTCTAACCTTAAAAAGGTCTGGGCGAAGTGTCAAGAATAAGAAAGCAATATATTCCACAGTACACTAGAACACAGCAAAACATGAACAACAAGAGTCTAAACATAGCTGAGGGCAATTGAGCAAAATATCCACTAGATGACAGCAAATGTACCCATCACAACCCTACAGGAAGGGTGAGAAATCCATATCTTCATTTAAACCCAGGTATTTAGTGGCCTGTAGTTTGTAAATCCAAAAACTTTCCATTTGGTTTAACTGTTTAAGACGGTCCCCTTTTCTAATATGCTTGCGCCGTAAAGCCTTTTTGAAATCTGACAACGCGGTTGGTTGGATTAACAAGAAGTTAAGCTTTTAAATGATGTATGACACTTGTATTTTCATGAATGTTTAATATTACGATTTTTATATTTTGAACTTCTCCTTGCAATTTCACCGGATGTTGTCGTAGGTGACCCGCTAGCAGTTCATGCGCTTTAACAAAGTTTAGCGGTAGATTTTCGGATTCCTTTCTCTGCATGTTGAACGAGTGGATCACTCAAATCGATGGTACCAACTAAACTAGCTTTTTGGGATATAAGGAAGGATTTTATCTAACAAAACGACACTACATGTTATAGCTGGGACCCTTTGGATGACAAATCAGAGGAAGATTTTGAAAAAGTAAGTGAATATTTAATTGCTCATTGTGAATTTATGAAACCTGTGCCAGTGGAAAAATATTTTGATATGGGGCGCCGTCCTCAAACAATCGCATGGCATGCTTTCGCTGTAATGACTACTGTAAATCAGACAGTGCAGTCAGATTAACAAGAATTTAAGCTTTCAACCGATATAAGACACTTGTATGTAACTAAATGTTTAATATCCATAATTTTAATGATTATTTATTTGAATTGCGTGCCCTCCAGTTTCACCGGAAGTTGTCCCGATGCCTAGCCCTATTAATTACATTACTGCCGTCAACCAGCAGTCTACATTTCAGCATTGTGAGTCCATGTATAGCTGCCTGAAATGTTAGGCTTAAAAGTTGCTTACACCGCGGGACTTAGAGGTACCCAGCGTTACGCCTTCATTGCTCCAGACCACCACAGGGGGGAGTTAGAGCACTCATTATGCATTTGGGTCCCAAGGTTTTTATATGACCAATCATATTGAGTGGTTCCAGTGACGAATTTGACGTGAGCCACCCGTCCCTGGTGACTTTCTTCAACAAAGAAGGCTGACAAAATACTACGGGGGAAGCAGATCAAGTTAAAAATGTACAATTGAGAGGAATATGTTAGTTAATGTAGAGACAAACGATTGTGCATATTTTTTTGTCATAAAGTTCATTTACGAAAATTCGCGATTTAGCAAGTTAGCTGACTATCTTACATTAGCCATTAGGTGTTATGACATCAGTACAGTATGACATTGTAATCCGTGTTGTTAAATGTTAGGGACTCCTGAGAAAACCAGCAAACCAGGCTGTCGTCTTGGGAAACAGTGGATGTAAAGAATCTAGCTAGCTATAGCATTTACTGCAAATTGAATGTACAATTGTGTAAGCTTGCTTTGCTGTGCAATTCAGCTGAGGTAACATAGCTAATGTTTGCTATTTACTTGCTTATTGTGTAGTGGAGGATAAAAATAACTATGCCTATGGATGTGTATCTAGCTACAGTATGTAGCCGATCTGTGTATGGACCCCAAAATGTTAGGTTCTGAACAAATTTTCATACCAATCTATGAACCTCAGCTATCATAGTTGTTGTATCAACTTCAAGTCTGAATGGCATTAATGAAGCCTATGGATTGAGTAGAATATAATAACTTTATTGTGCCAAGGATGCAAGTCCTATGTACTGTAGTTGTTACCACGCATGAGATCCCCCACATTGTAGCCTGTACATTGAATATATTCACTGATCATGTACTCTTCCTTGGCAAATAAAGGTGTGGTTCAGGTATGAATCTCTGAGACATTCTTTTTCAGTCATATCCAATACCAGGTGTATCAAACTCCATTCGTTGAATGATGCTGTGTCTTCTGCATGTATGTATTACAATTATACACTTCAACAGTGTTTACCACTCCTGCTCCTGAGACATCAATGATTGCACATTGTAACGATGCAATAGACTAGAAACATTTATTTAAGTAAAAGGGTGATTTGTAATTCATGTATACAGAAAGAAAAAAAATGATGCATATCTAACTCCCTTCATCTGCATTAATCTGAGGACACAGGATAGTATTTCAATGAATTATAAATACATAATACATGCATTATAATTATGATAATTGTAATATATTTTAAATACAAGTTCAATCTGTACTTCAATGCACATATGGTGTGCATTATAAAACGAGGAAGAAAGACGAGGTGGGGAGAGACAGGTGTAGGTGTAGAAGACAGAAAGGGAAAGAGGTAAGAACAGAGGCAGACAGCAAATCATTAATGAATTACAGTGCTACCCTAATATTCTCTCAGTTCATCACAATTACAGTGTCTCTAGCGGTGTCTCCTAACAAGCCTTGGGCCCCCAGTTGGCCCGAAGGTTATCTTAAGAGCGGGTGAGGTGGCGATGACGGGACTGGCTTCCTCTCTCACATCAAAACATACCTGCAGACGAGAGACAGATGTATAGACAGAAAGCATGATTAAGCCTTGTTATTTTTATTCTAACATGGTCAGTCATCATAATCATCAGGAGGTGAAAAGCAAAACTGACCTTGGATCATTAACTCTGGGACTACTACATCTGTTTTTCAGTGTAAAGCATCTCTTTAATAATACTTCCTGTTGACCCAACCTCTCCCCTGTGATCATGCTGTGCCCTCTGTGTCAGCCAGATTCACCGAGATTCACCGGGGTTCACCGACACAGCTGGTATAACCTAGAGGATTTAGGGAGAAGGGGAAGAGGGATGAAGTGATGGAGAGAGACTGTTATTGTGTGTGTGTGGTGTCACCTGGTGTCCACACTAAGTGGCCAAAGAGTACTTTATGCTGAAAAACAGACACATGAGGACAAACAATAGAAGATAATGTCATTATTAGACATAAATACCACTTGAAGCTTGATGATCATTTGAATAGGCTGTGTAGTGCTAAGGCAAGAAGAAAAATGTGCACAGGTGTTTGGAGCATTCCGATATGCCACAGTTGGTGAGGTGTCAGGTTCGCCTCTGTACTTAAAGGGTGATTATTCCAACTCTCTGTGACAGGAACACATATCCCACACAGAAAGGGTAGATAGAATTCGATAGGTCAAGGTATCCTTCTTCCTCCAAACTGTGCATGTGAGACAGGTTCCATGTACAACAAGACAGGCAGAGAGGAAGAGAGAAAGAGAACACAGAACAGTTTAATTACCTCTGGTTATGGACACTTTTGCTAGAAATTAAGCTTCCACGGCCTGTTCCTCAGACAGTGAACATCTGGCAATATCTACATTTTCGACCCCTTGATCAGCTCGCACTCTAAAAGTAAAGAAAATAGCTTCTTTTTTGTAGATATGACAACAATAACTGAGATATGACCGTTCAATCTAAAGCAGCAGATGTCATTTTCAGTATACGTCAATACTAGAGGTCGACCGATTAATCGGAATGGCCGATTAATTAGGGCCGATTTCAAGTTTTCATAACAATCGGTAATCGGTATTTTTGGCCACCGATTTGCCGATTTTTTTACTTTTGGGGGGATGATTTTTTTATTTTTTTTTAAACCTTTATTTAACTAGGCAAGTCAGTTAAAGAACACATTCTTATTTTCAATGACGGCCTAGGAACGGTGGGTTAACTGCCTTGTTCAGGGGCAGAACGACAGATTTTTACCTTGTCAGCTTGGGGATGCAACTTTACGTTAACTAGCCCAACACTCTAACCACCTGCTTTACGTTGCCAAGGTAAGTTGCTAGCTAGCATTAAACTTAGCTTATAAAAAAACAATCAATCAATCATAAACACTAGTTAACTACACATGGTTGATGATATTACTAGTTTATCTAGCCTGTCCTGCTTTGCATATAATCGATGTGGTGCGCATTTGCGAAAAAGGACTGTCTTTGCTCCGACGTGTACCTAACCATAAACATCAATGTCTTTCTTAAAATCAATACACAAGTATACATTTTTAAACCAGCATAATTAGTTAATATTGCCTGCTAACATGAATTTATTTTAACTAGGGAAAATGTGTCACTTCTCTTGCAAACAGAGTCAGGGTATATGCAGCAGTTTGGGCTGCCTGGCTTGTTGCGAACTGTGAAGACTATTTCTTCCTAACAAAGACAGCAGACTTCGCCAAACGGGGATGATTTAACAAAAGCGCATTTGCGAAAAAAAGCACAATCGTTGCACGACTGTACCTAACCATAAACATCAATGCCTTTCTTAAAATCAATACACAGAAGTATATATTTTTAAACCTGCATATTTAGCTAAAAGAAATCCAGGTTAGCAGGCAATATTAACCAGGTGATATTGTGTCAGTTCTCTTGCGTTCGTTGCATGCAGAATCAGGGTATACAGAATCTGGCTCGTTGCGAACTAATTTGCCAGAATTTTACAGAACTATGAAATAACATTGTAGGTTGTGCGATGTAACAGGAATATTTAGACTTATGGATGCCACCTGTTAGATAAAATACGGAACGGTTCCGTATGTCACTGAAAGAATAATATTTTCGAGATGATAGTTTCCGGATTTGACCATATTAATGACCTAAGGTTTATTATATTATATTTAAGTCTATGATTTGATATTTGATAGAGTAGTCTGACTGAGCGGTGGTAGGCAGCAGCAGGCTCGTAATAGTCAAAGGTATATGGTTTAGAGAGAAATAGTCGACGCGTCATAATTCCTGTAATAACTTGCGGCTGAACTTGAAAGGGGTTCCTTCGTTATTTTACCGTTCATGTCTTCCATAGAGAATGTCTTGATCTACTTCAAATAAGGTCTGTGTTTTGTGCTTAAACCGCCTCGGCGTTTTGATACCCGTGTAAATCTCACTAGTTAACGTTTGTCAACATATTTTCATAAATCCACTCTACAAAAAACATTATCTTCGCTTATATTGATCAGGGTTATATCCTATGGATATCTACACAGTTATAAAATTGGCAAGGTGGTGTAAGCCTAAACCAAACACAGACCTTATTTTAAGTTAATCTAAAAATATTCTATGGAATAAATGAAGGAACCGCTTTTCAGATTTTGCTAGAAGGTGTCATGGGAATTATGACTCGCACTTTGGTAGTCAACTCTTACCATGCCCATTATTAAAATAGGATTTCCGGCATACAGAAATTACAGTTTTTGTTTTCAGCATTCATCACAGGTAACTTAGACTCTATTTTTATTATTCAAACAGTTGAGAGTATTTGTCTCCTAAACAGACTCTTCAGTATCGTTGTCACTTCAGAGCTGTGTGTGTGTGTATATATACACATTTTTAAAAAATCATAATAATAATCGGCCGATTAATCGGTATCGGCTTTTTTGGTCCTCCACTAATTGGTATCGGCGTTGAAAAATCATAATCGGTCGACCTCTAGTCAATACAGCACAGAAAGCTTAACACCAGACTGGTATTGTGGTTGTTCATTAGGTGATGGGAAATATGCAATATGTATACAAAATAATATACTTACCTGTTGTATCTTGAAAAAAAGCATTGGAATTAAAAGTGAAATGTTTAACATATTAACCTGCTTCATTATTTCTGTATTACCAGTTGATGAAGAACAACTCTAATTTCATACATCATTGAAAATTTGTATAGGAACAAGTAAGAATAAAAAAGTTAAAATAACTGCTTAGATTTGATGGAGACATTATACATCTTAGTACCTTATCAATTTATGATTTGTATCAATGTGGACGAGAGACAGGGGTGGAGGAACAGATTATTTTTGCTGAGCAATGCAACGCAGCTGGATCATTCTGGCAATGATACCTTCACCATCTACACGCTGCAAAGACTCTTCGCCATTGTACACGATGGCCCATTGCTCTGAGACTTCCTTTGACCATTCTAAAGCCCACATGGGGCATCCTTGCCTTAATGGCGCTGACTTTCTGGTCTAACTCTTCATCTGGCATATCAGAATAGCATTCCCTAACAGACATATTGTGCTCTTTCATCCTTCTGTAAACAAAGTTAACCGTTACACTGTCATGAAATACGATTATATATCAACTATGAAACAAATACGACATGGCCTGCTTATGAGATGCCATGAAAGAAAGTTAGATTAACCTCTTGACGGTCGCCTAGGATAGGGGGCGCTACAGCGATTTTTGAAAAAAAATTGTACCCATTTTAAACGGCCTCCTACTCAAACTCAGAAGCTAGGATATGCATATAATTAATACTTGTGGATAGAAAACACCCTAAAGTTTCTAAAACTGTTTGAATGGTGTCTGTGAGTATAACAGGACTCATATGGCAGTCAAAACCCCGAGACCGATCGTAACAGGATGTGGAATTCTGAATTGCGGACTCAACTTCATCACTTTGCCTATAAATCACACCGTGAGCAATGGTTCATTGAGCACTTCCTATTGCTTCCACTAGATGTCCCCAGTCTTTACAAAGTGGTTTGAGTCTCCTACTGTGAAAACTGACTGAATGAGACGCTGTGGAAAGTGGTCACATGAGGAGGGCCATCACCATTATGACGCCGGCGCCCCTGGCTACCCTCCCCTTTTGAAACGTTTTGAAAGACAATGCAATCGTCCCCCTTGAATCTTATTGGAGCTCTGGTTGAAAAAGGCCCTAAAGATTTATGTCATACAACGTTTGACATGTTTGAACGAACCTAAAAAAAAAAAATATGCATTTTATTGAAAGAGGAGTCCTGCGGCCGACGGAAGTTTTGGAGCAGCCTTCAGAACGCGCTAACAAGCACAAGCTATTGGGACGTAAAGGATTAACTTTTTCGAACGAAAATACATTTGTTGTGGACCTGGGATGCCTGGAAGTGCTTTCTGATGAAGATAATCAAAGGTAAGGGATTATTGACAATAGTATACAAGAGTAGATTTGATATGCGATTGTTCCAAGATGGCGCTTATTTTTAAATCTGGCATTACAGGTGCTTTCAAGAGATATTCATCTATAAATCTTAGAATGACAATATTACATTTTAAAAATGTTTTCGTATAGTAATTTAGTAAATTGTAGCGCTATTTCACCGGATGCATTTGAGGGAAAATAGTTAGTCAACATCACGCGCCGATGTAAAATGCTGTTTTTATATATAAATATGAACTTTATCGAACAAAAGAATGCATGTATTGTGTAACATGATGTCCTAGGAGTGTCATCTGATGAAGATTGTCAAAGGTTAGTGCTGCATTTAGCTGTTTTTTTGGTTATTTGTGATGCATGTGGTTGGTCGGAAAATGGCTATGTGGCTACTTTTACGATATACTCCTCTAACATAATCTAATGTTTTGCTTTTGCTGTAAAGCCTTTTTGAAATCGGACAACGTAGTTCTATTCAGGAGAGGTGTATCTATAAAACGATATAACATAGTCCTATATTTGAAAAAATATATATATTACATTTTGTTATGCTAATGGCGATAGGATTTTTCGCTGGATGTCCCGAGCCCGACCAGGGGTTAATTCAACTGAAAATGGCGAGAACAGGCATTCGTTGCTAAATGCTTTTGGTTAGCATGAGAATAATAATTGCATGATTTATCATTCTACGGTATGTATCTAGGTAATATATAATGTAATGTTATGATCAGACACTGAATCGCAGGAGCTAACTACTAGCTATGTAAAAGTTGGATGGAAGAATGCCCAGTGCTGCTTACCTAAGATGCCATCATCACACAGTCCTTCTTCATTGGTGTCCGCTATGACTTCCTTTGTGTCGGAAAGAAAGGCTGAACAGTATTGGTTGTAGCCAAACTGACACTCAAAAAATTGCCAAAATGGAGGGTGGTTGTTAGCTAAATTAAATTTGAGTTTTGTTTTCAAATACATTTTTTGTTCTCAAAATATTTTGGGGGAATAAAATGCATAAAGTTTGGCGCTCTATTATAAAATATTTGATTGCAAAAAAATGTTTTTTTACTTTGGAGCCTCGTTTTGGCTTTCAGAACAATTATTTTTAATTGAAAATAAAAAAAAGTTGCTTTCAGAAAGATTATTTTTTACTTTTGCTCTCGACAAAAAGACATCCATTTGTTGCAAGTTGGGGAGGGGGGCTAATAGTTGAACAATAGACTGTTCAACCTTTACTAAAGTATAGTCTATAGCCGAGCTAGGTGTGAAAAACCCCCATCCTATTACAGACCAGATTTGCCAAGGGTGGAGTTAGAGCACTGATTATGCTTTTGGGTTCCAATGCACTACTGTCTCTAACTGACAATGAATGGGCAATATAAACCAAATAATTAACTGATAATTGTGCAGGACTTCAAATGAAACAAGCAGGTAGCAGGTTTCGAACTCTCAATCTTCTTGCCCGAAGTCCAGCGCGCTATCGACAGTGCACCAAAAGCATGCTCAAGCCGCAGTCGATAGAGCGCGTCCTCGCGGTAGCTTGCTACTCAATGTAATAAATTAATGACTTTTCAAATAACCTTACACTTTGTTGGCTGACAATTTGTTACCTGCGCTGTCCTTACGAACCACATAGCATATCATTACAGCAGTATGTACTGGTATGTCAGCCATCTACCTAACGTTAATAGTTATACATCAAACTTGACAATATATTAACTATAGGCTATCTAACTACCCAACGTTTATTGACTTGATTATTCCCGTCATTCTTAGCTTAGCTAAATGGTATAGTTGTGTGCTTTCTCAATGGACATTCGGGTGCTTTCGTAAATTCGCTCTAGCTATCTACTCCGATTTCAGAGCACTCTCGTCTGAGTGTACCAGAGCGCAGAATAATGAATTTACGAGCGCTCAACCCCCATTGAATATGGCCGTGTCAGTAAACGTCGTCAAAAAAGCGTAATTAAATTGTTTCCCGCAGCACAGTTACAGTCACCAACGCACTGGTTAACACAAAAACTGCCTAACCAGCTCTGCTAGGGTGAGTAAAACGGTCAGAGTGGTCTCATTTGTGTCTAGACGTAGCTAGCCAACGTTAGCTTGGGTGCTTGACTGCCTCAGCCCGAATGTCCAGTGTACACTCTGAGAGTGAACCGGTCTGAATTTACCCAGAGGGTTTTGCGTTTTTCATGGAATAGAAACACTATAATATTAATCTAATTAATTAAGCAAGTACCAGTCAAAAGTTTGGACACACCTACTCATTCCAGGATGTTTCTGGTGGTCAAACTAGCAATAACTTGCAGTAACAGAAAAAATGGCTGAGAATTAAATGATGTGGCACAAAATTCTGAGGCAGCACGCAAGGTGTGCCGCAGTATGACACAACTTTTAAAGGAGGAACCACTGTATACAGTATTAAGCTGCTATTTAGCTGGTATTTATAAACTTTTTATAAAAATTACACATAAAATAGCCTAACAATTCTCCTGAAGCATTCCTCGCTGCATCTCTCTGGGTCTGTCTCTTGTTCTCTTTCTTTCTCTTAGAAAAACCTTAATGTGTCTGTGCTTAAGAGTTTAGTGTCTTTCAACATGGCTCCGTCATAGGATACCACCTATCCAACAAGTCAGTTTGTCAAATTTCTGCCCTGCTAGCGCTGCCCTGGTCAACTGTAAGTGTTGTTATTATGAAGTGGAAACGACTAGGAGTAACAACAGCTCAGCAGGAAGCGGTAGGCCACACAAGCTCACAGTACAGGACCTCCAATTGCTGAAGCATGTAGTGTGTAAAAATTGTCTGTCCTTGGTTGCAACACTCACTCCCGAGTTCCAAACTGGTTCTGCAAGCAACGTCAACACAAGAACCGTTCGTTGGGAGCTTCATGAAATGGGTTTCAATGTCCGAGCAGCCGCACACAAGCCTAAGATCACCATGTGCAATGCCAAGCATCGGCTAGAGTGGTGTAAAGCTCACCATCATTGGACTCTGGAGCAGTGGAAATGCATTCTCTGGAGTGATGAATCACGCTTCACCATCTGGCAATCCGACAGATGAATCTGGGTTTAGTGGATGCCAGGAGGACGCTACCTGCCTGACTGCGAGCCAGGCCTATTCACCCAACATCAGTGCCCGACCTGCTCTTGTGGCTGAATGGAAGCAAGTCCCCGCAGCAATGTTCCAACATTAGTGGAAAGCCTTCCCAGAAGAGTGGAGGCTGTTATAGCAGCAAAGAGGGGACCGGCTCCATATTAATGCCCATGATTTTGGAATGAGATGTTCGACAAGCAGGTGTCCACATCATTTTGGTCATGTAGCGTATGTCTATTGCACTGCACACAATTTAAACTTAGTCTTGAATGATGCATGCCAAGATATAGCCTACCAGAGATAAGGGACTGTTGATATTGCAACCACACAACTCAAACACCGGTTCACCAGTATGACCGAAATTGGTTTTTTTTTAACTCTCAAGAACTGTTGTCCGCTAAAGATGATAATCTGTTTGCATCTGCCAATTTATTGGCTGTCCAGTATCCAGACGACCTGTCCCTAGACCTCGACCCTATACAGTTAATCTCTTTCCGTAACGTGTTGAGGCCGGCTATTAAGAAGAATGAGCAGCTCAAGTAAAGATGTAGAACTGCTTATTTGAAGCACCACTCCCCTCTGCCCAACTTCCCTGATGTTGCTATGGCAATCAAGCTGTTTAAGCTTCCCTGTAACTGTCCCTTCTGCAGAGAGTTTGTTTTCTAAACCAAAACTAATAAAGAACTACCTAAGAAGCATAGACTCTCGGTCTGATATGCGCTTTTGAACACCTGAGTAAGATCCACAAATGATTTTATTAAAAAAATGTTTTAAATCTTTATTTAACTTGGCAAGTCAGTTAAGAACAAATTCTTATTTACAATGACGGCCTGCACCGGCCAAACCCGGACGACGCTGGGCCAATTGTGCACCGCCCTATCAGACTCCCAATCACGGCTGGTTGTGATACAGCCTGGATTCTAACCAGGGTGTCTGTAGTGACGTCTCTTGCACTGAGATGCAGTGCCTGAGACCGCTGCTCCACTCGGGAGCCCTCATTGCACTAGCACCATCATAGCCTTGACCGCGGCATTTGATCACTGATATCCCCTTATTTTCAATCAGTTCAATGATTTATTTTTCAAGGCCTGAGGCACTTTGATCAGTCACATTCTTGAAGCCCAAGAAACAAACACTTACAGTGCCTTCCGAAAGTATTCATACCCCTTGACTTTTTCCACATACTGTGTTATGTTATGGATTAGATTTTTTTATCTCACCATCTACACACAATTCCCCATAATGACAAAGTGAAAACATGCTTTTATACATCTTAGCAAATTCTGATTTATATATCTTTTCACCCCTGAGTCAATATTTTGTAGAAGAACCTTTGGCAGTGATTACAGCTGTGAGTCTCTCAGAGCTTTCCATACCTGGATTGTGCAACATTTGCCAATTTTTCTATCCAGATTTCTTCAAGCTCTGTGAATTTGGTTGTTGATAATTGCTAGACAACCATGCTGAACAATAGACTATTCAACCTTTACTAAAGAATAGTCTAATAGGGATGCTGGCCTTCTAGGCAGAGTTGCAAAGAAAAATACATATCCCAGACTGGCCAATAAAAACAAATGATTAAGATGGCAAAAAGAACACAGACACTGGACAAAGGAACTCCGCCTAAAAGGCCAGCATACCGGAGTCACCTCTTTTTTGGACCTTCCTTTGACACCGCCTAGTATATATGTTCTGGATGTCAGTAAGCTTGGCCACAGTGATGTACTGGGCTGTACACACTACCCTCTCTAGCGCCATATGGTCAGATGTTGAGCAGTTGCCATACCAGGCGGCGATGCAACCGGTCAGGATGCTCTCAATGGTGCAGCTGTATAACTTTTTGAGGATCTGGGGACCCATGACAAATCTTTTCAGTCTCCTGAGGGGGAAAAGGTGCTGTCGTGCCCTTTTCACAACTGTGTTGGTGTGTTTGGAACATGACAGTTTGTTGATGATACGGACACCAAGGAACTTGAAACTCTTGACTCACTCCACTTCAGCCCTGTCCATGTTAATGGGGGCCAGTTGGGCCCTCCTTTTCCACGATCAGCTCCTTTGTCTTGTTCACATTGAGGGAGAGGTTGTTGTCCTGGCACCACACTGCCAGGTCTCTGACCTCCCTATAGGCTATCTCATCATTGTCGGTGAACAGGCCTACCACGGTTGTGTCGTCAGCAAACTTAATGATGGTTTTGGAGTTGTGCTTGGCCACACAGTCGTGGGTGAACAGGGAGTACAGGAGGGGACTAAGCACACACCCCTGAGGGGACCCAGTGTTGAGGATCAGCGTGGCAGATGTGTTGTTGCCAACCCTTACCACCTGGGGTTGGCCCGTCAGGAAGTCCAGGATCCAGTTGCAGAGGGAGGTGTTTAGTGGTGAGCTTTTTGGGCCCTATGGTGTTGAACACTGAGCTGTGGTCAATTAACAGCATTCTCACATAGGTGTTCCTTTTGTCCAGGTGGGCAGTATCTCTCATGGCAGTATGCGAATTGGAGTGGGTCTAGGCTTTTCAAAGCACTTCATGGCTACCGATGTGAGTGCTACGGGGCGGTAATCATTTAGGCAGGTTACCTTCACTTTCTTGGGCACAGGGACTATGGTTGTCTGTTTGAAACATTTAGGTATTACAGACTCGGTCAGGGAGAGGTTGAAAATGTCAGTGAAGACACTCATTAAAATGCAAATCATTTTATAACATTTTTGACATGCGTTTTTCTGGATTTTTTTGTTGTTATTCTGTCTCTCACTGTTCAAATAAACCTACCACTAAAATTATAGTCTGATCATTTCTTTGTCAGTGGGCAAACGTACAAAATCAGCAGGGGATCAAATACTTTTTTCCCTCACTGTAATCTTGATGGTAGTACAGTCATCTCAAATAAAACTGTGAAGGACCTCAGCGTTTCTCTGGACCCTGATCTCTCTTTTGACGAACATATCAAGACTGTTTCAAGGACAGCTTTTTTCCATCTACGTAACATTCCAAAAAAAATAAACTTTCTGTCCAAAAATTATCCAGAAAAATGTATCCATGTTTTTGTCACTTCTAGATTAGACTACTGCAATGCTCTACTTTCCGGCTACCCGGATAAAGCACTAAACAAACTTCAGTTAGTGCTAAACACAGCTGCAAGAATCTTGAATAGAACCTAAAAAATGTATCATATTACTACAGCGCTAGCCTCTCTACACTGGCTTCCTGTTAAGGCTAGGGCTGATTTTAAAGGTTTTACTGCTAACCTACAAAGCATTACATGGGCTTGCTCCTACCAAGTTTTCCGATTTGGTCCTGCCGTACATACCTACACTTACGCTACGGTCACAAGACTCAGGCCTCCTTATTGTCCCTAGAATTTCTAAGCAAACTACTGGAGGCAGGGCTTTCTCCTATCGAGCGCAATTTTTATGGAATTGTCTGCCTATCCATGTGAGAGTCGCAGACTTGATCTTGACCTTTAAGTCTTTATTGAAATCTCATCTCTTCAGTTGGTCCTATGATTGAGTGTAGTCTGGCCCAGGGGTGTAAAGGTGAACGGAAAAACACTGGAGCGACGAACCGCCCTTGTTGTTTCTGCCTGGCCGGTTCCCCTCTCTCCACTGGGATTCTCTGCCTCTAACCCTATTACGGGGGCTGAGTCACTGGCTTACTGGTGCTCTTCCATGCCGTCCCTAGGAGGGGTGCATCACTTGCGTGGATTGAGTCACTGACGTGATCTTCCTGTCCGGGTTGGCGCCCCCGACTGGATCGTGCCATGGAGGAGATCTTCATGGGCTATACTCAGCCTTGTCTCAGGGTAGTAAGTTGGTGGTTTGAAGATATCCCTCTAGTGGTGTGGGGGCTGTGCTTTGGTAAAGTGGGTGGGGTTATATCCTGCCTGGTTGGCCCTTTCCATGGGTATCGTCGGACGGGGCCACAGTGTCACCCGACCTCTCCTGTCTCAGCCTCCAGTATTTATGCTGCAGCAGTTTATGTCAGTCTGTTATATCTGGAGTATTTCAGATATCCGGTGTCCTGTGTGAATTTAAGTTTGCTCCCTCTAATTCTCTCTTTTTTTCTCTCTTCTCTCTGAGGTCCTGAGCCCTAAGACCATGCCTCAGGACTACCAGGCCTGATGACTCCTTGCTGTCCACAGTCCACCTGGTCGTGCTGCTGCTCCAGTTTCAACTGTTCTGGAACCCTGATCAGTTCACCGGACGTGCTACCTTGTCCCGGACCTGCTGTTTTCGACTCTCTCTCTCTACCGCACCTGCTGTCTCTAACTCTGAATGATCGGCTATGAAAAGCCAACTGACAGTTACTCCTGAGGTGCTGACCTGTTGCATCCTCTACAATCACTGTGATTATTATTATTTGACCCTGCTGGTCATCTATGAACGTTTGAACATCTTGGCCATGTACTGTTATAATCTCCAGCAGGCACAGCCAGAAGAGGACTGGCCACCCATCAGAGCCTGGTCCTCTCTAGGTTTCTTCCTAGGTTCCCGCCTTTCTAGGGAGTTTTTCCTAGCCACCATGCTTCTACATCATTGAGTCTTCTTGGGTATAACGCTACAAGCTTGGCACCCCTGTATTTGTGGAATTTCTCCCATTCTTCTCTGCATATCCTCTCAAGCTCTGTCAGGTTGGATGGTGAGCGTAACTGCACAGCTATTTTCAGGTCTGCAGAGTTGTTCGATCGGGTTCAAGTCCGGGCTCTGACTGGGCAACTCAAGGACATTCAGAGACTTGTCTAGTCTCCCAGTCCCTGCATATGAAAAACATCCCCACAGCATGATGCTGCCACCACCATGCTTCACCGTAGGGATGGTGCCAGGTTTCCTCCAGACATGACGCTTGGCATTCAGGCCAAAGAGTTCAAACTTGGTTTCATCAGACCTGAGAATGTTGTTTCTCATGGTCTGAGTCCTTTAGGTGCCTTTTGTCAAACTCCAAGTGGGCTGTCGTGTGCTTTTACTGAGGAGTGGCTTCCGTCTGGCCACTCTACCATAAAGGCCTGATTAGTGGAGTGCTGAAGAGATGGTTGTCCTTCTGGAATGTTCTCCCATCTCCACAGAGGAACTCTTGAGCTCTGTCAGGGGGACCATTGGGTTCTTGGTCACCTCCCTGACCAAGGCCCTTCTCCCCCCATTGCTCAATTTGGCCAGGCGGCCAGCTCTAAGGAAGCGTTTTGGTGGTTCCAAACTTCTTCAATTTAAGAATGATAGAGGCCACTGTGTTCTTGGAGACCGTCAATGCTGCAGACATGTTTTGGTACCCTTCCCCAGATCTGTGACTCGACACAATCCTTTCTCGGATCTCTAAGGACAATTCCTTTGACCTCATGGCTTGGGTTTTGCTCTGACATGCACTGTCAACTGTGGGCCCTTATATAGACAGGTGGGTGCCTTTCCTAATTATGAATTTACCATAGGTGGTCTCCAATCAAGGTGTAGAAACATCTCAAGGATGATCAATGGAAACAGCATTCACCTGAGCTCAATTTCGAGTCTCATAGAAAAGGGACTGAATACTTATGTAAGTAAGGTAATTATTTTCTTTTTTCTATACATTTGCGTTTCTAAAAAAACGGTTTTTGCTTTGTCATTATGGGGTATTATGTATAGATAGATTTTATTTTATTTTATCCATTTTATAATAAGACTATAACATAACAAAATGTGGAAAAAGTCAAGGGGTCTGAATACTTTCCGAATGCACTGTAACTTGCTGTTTATAGATCTCCCATGACACATTAATATTTGAGCATTAAATATAAACATGTCTAGCTAGAGACCTTGCTTTGAAGTAGCCTACCGTATCCATTTGATCCCCTAATTCATTGAATGAGGGAATCATTTTATAAAGACAAAAGTATTTAGTTGTAATTTTGCAATATGTTATATCAAGGGTGGCAACCATCCTCCAGGATAGCTACTGCATGGATTTGCAGGTCTAACCATATCGTAGCCTAAACATCAGCTGCTCAACAGGACCTTGATTAGCAGATTTGGTTGTGTCAGGGCTGGATCAAAAGCAAGCCTGCACACCCAGGAACTCTCCAGATGGAGGGTTGACTACATGTTATCAACATGTGACTGACAGTACAGTTCTACTTTGTGGGGAGTCAAGTGCCTTGATCAAGGGCACAACAGCAAGAGATGGTAGGTCTACATGGGATCAGACACAGCATCCTTCCTATGTCAATAATGCTTACTTTTTCATGTAGGCTATAATAATAAAAATAATAAATGTGGTTAAAAATCATGGAGAAGTCATGTAAAATGTGTATATAACCCTTAACAGTGAATAATCAGAGATCACTATAGCATAATGTAATTTGTGAATTTCCATAGGAAAAGCCATAGGAAAAGCAACGGTCCAGATTTTATAAAGCGATCTAGGCTATAACAATGATAAACTCCACGATTATTTCCGCAGTCTATTAGCCTATCTAAGGTCTTGCGCAGCCTAAACATCACAGGAAAATGTGGTTGGTTTATTAAATGCTCTGCAATGTAGAGCTATGACTAATGCAAAATACCAAAGAGTTAGAATCGGTATGGGTCTATGCATCGATCAAACAGTTCAACAGATAAAAACATGTATTATTCAGGAGAATTCCATAGAATCCGGCTATTCATTTCGGTGCAGTTGCGTTCTTACGCATATCCTTAGACTAAACGGAAACGAAAACACCCCAGGCTGTTTTGATCACAGATCATGACGAAGCCTGAACATTTAAGCTGTTTGTCATTTATTTAGCCCACAATTGCCTCGATTTGATACACATGAAGACCTATATTTAATCTGGAATTGACAAACAAAAGCCTAACTAGGATCCCGACTTGCCCCCACGTCATATTTATTATCAATTAGGCTAAATGTATTCCTATTAATTTGCGTAGGCTAACCATTGTGATTGTTATTTCCCATCTGCTTTTTATGAATAAACAGGCATCAGGGTAAACGTAATATCGTTTCAATGCCCCCCACACACACATTAATGTTATTTACCTTACAGATCACCAAGTGAGCTAATTTCCACTCCATTCATATGCAAATACATTTTATTCATACACTGGCTTGTCTGGCTGGCATGTTTTCATTTTAAAACAGGCATTCCCTTATCTATACTGAAATAACTTTAGTTATTTAGTTATAATCTCAATTATGATTTAAAAACATCATAGCTCATTAGTACACCCTTGTGGTTGAATATTTATGTCTTATGATACAATTAATAATGTTGAATGTTGATAATGTTGATACCATCAAGGGATATGTTACAATTTACAATAACGAACACCTTATGAAATAGCTGTGAAAACCAATCTAGCAATATTTTAGACTTAAATACTTAAAGATTGATATTTTTTTGGTACATGTGTGTCAATTTACTTTCAGATTTTTTTGTACACTCACATGGCAATCATAGACTGAAATACAGAATTCTGGTGTGTGGAATAGAGAGGAGGTGGGTATTGTATAGATGGGAGGTTCTGCCTGGCACTTGTTTTTCAAAAGGTAGTGGACTCGAAGAGGGAAACTGCAAAGTCCGGGCACTGTTCTGAGTGTTTGCAGTGTTTAGTCTTTCTAGTTAATCTGTGCAGCTCACATTATGTGCCCAGTATGATAGTTTTCTTGCTCTTTTTAGCAGATAATGACAACTTGACAATAACAGTAGCTGATGTATTGAAAGGTTGGAGGGTGGTTGGTAATGGAGGACATCAGGTGGAGCTACGTCTGGGTGTTAGGCAGAACCCCTAGGTCCTGGAAAACAGGAGCAGAGTAAAGGGAACAGGGTAGGAGGCAAGCAAACACACAGGTAATATGATTATGGGGTATGTAAAAATACAGTTATTGAATGATTTAATTTTAAATGTTTGATTAGACATGCAATAATGTTAATGGTCTGACAGAAAAGAAAGGATAACTGTCTAATTTTTTATGTCAGTGGGGTTGGTAAGGGATGGTCCCTGGAAAAGATAGAGATGAGTTGTGAGAGAAACTCCAGGGTGGTGTCATGACCACTGGAGTCATACACCTTAACAGTCTCTCCCTGGAAGTGGCAGTTACTTAACATGACCCAGTGGTGAGCCTTGAGATTGACTATTTGGAGAAACCCCTGGGCCAGTGTTGGTACTGCTGACAGCATGGCGATGCCACCCACCACGAGGCAGCAAATGCAAATAGTTATCATCTGAGATTTTTATATTCACCTTAACGGATGTTGACCCCAGCTAGGAGTGAAAGAGCACCAAGCTTTCCCGGGTCTCACCTTCCTTTCGTCCTTCTTCCAAGCCAAGTAATTCGCCCAGATGTCGAAGCACTTGGTCCCCTTGATTCTTCTCAGGTGGCTCTCCTTTTTCTCATGTGCCCTGTCCATGTTCAGTCTCGCCTTGATTGATACCGTAAATTCCGGACTATAAGCCGCAACTTTTTTCCCACGCTTTGAACATCGCGGCTTAAACAATGATGCGGCTAATATATGGATAAACATATATGGATAAACATATTCTGTGACGTGCTCAGTTTTTTGGCGGCATGAAGCTTTCATTAGACCAATGAAATTGCCGAACGGGTTAAGGTCAAACAACTTTTTTGTTTACTGTTTAGATTAAATCGAGCGCTCTCAAACTTCCCATCATTCTGATTAAGGTAGTCATTTTGTCACCCTCATCATGGCAAAGACACGGAGAAATGCATATGATGCAGCTTTCAAGTTGAAGGCGATTGATCTGGCTGTTGGAAAAGGAAATAGAGCTGCTGCACGGGAGCTTGGTCTTAATGAGTCGATGATAAGACGTTGGAAACAGCAGCGTGAGGAACTGACTCAGTGCAAAAAGACAACTAAAGCTTACTGCTAATTTTTTATTTTTTGTTACAAGCCGTGTTTCGTTAAAGCCTATTTATTTTTGTTACAAGCCGTGTTTCGTTAAAGCCTGTGTAAAGTTAATTTGTTTCAATGTACCGGTAGGCACCTGCGACTTATAGACATGTGTGGCTTATTTATGTTCAAAATAATATATTTTTTTAAATTCAGTGGTTGCGGCTTATATTCAGGTGCGCTTAATAGTCCGGAAATTACGGTAATATAAATAAATGCAATTATATTTCATATTATTACAAATACATCTATTACTTGTAAAAATCAAAATGACTTCACAGATCTTCATTGTAAAGGGTTTAAACACTGTTTCCCATGCTTTTTCAATTAACCATAAACAATTAATGAACATGCACCTGTGGAACGGTCGTTAAGACACTAACAGCTTACAGACGGTAGGCAATTAAGGTCACAGTTATGAAAACTTAGGACACTAAAGAGGCCTTTCTACTGACTCTGAAAAACACCAAAAGAAAGATGCCCAGGGTCCCTGCTCATCTGCGTGAACGTGCCTTAGGCATGCTGCAAGGAGGCATGAGGACTGCAGATGTGGCCAGGGCAATAAATTGCAATATCCGTACTGTGAGACGCCTAAGACAGTGCTACAGGGAGACAGTACGGACAGCTGATCATCCTCGTAGTGGCAGACCACGTGTAACAACACCTGCACAGGATCGGTACATCCGAACATCACACCTGCGGGACAGGTACAGGATGGCAACAACAACTGCCCGAGTTACAACAGGAACGCACAATCCCTGGATCAGTGCTCAGACTGTCCACAATAGGCTGAGAGGCTGGACTGAGGGCTTGTAGGCCTGTTGAAAGGCAGGATGGTGAGGACCAGACATCACCGGCAACAACGTCGCCTATGGGCACAAACCCACTGTCTCTGGACCAGACAGGACTGGCAAAAACCGCTCTTCACTGACGAGTCGCGGTTTTGTCTCACCAGGGGTGATGGTCGGATTCGCGTTTATCGTCGAAGGAATGAGTGTTACACCGAGGCCTGTACTCTGGAGCGGGATCAATTTGGAGGTGGAGGGTCCTTCATGGTCTGGGGCGGTGTATCACAGCATCATCGGACTGAGCTTGTTGTCATTGCAGGCAATCTCAACGCTGTGCGTTACAGGGAAGACATCCTCCTCCCTCATGTGGTACCCTTCCTGTAGGCTCCTCCTGACATGACCCTCCAGCATGACAATGCCACCAGCCATACTGCTCGTTCTGTGAGGTGATTTCCTGCAAGACAGGAATGTCAGTGCTCTGCCATGGCCAGCGAAGAGCCCGGATCTCAATCCCATTGAGCATGTCTGGGACCTGTTGGATCGGAGAGTGAGGGCTAGGGCCATTCCCACAGAAATGTCCGGGAACTTGCCTTGGTGGAAGAGTGGGGTAACATCTCACAGCAAGAACTGGCAAATCTGGTGTAGTCCATGAGGAGGAAATGCACTGAAGTACTTAATGCAGCTGGTGGCCACACCAGATACTGACTGTTACTTTTGATTTTGACCCCTCCTTTGTTCAGGGACACATTATTCCATTTCTGTTAGTCACATGTCTGTGGAACTTGTTCAGTTTATGTCTCAGTTGTTGAATCTTATGTTCATACAAATATTTACAATGTTAAGTTTGCTAAAAATAAATGCAGTTGACGTTTCTTTTTTTGCTGAGTTTATGTTTCAGTTATCACATCCAAGTCTCAACACTTTAGTTGTTACTCAGATCCAAATAGAATATCTTATCAGTTTCTTAAAAGTTTCCTCACCCATTTATTTCGAAAATATGTCCGTTATCACATTCAAGTCTAACACCGCTTAATTTTAATCTTAATCTTATTTTGATTATTTGTTTAATAAATCCAAGATATGAAAATTTTCTTAAGTCTTATTTTGCATCAATGTAAAGTTTTGAATCATATTTACTATATATGGCAAAGTGGTGGTCATTCGCTCAGCTAGAATATAATTTAACCAATTTCTTAATTATTTTTTAAAAATTATTATTTAAATAACAGCACAATTAACTACACATCCAATGTACAGTATAAAGATGTTGTGACAATGGAGGGTATGGGTTGCTGCATCCCCAGAACCTCCCTGTGGAGTATCAGTGAAAAACTACTAAAATAGAAAACAAAATATCCTAGACATGAAGAAATCAAGCCATATGTTTACAAAGCATTAATAACAAACAAAGAGAACAATGATGAATGACAAAGTAGTGTGCCGCCTTACACGGAACCCAAACCGGCTGCACGCGTGCGCCATCGTGCGCCATCGTGTATACATTTATTTTGTCCCCCCACACCAAACGCGATCACAACACGCAGGTTAAAATATCAAAAACTCTGAACCAATTACATTAATTTGGAGACAGGTCGAAAGCATTAAACATGTATGGCAATTTAGCTAGCTAGCTTGCACATGCTAGCTAATTTGTCTTATTTATCTAGCTTGCTGTTGCTAGCTAATTTGTCCTGGGATATAAACATTGAGTTGTTATTTTACCTGAAATGCACAAGGTCCTCTACTCCGACAATTAATCCACACATAAAACGGTCAACCGAATCGTTTCTAGTCATCTCTCCTCCTTCCAGGCTTTTTCATCTTTGAACTTATATGGTGATTGGCATCTAAACTTTCATAGTATTACTAAGACGACCAGCAAAACAGTTCGTCTTTCAATCACCCACGTGGGTATAACCAATGAGGAGATGGCACATGGGTACCTGCTTCTATAAACCAATGAGGAGATGGGAGAGGCAGGACTTGCAGCGCAATCTGTGTCAGAAATAGGAATGACTTCTATTTTAGCCCTTGGCAACACAGACACTTGTTGGCGCGCACGAGCAGTGTGGGTGCAATAATTGAATAACATGGATTTCTACATTTATTTTGCAACACTCGCGCATGTGACGTGTCCGGTCTGGTGAGCATGTTAGGCAGAACTGGCAGTGCTGTTTTAATGACTTTAAAGCTTTTGAAATATTTTCTAAGTTCTTAAAGTAGTTTGTGCTAATCTTTCTCCAGAGTATTGGGGAAATGCCCCACAAAAACAAGGCCAGGCATTGAGGATAGATCCATACAAACAACTTTGCCCAGAACCTGCTGCAGAGTGACAGCAACCATCCTTACAGGGGTTTCCAGAAGGGGCACGATATGAAAACGTGCCACTTGTTGCATAGTCTTGCAACAGGCATATATCTACACTCTCAACTTCACAAACAAGTTCTAAGATGGAAGAGTTGCCAGATTCTTCATGTGTGAAAAAGAACTCCACTTGGCCAATACTTGATCTGTGTCCCATTACGATATACAATAGTGAAGTTGTTTCTTCTTTTGTCTTTCTTGTAATGTCTGGATGTGAGCTGCATTCTACCAACCTGAGCCCGATTAAAGGCTCTCAGAGTTCTGTTTTTAATGGAGTGACCTACACACTCCTCCAAGGCAGTCAGATTGTCTTCCTCAAGATGAAACACACTTGCTCTGATCACACTCGTCCTTAAATAACTACTTTCTTGGCAAAAGCTGTAGTCATTGGACATTCTGGCATAGAATTCTATAACGGTATTGCCAGGTTTTACACTTTGCAATTATTGGAAGAGACTACAAGACAAACAGAATTTACCATCTGAATAGGTATATTTTGAGTGCCATGTATAAGACGTAGCAAATAGCCATTTTTGTCCTCAAAATGGAAACATGAATGAGTCCACAGTGGCCCAAGCTCTCTAACACTGTCAGCTAAGTGAACAAGTAAGTGCATATTAGCAGTTTGTTATCTCTCACCATAAAGATCAGCTATCTAGGAGCAAAAGTTCAAGAGTAGTTTACCAGCATGGTCAATCTGTTTAACTGATGGAGTCCATCACGAGTATGAAAACTGCTTCACTAAATAGAAAATGGTTGTAATAGAGAGCACCAAGAAGACCCCTGAAATCAACCGGGACAACCCAAAAAAAAACAGCAAAAGAGATCAATATTCAGATGCTTTGAAGAACATTCTGTGTGATGTAACTGAGCGAGGACAACGCGTCAGATTAGATGGTGGCAGGATATCTTTTAATTGCTTGTCAATCTCACATGTCCCTTTGGTCATGCTAAAAGGCTGACAGAAGAACTCAGTAGAAAACCACAAAAACATTAGTAAGCGCACGACTCCAAGCTGTACAGAGTGCATGTAGTCAACGGCATTCCCACGAATAAGGTCAAAACTTTCAACTTTACTGAGCCAAGTAGGACCCTTAACACCATGCACAGTGCTTTGAGTCGCAAAGCTGATTTTACATCAATTAACTTGTCATGTGTTCGCTGGGCCTTTTGGGTTGTCCTGCTGAAATGGGAAAGCATGCATATTTCCTCTCACTCCAGTTTTCACTGTCACTTCAAGCTGTTCACATTTGAGGCATCCAATTGACCATTAATTGCACAATATGGGAGACCAATGCCCTTGCAGGCAAGTCACACGTTCCAGCGATGGTCAAAACTTTGCATAGAAAAGACTTTGAGGTCTTGCCGTATCTAACAAAAACACAATTTTCTTCAAGTGTTGCTTAAAGGTTTCAGGAATGTCAACTGTAACGGCCGTCTGAAGGAGTAGACCAAGGCGCAGCGTGGTTAGTGCTCATCATGTATTTATTTTGATCTGAACACTGAAACAAAGAAACCAATAACGACAGCCAAACAGTTCTGTCAGGTAAGTAATACAAAACAGAAATTAACCACCCACAAAACACAATGAGAAAACCCCTACATAAATATGGTCTCTAATCAGAGGCAATGAGATTCAGCTGCCTCCAATTAGAGACCAACCCCAAACAATTCCAACATAGAAACAGAAAAACTAGATATTTAAACATAGAAATACAATAACATAGATCAACCCAAAACAAACACCCCCTGCCACGCCCTGACCAAACTATCATAACAAAATGACCCCTTACTGGTCAGGACGTGACAGTACACCCCCCCCCCCCCCAAAGGTGCAGACACCAAAATTAACATCAAACAAAAAAAAACACAAAACAACCCCAAACCTAAAGGGAGGGAAGGGAGGGTGGCCACCGTCAATGACGGTTCTTGTGCTACACCCCCCCCCCTTCCCAATCCTCCCCCCTACGGAGGTGGCTCAGGAGCAGGACGCAGACCCCACTCCACCACTGGCTCACCCCACTCCACCACTGGCTCACCCCACTTTGGTGGCGCCTCTAGAGCGGGGTCCCTCGCCGTCGGACAGGCGGGCGAGTCTGGCAGCGCCGGTCAGGCGGGCAAGTCTGGCAGCGCCGGACAGGCGGGCGACATGCAGGAGGCCTGGCTCTGGGAGCAGGCACAGGACTCACCAGGCTGGGGAGACATGCAGGAGGCCTGGCTCTGGGAGCAGGCACAGGATTCACCAGGCTGGGGAGACATGCAGGAGGCCTGGCTCTGGGAGCAGGCACAGGATAGACCAGGTCTTGAAGACGCACTGGAGGTCTGGAGCGCACGACCTGCACAACCCGTCCTGGCTGAGTTGTTACTGTAGCCCGGCACGGGCGGAGTGCTGGCACAGGGCGAACTGGGCTGTGCTGAGGAAGGATGGCTGCCGTGCATAGAGCAGGCGCAGGGTAGCCTGGGCCTAGGAGACGCACTGGTGGCCATATCATTATTTGCCGCAATTCATCAAACATCACAGCGTGACTGCCTCCGCCTGTTTCGTTTCCTGTTTGACAATTTTTTCACTGACGAGGAGTGTGTCAACGCTGTTGCCTTTAGACGGCATGGAAAGTGTCCTGAAGGCAAATCGATGCTGGACCAGGCCCGAGTGAAAGCAATCCTGAGTAAGTATAACCTTTGATCAACTAGTGCAACATACAAAATCCACACATAGAACCTCACATATCCATTTGGGTGAATGATAGATGGGGGTACTGTTGAGAAGACTTGGGTTTAAATGTGGTTCTGACATTTAAGTCATTTAGTTTATACTCTACATAACACTTTCTTAAACAACTTTCTTTTCTCCGTTTATCAACTGCAGCTTATGTCATGCATTTTGCATCTATGAATGGCTGGAAGGAGGTGGAGTCTGGTAAACTAAAGAGGGCTTCATTAACAAGCGCCGGCACCGTGCTGAAAAATCCAAACGTTAAAAGAAGATAGGCAAATGGGAGGTTGGGGGATTGGGCGCTTAATTTAAGTATTGTCTTATTGTTTGTTATTTTAGTTACTAACTGCATTTGAGTAAGGACTACATTTGGTCAGTGTATTTTTTTTATTTGTCATGATCTTAGAATTAATTATTTACATTTAAGTCATTTAGCAGACGCTCTTATCCAGAGCGACTTACAAATTATAAGATTCTATCTGGGTTCTGAGTGATTCTGAGATATTGAGCATCAGTTTGCACATCTCAGCAAAACTGTTATTTAGTATATTCTAGGACACATTCAGATATGCAAGTGATTTCAAAACATCTTAACTTCACATACATTTAAAGAACAGATTTTAGATCAACAAAAATGCCAGATAGAACCTTATAATTCTAAGTTCACATTGGTTATGCTAAACTTGGTTATAAAAAAGGATACTTTAAGTCCATTAAGCCCCTTGCAGACTGCCCAAAACAACCCCAACAAATGCCAACAAACTCAAACATAAAACAGTGTTTGCTCAGGGAAACAGCTCTAGTTAAGCTAATGACTTTCTTTAAACAACTGCTACTGGTCGGTGTTCCATTCTATTTCTCCATTAGCTTGTGCTGCTTCCAGTGTACTACAGTGCCTCTTGTGATACTATTGATCATAGTGTCTTAATTGAACAAATTGCTTAATAGGTTTCAATCTTAATTGTCAAATAGACAGTTTTGTGTTGGTACTTGGTTTCCGCCTTACTGTATTCATCTTATTGTCCTTGGAAACGAGCACACTCATGTTTATTGAGTCTCTGTAGATCATGGGCTCAACTGACATGCACTCAACATTAAGAACATTACATTAAGAACAATGTGCTACTGTGAATTCAGTGCTGTTACGGTTAGACTGTTACATTCAGCTTTGAAATTACATTTCATTGTTTCAAAAGGTATGAAAAAAAATAATATTGTGCCTTACAATTACATCTCTATTATGTCTCATTTATTCTCCATGTGTTGTCATGTAATTCTCAGGCTATTGCTCCCAAACAATTTTATCAGACACATATAAGACAAGAGTGAGATCCTGGGGAGATTACATTGAGATCTTATACTTCTCAGATAGTGCTTAATGTTAATCTCAAACAAAGATCATCAAAATGGCTATTTCTCTCTCATGTAAAGCACAGCTATTCATAAATGAGAGATTGGTTTTCTTATTTTTCTCCCGTACTTCTCTTGTTTTATTATGGTTCATTCTCTTTGGCATCTCATTGTTGCTCCTAAGTGGGGTCTTAGGAGAAATACTTTGGACTCAAATGATTCCAAAATAATACTAGTATGAGAAACGCTTTTATTTTTTTGGAGATTGAGAAAAGTCCACTATAAGCGATTGGTTTTTCCTCTGGATATAGCACATTCAATTACTTTATTATTGTAGACTATAGACTACTCCTGTATCTACCTTGTACAATAACGTAATCATTGAATGAAATAGTGTACACATCCACATTTACAATTTAATTGCTCAATTTGATAAATAACACTAGCACATATAGTTACATTGTTGTAGAATAGGCTACTACTGCAGTGTTGCCAACTTAGCGACTTTGTCGATATATTTAGCTAGTATTCAGATCCCTCTAGTGACAACTTTTCCAAAAAAATCGACTAGCGACAAATCTAGCAACTTTTTCTGGTGTTATTGGAGACTTTTGGAGACTGACATGACAGCATGTATCGTTCTTACTCTTCTCAACGAGCAGCGGGTGCTGCCGTGGGCCCCACCCCAGTCCCAAAGCACCCAGTCCTCACGCAGCAGTCCCTCCCAGCTGCAGTCAGAGCAGGAGATGTTCACCCCTCCGCGTCAAGACTGCAAATGAATCGCGCATGCGGGAAGCAGCCGCTGGCTGATCCCGCCCTGGCATTCAGGGCGGGATGTAAAATGTTCTTTGTCTAAAATAAATCATTGCACAAAAATAAATCACTGTATTTGACTCACACAGCCTCAGTCACTTACTCACCTTGTCCACTGTGTGTGTGCCTCTCTGTGACATAAGCTAAACATCTAGCTGGCTTGCTCAGAATGTCTCAGTCTAAACTGTACACTCAAAAATACAGAAAGGAGTGGGAATCAAACCCCGAATTCAAAGGCTGGTTGAAGTCGTTTATTGGAGATGATACACGGGCATACTACCTGTATTGTAAGGCTGATTTCTACGCCAAACTTAGTTATGTAAAAAAACACGACAACTCAAAAACATACTCAAAAGGCAAAGCCTTATAACAGTTCCACCCAAAACAAGCTGCCATTTATGGTTAAAAAAATTGACTCTGCAAAAAAGGCTGAGGCCACCATGGCATTAGCTATCGCTGAACACTGTTCCATGCTGGCATGTGATCACATTGGAGAAGCATGTAGAGCTGCTTTCTCAGACTCCACTGCTGCTACCCACTTCAAAGTGCACAGAAATTATTAATAGTGTTCTAGCACCATACTTTCTGAAAAAGATGGTCACAGATGTGGGTGACCAGCGTTTCAGCCGCCTCCTCGATGAGTCCACGGATGTAAGTGTTTCTAAGTACCTGGGGGTTGTGATAAGGTACTTTAGTGACACCAAGCAGACAATTGTATCAACATTTCTGGGGCTTGTTGAGTTGGAGGGAGGAGATGCCAAATCTATAGCCCGTGCTGTTGTGGCTTTCCTCGAGAAGTGTTGTCTTAAAAAAGAGAAACTCCTGGAGATAGGGACTGACAATGCCTCTGTTATGACAGAGATTCACAATGGGGTCCATGAAGTGCTGAAGGAGGAGTATGGCCTCAAATATCTGGTTCTTATTCGCTGTGTGTGCCACTCTCTGCAGCTTGCTGTAAGTCATGCTTCCAATGACACCATCCTGTAGTGAGGAGTACTTGGGACGAGAGACTTATAACTGGTTTTCAGTGTCTCCAAAGCGCAGGGGGGCCTACAAGGCCATATATGAGACCATCAACTGTGAGGAGAAACCTTTACAGATGTCGGGTCGCGTCAATTCGAATCTGGCACTAGAACAAAATAGTTAGCACAGAGTAACTTCTGATTTCTTTGTACTTTAATTAATGCAAACACTTGAATGGTAAATATGATGTTCGTATATACGGTCTCACTGTAACACCACGCAGGGCAGACAGAGAAGAGCACGACACATCCTTTGTTCTCCCTTATATACTCTGACAGAGATAGGTCCTGCTCACTGCTGGCCTGTCAGAGGGAGGATGAGCATGGTTTAAACTTACTCATCCTATCGTTGGCGTGCAGGCTGGTCCCAGCCTCGTGACGCACTTCCTGTTGCCGGGTGTAGTTATTGTCTTTAGCAGTTGTCTTATCTATAGTTTATATACTTAATATTGTAGCATAGCTTCTCTGTTATATTATATAGGTTATGCAAACAAATAGCCAGTTCAATCCTAACATTCCCCATTTTGACACCCCCTATGGTGTCACTCAACACAATTTGCAATTCTCCATTTTAATGATTAGATGATTAGATAAAAACCCTCACGTCCTTCCGGCTACACCTCACTTGTACTAGGTTGACTACCAGTCACCCAGGAACTTCAAACCTTCACATAAGAAAAGACAAATAGTACACAGGATATATTCAGAACATATTATTTAAAAACCGTATAAAAAGAAGACCTTCTTGCGGCAGTGGCTACACCTAACATGTGTGGGACAGATTCTTTGTCCCAGAACTTAACCTGTTGAGGGTAGGGGGCAGTATTTGCACGGCCGGATAAAAAACATACCCGATTTAATCTGGTTATTACTACTGCCCAGAAACTAGAATATGCATATAATTATTGGCTTTGGATAGAAAACACCCTAAAGTTTCTAAAACTGTTTGAATGGTGTCTGTGAGTATAACAGAACTCATATGGCAGGCAAAAACCTGAGAAGATTCTGTACAGGAAGTGCCCTCTCTGACCATTCCTTGGGCTTCTTGACTCTCTTTATTGAAAACTTAGGATCTCTGCTGTAACGTGACACTTCCTACGGCTCCCATAGGCTCTCAGAACCCGGGAAAAAGCTGAATGATGTCTTTGCAGCCCCTGGCTGAAAAACATTAGCGCCTTTGGTAAGTGGTCTATCAGAGTACAATGAGACTGAGGCGCGTGCACGAGGCGACCCCATGTTTTTATTTTCTCTGTCTTTGAACTAAAACACGGTTTCCCGGTCGGAATATTATCGCTTTTTTACGAGAAAAATGGCATAAAAATTGATTTTAAACAGCGGTTGACATGCTTCGAAGTACGGTAATGGAATATTTAGAATTTTTTTGTCACGAAACGCGTCGGGCGCGTCACCCTTCTTTACACTTC
Organism: Salmo trutta; assembly: GCF_901001165.1. Taxonomy (NCBI): domain Eukaryota; kingdom Metazoa; phylum Chordata; class Actinopteri; order Salmoniformes; family Salmonidae; genus Salmo; species Salmo trutta. Next base: position 2,207,005 of record NC_042988.1, read on the forward strand.
AGATAGTGTCTTGAACGCACGAACAAAACAGAGGATATTTGAACATAACTATGGATTATTTTGAACCAAACCAACATTTGTTATTGAAGTAGAAGTCCTGGGAGTGCATTCTGATGAAGAACAGCAAAGGTAATCAAATTTTTCTTATAGTAAATCTGACTTTGGTGAGGGCTAAACTTGGTGTGTGTCTAAATAGCTAGCCCTGTGATGCCGGGCTATCTACTCAGAATACTGCAAAATGTGCTTTCACCGAAAAGCTATTTTAAAATTGGACATAGCGAGTGCATAAAGGAGTTCTGTATCTATAATTCTTAAAATAATTATGTTTTTTGTGAACGTTTATCGTGAGTAATTTAGTAAATTCACCGGAAGTTTGTGGGGGGTATGCTAGTTCTGAACGTCACATGCTAATGTAAAAAGCTGGTTTTTGATATAAATATGAACTTGATTGAACAAAACATGCATGTATTGTATAACATAATGTCCTAGGATTGTCATCTGATGAAGATCATCAAAGGTTAGTGCTGCATTTAGCTGTGGTTTGGGTTTATGTGACATTATACGCTAGCTTGAAAAATGGGTGTCTGATTATTTCTGGCTGGGTACTCTGCTGACATAATCTAATGTTTTGCTTTCGTTGTAAAGCCTTTTTGAAATCGGACAGTGTGGTTAGATTAACGAGAGTCTTGTCTTTAAAATGCTGTAAAATAGTCATATGTTTGAGAAATTGAAGTAATAGCATTTCTAAGGTATTTGAATAACGCGCCACGGGATTCCACTGGCTGTTACGTAGGTGGGACGATTTCGTCCCACCTACCCTAGAGAGGTTAAAACCTTCACATCCACCTGCCACTACATTCAATACATATGAGAACATTTAGGATAAGCTTTATTCAACCACTTCCCCAACAGCAAACCAAGGATCGTCCTCGGACAGACCCATCTTTTGCCCAGAGCTGGATTCAGTGTTCTCCGGGGTCAATTCCATCAAAGGCATCATTCCAGTTGCTCTGACAACATCTGTGAAAGACTTTCTTAAGCAAGGGATTATACAAGCAGCACAACATATCAATAATAGGAACACAAGCACTAGGGTCAGAAATCCAGTAACCACCATAGATATATACTTGCCAAAAAAGATATTCAGCCAATTCCACTCGTCTACCCCCGCTACACCCTTAATTTCAGCGGATACCTTGTCAAGTCCCAGTAGGGCTTAAAATCATATAATTTCAATCCACCCGATTGGCTAAATATTTCACATAAATTATAACACATCTATTTTTATTGGATTCAGAAATTTCACACAAAATCAAACTAATTCAGGAAACTCAAAAGATGGTCTCATCTAACATGGGCTCCTCATAATTGAATGAATCCTCCACCTGGCTCGGCGGTAGGTATTTGTCGTCCCACTGGTCTGAACTTTGACTCGTTCCGTATCTCACCATCTGCTCCGTTATCGATCTCCCTAAAGTTCTGGTGATTAAACCTCATACAGGTGAAAGCAGCCCATAATACAGTTCTTACAACACTTTTCCATTTCCCAAACATGAGCTGTGTTATCAGGAATGTACATACAGCAATGAACCTAATCATTCTACCTACACCATCCTCTTTTGCCAGTAACATATCGAGAGAGTCTATTTTACCAGGTCATGAGGGAGGTGGCGGATAATTAGTCAGAGAACCTCTTTACTGCATCCTCGTTTTCATTCATGAATCTCTGTTGATTATAAAAGATGTCATTAATCCAATCCACATTTTTATTTATTGTCAACTACCAAAATAATGTAGTGTTAAAGCCTTCACATATTTGATTCATAGCTTTGTATTCATCTGGAACTTCCCTGAGGATGCCAATAGCATCCATCTAGACAAAGCTACTCCCATCCTGGTCAAAACTCCTCCTGTGCCTACTTTAGCCTCCTATAACTGGCCTCTGATGACTAATTCGAACTGGTTGGACCAATAACCCCAGGGTGCAAGTTCCTAACCACCCTTTGTGGTAATTTCTGTCGTATGCGTCCGTTGCTGGTACTAGCCCACCCTACATCAGTTATAGGTGCTGTGAGGTTAAGAATTTTCTATTCATCTTTCAAACCTAAGTCAGTCACATTAACAATTACTTTCCAGCTATTAAAATCATCCAAGTTCTCGGTGCCATTCTTGTATCTTTAACACTGGTGCTCATCAGGAATTTAAGTGAACCTAGGTGGGTTGGCTGAGTACTTCAATCTGACACACCCAGTCCCTGTACAGTTGTCTGCTTTCCCAGGAAGTTGTTTAATGTTTACCTTAAATCCTACATCTTGATCTTCTTTGACTCCTTATTCTGTAAGTCACTCATCAGTGTATTATATAGTTTATCTTTTACTTCTTCTCAATGACAACGGTATTTTATGATTAGTACCAGAAGGTGGTGGATCTGAATGTATCAGAAAGATTAGACTATGATGCAGCTCAGAGTCTCTACTCTTCCCAAAAACCGCCAACCCTCTCCTGCCCTTAGTCTCTCTGTTAGGTACCACCCCATACTCACACCTCTAGGAGCACACACAGTGATGAACGGTCGGGATAGGAAATCTTCGTTAAGGAGGTAGCCCCCGGACCCTGTTGGTACTCGGTTCTTCTCCTAACTCTGTGTGTGATCAGCAGTGCTCATATGTGTACATACCTTCTTGCAGTGGATAACGTGGACCCAAGTGACTCTCTCAACTTTTCTAATGGCAAAGGCAATGGTTTAACAGAACCTGGTATGGGCCTTCCCAACGGGGCTGCTTCCCGTCTTTTCTCCTCAGGGACTGGATCCACACCCAGTCTCCTGGTTGTACTGAGTGAATCACCTTCTCCTGTAATTCACCTGTTGGACACACAATCTTGGACATACGGGTTTGGTTAACAAACAGTCTTCTCATGTGTTCTGTTAGTATTTCTTCAACTTCTATGTCTACCTGTTCTGGTCTCTCTATTCTCCCTAACTCTGGCATTCTATAGGCTCTACCTGGTTAGCTAAAATGTCATCCATCATTTAAATAGATAGATCCCAGTAAACTAACTCTAGGGATAATATCTTGACCTCATATTTTAGTTACCATAATCATGTCCGCCAAGTAAGTTGGGAACACTTCTACCCATTTGCTATACTTATCTGTTTTTGTTAAACACCCCTTCTTCCCCTCAATTTTTATTTATTGTCAACTACCAAAATAATGTAGTGTTAAAGCCTTCACATATTTGATTCATAGCTTTGTATTCATCTGGAACTTCCCTGAGGATGCCAATAGCATCCATCTAGACAAAGCTACTCCCACACTGGTCAAAACTCCTCCTGTGCCTACTTTAGCCTCCTATAACTGGCCTCTGATGACTAATTCGAACTGGTTGGACCAATAACCCCAATAACACAGATAACCAAGGTGTGTGCCACACGTTGGCTCTCCATTGAACCCGCGGTTTCACGCATTTTGGACCAGTGGGAGGAGCTTAGGCTGCATTTCACAGTCACCACGTCCAGCGAACACTGCTACATGGCTGAGGTTTTATACTCCATGTACAGTGATCCTCAAAACATATTGTATCTGACTTTTTTGAAGTCAGTGCTGGCTTGGTGAGGTACAGTTGGCCATCAAGGCTTTTGAGGGAGAGCAAGTAGATCCTCTTAAGCTATCTGACAGCTTGGTTAGAATGATCAAGTCTGTGTGCAGCAGGGTGCTGAATCCACTGGCAAATGTTGCTGTACTCAAAGGGCCAATAGATGGATACATCAGTCCCAAACCGTACCTTGGTTACCTTTTTGAGTCAAAGGCAGCTGAGCTCCACCTTTGCGCCTGAGAATGAAAACAATGTCCAAAAGCGGTGTGTAGCCTTCACCATCTCCCTCACTAATGAGTTGAGGGTGAGACTGCCGGACAACATCGACGCATTGCAGTACATGTCAGTTTTCAATGTGGAGGAAACTCTAAAGCTCAATAAGAGCCCTGGAGAAATATAAAACATAGCCAAGCTCCTTGGCTACTCCCCTGCAGAGATAGACAAGATTGTCCAGCAATGGCATGCCATCCATCTTAGTAAATGGAATGAGACAAAAAACACACTGGGCTTCTGGAGTGAGATTTGGAAGTTCAGGGATGCAGCTGATATCAACCCATTTCAAGAACTTGCCATGGCTGCTGTGTCTGTGTTGTCCTTGCCACACTTGAATGCTGAAGTCGAGAGAGTATTCAGCTAGATAGATGTGTGGTAAAAAGCAAACTTAGAAATCGGATGTCCTCGCAGACCCTTAACTCCATCCTGTACATTCGATATGGACTGAAGCTGTCTGGTGAGGCTTGCTATAAGCACCAGCTGCCTGATAATGTTTTGCAGCTTTTTGGCACATCAGCTGCTTACTCATTTAAGTCAGCTGCCTCAGTTGCTGAACCTGCCATAGAGAGCCTTGACCAAAATGATGATGACCCACTCTTTCTGTGAGCCAGCACAGCCTGTGTGTGTGAGGAGGGGGGATCTAAAAAATATATAAATAAATTAACCTGAATTAGGGCCAGACTAGTTACCATAATTTTCTCACATTGCCATTGACGGTTTTTTCTATTGTCTCTTTTTGGTCCATTTAGATTGTTAATGTAGATTGTATACAAAAAATTTTAAAAATGTTATGGTTAAAAATGTTCATGTTTTACTGTGACTTGTTGTAGGCTCCTAAGTGGACCATAAGGTTAAAAACCAAACCAAATTAAGAAAAATAAAAAATAAAATAAAAAACTAAGTAACTCCGCCAGAGTGTCTCTTTTGGTTCACTTTTGCCGGTCCCGGATAAAGGAGGAGGGGTGGAATTGTGACATAAAAAACATAAGAATCGACAGAAGAAAGTTCATTTGTAATTCGTAACATATTTGGGTGTTTTTTACTCACTTTTTGTCTCTCCCACGACGTTATTCCTCTCTCCTACAGCATCCATCACAATGACATGCACATGGACAATTATGCAAATTAGGTGAGGACGTCATTTAGCGACTTCTAGCAACTTTTAGGACAGCCAATAGCTACTTTCCTTACTGAGGAGTTGGCAACACTGTACTACTGTATCCACACTATATTAGGATACCGTTGTGATATTGTCATGCATGATTTTAGGTCTTCGATCAAAGTTGCGTGTTGTAACTCGTTTCCCTTCAGTGAAAAGTAGTTATTTCATTTACAATTGAATTAATCCATTAAATAGATAATACTAGCACATCAAATTACGTTACTGTACACTAGCCTACCCCGCTATCAACACAGTAAATAATATTGCCTAAGTGCTTTCGACAATACGTTATCAACAAAAACATTTTATTTTCAAATAAACCACATTTGCCTTAACCTAAATACTTCCTAACAATATCACAAATTAATATAGCCTACTTAGTCCTCAATTGGATCAAGGACATATTGGTCATTATTTTCATCGTCTCTAATAAGGAAACTATCTGGGGCAGACACTCGAAAATCACTTCTGCCACATGTAAAAACAAAATTAATGTCTGTGTTGCCGCCTAGCTCTCAAGTACGGTGACAGTCTCTCACTCTATGAATGGTCACTGCTATCCGGATTCATTGGGACGTCCTTACACTAAACTTAACCATTTTATACATTTATACTTGATAGAGATAGGGACATCCCAAGGAGCCCGAATAGCACGGACCCTCTGAGAAAGTCTATGAACTGCTCTATTCGACTGAAGGGACATCCCAAGGACGCCGAATAGCACCTATGAACTCATTAAAGCCGTGGAAACAACTCTTATTGGTTGTCTGATGTGGATCAAGTAACAACACAGTCTGTGATTGGCTAACAGTATTTAGATCTGTATACAGCGAGATAACCAGCATAGTCATCTATGCATAGTCACTTTAATAACTCTACCTACATGTACATACTACCTCAACTAACCAGTGTCCCCGCACATTGACTCTGTATCAGTACCTCCCTGTATATAGTCTCACTTTTGTTATTTTACTGCTGCTCTTTAATTAATTGTTACTTTTATCTCTTATATTTATCCATATTTTTTTTAAACTGCATTGTTGGTTAGGGGCTCGTAAGTAAGTATTTCACTGTTGTATTCGGCGCATGTGACCAATACAATTCCATTTGATTTGATAAAATAACATACCATGAGGTGTTGAGGGAAAGACAGATTATCTATAGATTAGGCATCCTCTTTTCTAGGCCATTAGCGATAACAGGAAATACACAAGCCATAAGCTACACTATAGTTCAAGGTGGCTACATTTGAATGTTTGCTTGCACAGGAAAAATGGTACATTTCTAACATTTATGGTTGAGATTGAATTAGTATAAATATAAATTATGCCCATTATGATTTTCATTAACACGCGATGCAGGCGTCAAGCAGATGTAAGGCGTTGGTATCATGTCATGTACATTTACATTTACGTCATTTAGCAGACGCTCTTATCCAGAGTGACTTACAAATTGGTGCATTCACCTTATGATATCCAGTGGAACAACCACTTTACAATGTAAATCAGACACATAACTCTGCACATCTATCACTCCAGTGTTTAATTGCTAAATTGTAATTATTTTGCCACTATGGCCTATTTATTGCCTTACCTCCCTAATCTTACTACATTTACACACACTGTATATAGATTTTTCTATTGTGTTATTGACTGTACGTTTGTTTATCCCATGTGTAACTGTAGTTGTAAATGAGAACTTGTTCTCAATTGGCCTACCTGGTTAAATAAAGGTGAAATAAAAATAAATGTCAGGTCAGGTGGTACGGTTGCCTGGGCTTTTATATGTCCCTTATCACCCCCCATAGCATGGGACTAAACCAGGTCAAACGAAGGCGTTGTAATGTAGACACGTTATGCTATATGGAATCCTTGGGACGTCACTATGCCGTTAAAATAAAAAATGTTTGGAGTTTGGGGGGGTGTATGGACGTCCCAATGACTCTATATAGCATTAACCATACTGTACGATTTGACAGTGAATGACTGGACTGCGGACGAATCAAAACACGATTTGTTCTTGCGTAGCGGGTTGCGTAATTATGTCAGTCTTTTCTCTAATATTCACTCCGGCGACACTTGGCACAGGCGGTTGAGTCATTTGTGGGCTAGCCTAAAACGTGTTTTTCTTGCATTGCGTCGTCTGTTTTTACTGCGGGTCAGACTGGACAGCCTTATCTCTATTCTATTATTCCACCAGTGCGACGAATAAAAAAACGCTGTAAATCAACCCTCTCCAATCGCGTCCAGTCGACGAGAAACGTCCACCCACTTCACCGCAGTGCCAGACAAGGAGCCTCTCAATGATGTCATCATATTATCATTCGGGAAAGGAAACAGACATGGCGACGATGACCGAGCCGCTCTGCCTGGAAAGGGGTAACTACACAGAAGAGCTTTTGTCAATAGCACAACCTGAGCGCATCATCGTACCACAATCAGACGCGTCTTGAGATAAACACACTGGTGTTTTATATGACATTTGTTGTGGGTTTATTTAGATGGAGTCCTATTACGAACATTACGGATTAGCGACCAGTCGAAGCGTAGGCCATTAACTAACGTATTTATATAGGCTTAGCCTTACAACTTTGGCGTATGTACTTTATTATTTGCCTTATCAGTGTATATAGTAGGTGCATAGCATAGCCCTATCACATCCACACTGATGACACCTGGAGTTGTCATGCGTAATAGTGCGCATTTTTATTTCACTACTTTTTATGCACAAATTGGGTGGAAAAGCTCTGCAGGCTGTAGGCAGTTTATCGCTGCTCTGGTTGATTTGAGATGGTGTGTCATAGAACCCCCATGTTTGGTCGATGGGGGATTCCCGTTCGAAATATTTGATTGAATAATGGTGCCACAAAGTATTACATTGTAGCTACATTATTCATCTGATCTGTTGCTAATAGATCTGTTTAATAACCACTGTTGAATGAAACAACATGTTTACAGTGACACTGTGAGTAACGTTAGTGTTCATTTAAGGGCTACACTATGTATTCCAGTGCTCTCTACAGATCCTCAAATGGAGGGACCCACTCACTGTAATATATTCCCACATGTGTTTAATTGTTACAATGTTTAGTCATGAGACATATTGAGGAGCATATCAGTGTGCAGGTCCCTCTCCTTTGTGGCCATTCATACAGTACATGCACAAAGCCATTGGAAGTAGGGGTATGCAGGCTTTTGCTCCAACCCTGATCAGTTGCTTATCAGGTATTTGATTAGCCAGATCAGGTATGTCAGAGCAGGGCTGAAGCGAAAGCCTGGACACCCAGTAGCTCTGCAGGAGAAGGGGTATTCTACCCTTTTTCAACTCACCCTCTCCTCCGTCCTCTCCTTCCTCGCTCCTCTCTAGATGTGTGCAGGGTGATAGAGCTGCTGGATCGGCTGCAGAGAAGCGGTGAGCTGCCTCCTCCCAAACTCCAGGCCCTGCAGAGAGTCCTGCAGAGCAAGTTCTGTGCTGCCATCAGAGAGGTAGATATTAGTATAACTTACCCACTATATCTGATCTAGTTGTAGCCTATATCCATCAGAGGTAGGACAGGCTACTTAAACCCAGCAGGTCTGATCTAGATACTATAGGCTTTATCCGATAGGCTACCTAAACCCACAATGCCTGTTCTAGATACTGTAGCCTATATTGATCAGAGAATTAGGATAGGCTACCTAAACCCACCATGACTGATCTCGCAATATAGTCTATATTGTTTCTAGATTGGTTTGTATAGATGTGTATATAACATGCATTCTTTGGTACAAGGTTTATCATGATGTCACCAAAAACGTATATTATATAACAGTATATGTATTTACAATAAATAAAAGGTTTCATATTTACAGTGGTTACAACTAGGGTTGTTGTGACCATATTACCGCCACACCGGCAGTCATGAGTCATGACCGCAATAAAATTCCACGTGACCGTTGAGTTACAGTAATCTCCTCTTATGCACCCTGGATATGCTTTGGTAGTTCCCAACTTTTTAATGACCATTAGGTCCTAATGGCCTGGTACTCAGGGCTCTATTGTCCCTCTAACCTAGCGTTTCCCAAACTCGGTCCTTGGGACCCCACGTCTTGGTTTTTGGCCATAACACTACACAGCTGATTCAAATGATCAAAGCTTGATGATTTTGTTCAGCTAAGTTCAATTATATTATTCTTACTATAATATCATATAAAATAATGGCACAGAACTTATAAGCATATTTTGTCAGCTAAATAAACAAGCCTACAGCCTATGGCATAGAGCATAGCCAGATAACATACAGTAGGCCAGATCATATTCTGTTCTTCGGAAATACATTTTCTTCATATCATAATGTTTCTTTAGACCTGACTAAAATAAGTAATGGATTTACTGTGATGGTGTTTATTAAATTGATTTGTTAGACTTTTTTTAAAATGTAGACGTTCAAAAGGCATGCATCAGCGACTTGCTAAGCATGGAGGCCTGGAGATGCTAAGTGTTTTTATGTTAATTAACGGTCAATTACAGTGAGACCAGCAGACTTTTTCATGATAATAACCGGCTGACAAATGTAATGACACCACAGCCCTAGTTACAACATGCATATTAGATCATTCTTAGGTACCATACCACCTATTTAAAGTCCATATTCAAAGTTTATATTTGAAAACCCCAACCCTACACCCTATTTCCAATACTGCAACAGCAACATTGACATACCCTGTGTATCACACAAGTTATACTCTTTGCTGCATCCCCTACCTAGGTAGTATGTTTGTATGCTGTTACAGTACACTTCACTACATACACTACAATACACTACACTCAATTGTGTGTCATACCAACCACACCCACATCTATAAACATTGTATCACGTTTCATACCTGTCACATCAAGTAGACTACTCTACGCAACATCTCAGAACACTCTCCACGTTCCCTACCTGTCACATCAAGTAGACTACTCGACACTACATATCTTAGTCCACTCTCCACCTCACTTCTGTGTGGGTCACACCAGCTTGATACATCGTGTCTGGTTTCATTTTGTTTATGAATTTACTTTTTTATAATCTGTGATTTATACATTTTATGATCTTGTGTTTTATAAACAGGTGAAACTCATTAAAGTGCCAATGTCTCCCAATGATTTAGGTGTTTCTTGGTTTCCCTCATGTTCTCTACATTTTCCAACAGGTGTATGAACAGCTCTATGACACTCTTGACATCGTGGGAGGGCCTGAGGTTCGTGCCCAGGCAACTGCCAAGGTAATGACAACAAACATTTAACACACATACAGAAAATGTACACTCCGGGAAAGAATTAACATCACAAATCCCGTAATAGTCATATTAGTGTAATGGCGTCCAACTTCTCGTGCAATCTCACTTTCACCCTTTCCTCCAGGCCACAGTGGCTGCATTTGCAGCCAGCGAGGGACATGCCCACCCGCGGGTGGTGGAGCTGCCCAAGACAGAGGAGGGCCTGGGATTCAACATCATGGGGGGCAAGGAGCAGAACTCCCCAATCTATATCTCCAGGGTCATCCCCGGGGGGGTGGCAGACCGGCAGGGAGGGCTGAAGAGAGGCGACCAACTGCTCTCTGTCAATGGAGTGGTAAGAGGGATTGGGAGGAGGGTGTGGTGTGTGTGTGTATGCTTACTCATATACACTATATATACACTATATATACAAAAGTATGTGGACACCCCTTTAAATTAGTGGATTCGGCTATTTCAGCCACACCTGTTGCATAAAATCGAGCACACAGCCATGCAATCTCCATAGACAAACATTGGCAGTAGAATGGCATTGAAGAGCTGAGTGACTTTCAACTTATCACCGTCATAGGATGTCGTCTTTCCAACAAGTCAGTTCGTCAAATTTCTGCCCTGGTAGAGCTGCCTCAGTTAACTGTAAGTGCTGTTATTGTGAAGTGGAAATGTCTAGGAGCAACAACGGCTCAGCCGCGAAGTGATAGGCCACACAAGCTCACAGAACGGGACCGCTGAGTGCTGTAGTGCGTAAAAAAGTGTCTGTCCTCGGTTGCTACACTCACTGCCGAGCTCCAAACTGCCCCTGGAAGCAACATCAGCACAATAACTGTTCGCCGGGAGCTTCATGAAATGGGTTTCCATGGCCGAGCAGCCACACACAAGCCTAAGATCACCATGCGCAATGCCAAGCGTGGGCTGGAGGGGTGTAAAGCACGCTGCCATTAGACTCTGGAGCAGTGGAAATGCGTTCTCTGAAGTGATGAATCACGCTTCACCATCTGGTAGTCCGACGGACAAATCTGTGTTTGGCAGATGCCAGGAGAACGCTACCTGCCCCTGGTAGAGGAGGGTTAATGGCCTGGGGCTGTTTTTCATGGTTTGGGCTAGGCCCCTTAATTCCAGTGAAGGGAAATCTTAACGCTACAGCACACAATGACATTCTAGACGATTCTGTGCTTCTAACTTTGTGGCAACAGTTTGGGGAAAGCCCTTTCCTGTTTCAGCATGATAATGCCCCCGTGCACAAAGGGAGGTCCATACAGAAATGGTTTTTCAAGATCTATGTGGAAGAACTTGACTGGCCTGCACAGAGCCGTGACTTCAACCCCATCGAACACCTTTGGGATGAATTGGAATGCCGACAGAGCCAGGCCCAATTGCCCAACATCAGTGCCCGACCTCACTAATGTTCTTGTGGCTGAATGGAAGCAAGTCCCCTCAGCAATTTTCCAATATCTAGTGGAAAACCTTCCCAGAAGAGTGGAGGCTGTTATAGCAGCAAAGGGGGGGACCAACTCCATATTAATGCCAATGATATTGGAATGAGATGCTTGACGAGCAAGTGTCCATATACTTTTGGTTGTGTGTGTATTGCAGAGTGTGGAGGGGGAGCACCACGAGAAGGCAGTGGAGCTGCTGAAGGCTGCCCAGGGCTCAGTGAAACTAGTGGTCAGGTACACGCCTAAGGTGCTGGAGGAGATGGAGGCCCGCTTTGAGAAGATGAGGAGCGCCAGAAGACGCCAGCAGCACACAAGCTACTCGTGAGGGAACACACAGACACACAAACAAGCAAGTACGTGAGCACGCTCACTCTCTCACAAGTCTGTTTTTCATGTAATTCTCTTTCTCCGTCTCTCGCTCTCTTCTTCTCTCTTTCTCTATCATTTTCCCTAACACAGGTCTCTGGAGTCCCGAGGCTAGCCACTCCCACCCTCAGTCAAGCCTATTGGACCCGCCACCTTAGTTCTGCTCCAATAGGAGGCCAGATGATAGAGAAGAAGGAAGTAACCAAAGTAGCCAACTTAGATCTGTTATTTATATATGTTTGTGAAATGCATCTATTATCCCCCTCCACTCTCTAACCCTTAGCAGGGGACTGCCTAACCCTAGGTCATCCTTTACCCTGTATGTGATTTTCTCTCCCAGTGTTAAACCTGCATCCTAGCGTATGGTAACCATGTGTTTAGCGTAAGAACAGAGGAGAGTAAGCATGGTGGATGTAGTTTAAATGCATAGGTCTATTTACTTTTCTACTCTATAGTGAGATGATTCCGTATGTATGTATGTATGTATGTAAGTACACTTTAGGTAGGGTAAGCATTCCAAGGCTTTCATATTTACTATTTGTTTATTTATGTACTTATTTATTCATGAAATAAAGCCGGTAAAGGTTTGAACAGTCATTGTTTGAGATCATATTTGTGTAACCATATGATTTGAAAACAAATTGGAGTTGTATTAGAAATTAGTTCTTGGGGTGGCAGAACTCATGTCAGAAAGGGCTAGCTGATGATGTTTTATTGTCAGATTTGCTTCAGATTTTGACACTGCAGTCTGCACAGAGTGCTTATCGCCACAATCACCTCTATTTCTTGCAGTTCAATGGTAATAACAATTAAAGACAGTGCTTGACTTGAGTAGGAGCTCACCGGAGCTGAGTTCTGGCACCTCAAATGTTCTACTGCTTGAGCTCCTGTTCCTCTTAAAGAATATATGTTCAAAAGTATTGTGGAGCTCCTGCACCTAAATATAAACAGTACAGGCACCCAAAATGAGTACTGGAACCTATTTTAGTCTTAAGTCAAGCACTGATTGAAGATAGTAATTTATTCTTGAAGAATTTCACTTGTAAATCATGAGGAGTCGCCAGGGCCGGTATTCATAAAGTGTTTCAGACTGATCCAAACTGATACTATATCAGCACTTAAACGCACCCCCCTTCTTATACCCGGGAAAGGTCTTTTTGACGATGCCCATAGGCCAGTCGTTTCTTTTTGCTTGTCTGTCTTTCAGCAACACAATGTCTTCTGGCTGAAGGTTGGGCTTCTCATATTGCCACATCCGACGACTCTGCAGGGAAGGAAGATCTTCTGGCACCGTTGGAAGAAAGAATGTGTCGGCAAGGCTCTGTACTTGCCTCCATTGAAGACGGAAGAGGTCTTTCTCATTGAACTCCCCTTTTGGTGGGGTAACCTCAGCAACCTTTTAGGTGAGGAGTGTCGCTGGTGTCAAGATGAGGGGGGAGTCTGGATCTGTAGACACAAGAACCAGTGGACGAGCATTCACAATGGCTGAGACTGCCATAAATGTGGTCAAATGGAGGATGAGAGGGTTGATTTCCTCTTGACCAAGGTTTGCTTGGGACAGGCATCCTCCAATCCTCAGTAGGCCTGAATCATCCATGTAGGGGCACAGACCGAAGAGTGGGCTCTGCTTAGGAATGGCTTTACCTTCTCTGATGCATTCCATTTTCTTGTGAAAGTTGCTGTGTTGCAGACTGCGTATTATGATTGTCTTGGTGTGATCCAGGTCTTCGATGGAGCAGGGTTTGTCACAGATGTGCCATCCTTTGCAATATTCTGCTTTGTTTAAAGGAGTGAGCAACGTGCACAAGCCAAGCTGTTGCATCTATCAGTGCTCACCAGCTTGACAACCTCTCAAAGCGCTTGAGGTCAAACTTCTTTCTGGAGACGTTGGTGGCGTGGCAGGCAACTTGAGGGCGGATCTCGTCATCAGATCCGGAGTCAACCAAGTCGAAAGGTGTCAGAGGTTTCTGGCTCTGCTGACCTGAGCAAGGAAGCTGGTCATGTCAACCATATGCTGTGAACAGACATCCATATGGCTATCAAGAAGATTCATCTCACTAAAACGATCAGCCATACAAAATGATATAATGAAATTAATGCTAAATATGTTATGATTAATTTTACTTACAGACAATGCTTCTACAAAATTATAGCAAGCAAAATGTTATTTCTCACATGCACCGAATACAACAGGTGAATACAATCCAACCTTACAGTGAAATGCTTACTTACAAGCCCTTAACCAACAATGCAGTTTTTAGAAAAAATAAGTGTTAAGTAAAAAAATAGATAAGTCCAAAATAAAGTAACAAATAATGAAAGAGCAGCAGTAAAATAACAACAGCGAGGCTATATACAGGGGGTACCGGTACAGAGTCAATGTGGGGGTAATATGTACATGTAGGTAGAGTTAAAGTGACTATGCATAGATAATTAACAGAGCATAGAAGCAGTGTAAAAGAGGGGGGAGGGGACAATGCATATAGTCTGGGTAGCCATTTGATCAGCTGTTCAGGAGTCTTATGGCTTGGGGGTAGAAGATGTTAAGTATTTTGGACCTAGACTTGGCGCTCCGGTACCGCTTGCCGTGCGGTAGCAGAGAGAACAGTCTATGACTAGGGTGGCTGGAGTCTTTGAACATTTTTAGGGCCTTCCTCTGACACCGCCTGGTATAGAGGTCCTGGATGGCAGGAAGCTTGGCCCCAGTGATGTACTGGGCCGTACCCACTATCCTCTGCAGTTGCCATTCTAGTCAGGATGCTCTCGATGGTGCAGCTGTAGAACTTTTTAAGGATCTGAGGACCCATGCCAAATATTTTCAGTCTCCTGAGGGGGAATAGGCTTTGTTGTGCCGTCTTCACGACTGTATTGGTGTGTTTGGACCATGATAGTTTGTTGGTGATGTGGACACCAAGGAACTTTAAGCTCTCAACCTGCTACACTACAGCCCCGTCGATGGGAATTGGGGCGTGTTCGGCCCTCCTTTTCCTGTAGTCCACAATCATCTCCTTTGTCTTGATCATGTTGAGGGAGAGGTTGTTGTCCTGGCAGCACACGGCCATGTCTCTATCCTCCCTATAGGCTGTGTCATCGTTGTCGGTGATCAGGCCTACCACTGTTGTGTCATCGGCAAACTTAATGATGGTGTTGGAATCATACCTGGCCATGCAGTCATGAGTGAACAGGGAGTACAGGAGGGGACTGAGCAGGCACCCCTGAGAGGCCCCTGTGTTGAGGATCAGCGTGGCGGATGTGTTGTTACCTACCCTTACCACCTGGGGGCAGGCCGTCAGGAAGTCCAGGATCCAGTTGCAGAGGGAGGTGTTTAGTCCCAGAGTCCTTAGCTTAGTGATGAGCTTTGAGGGCACTATGGTGTTGAACACTGAGCTGTAGTCAATGAATAGCATTCTCACATAGGTGTTCCTTTTATCCAGGTGGGAAAGGGTGTAGAGTGCAATAGAGATTGCATCATCTGTGGATCTGTTGGGGCGGTATGCAAATTGGAGTGGGTCTAGGGTTTCTGGGATAATGGTGTTGATGTGAGCCATGATCAGCCTTTCAAAGCACTTCATGGCTACAGACGTGAGTGCTACAGGTCGGTAGTCATTTAGTCAGGTTACCTTAGTGTTCTTGGGCACAGGGACTATGGTGGTCTGCTTGAAACATGTTGGTATTACAGACTCAGTCAGGGACAGGTTGATAATGTCAGTGACGACACTTGCCAGTTGGTCAGCACATACTCGGAGTACACGTCCTGGTAATCCGCCTGGCTCTGTGGTCTTGTGAATGTTGACCTGTTTATAGGTCTTACTCACATCGGCTACGGTGTTACGTGCCTTGAAGCAAGCATAGTAATTAAAAGTAATTTAGCTCGTCTGGTAGTCTTATGTCACTGGGCAGCTCGTGGCTGTGCTTCCCTTTTTAGTCTGTAATAGTTTGCAAGCCCTGCCACATCTGACGAGCGTCGGAGCCAGTGTAGTACGATTCAATCTTATTGACGCTTTGCCTGTTTGATGGTTAGTCGGAGGGCATTGCAGGATTTCTTATAAGCTTCCGGGTTAGAGTCCCGCTCCTTGAAAGCGGCAGCTCTACCCTTTAGCTCAGTGCAGATGTTGCCTGTAATCCATGGCTTCTGGTTGGGGTATGTACGTACAGTCACTGTGGGGACGACGTCATCAATGCACTTGTTGATGAAGCCAGTGACTGATGTGTACTCCTCAATGCCATCAGAAGAATCCCAGAACATATTCCAGTCTGTGCTAGCAAAACAGTCCTGTATTAGCATTTGCTTCATTGGACCATTTTTTTATTGACGGAGTCACTGGTGCTTCCTGCTTTAGTTTTTGCTTGTAAGCAGAAAACAGGAGGATAAACTTATGGTCAGATTTGCCAAATGGAGGGCTGGTAGAAATTAGGTAAAACGGATTTAAGTTTCCCTGTTTTAAAGTCCCCGGCCACTATGAGCGCCTCCTCTGGAGGAGCGTCTTCCTGTTTGTTTATGGTCGTATACAGCTCATTGAGTGAGGTCTTAGTGCCAGCATCGGTTTGTGGTGGTAAATAGACAGCTACGAAGAATATAGATGAAAACTCTCTTGGTAAATAGTGTGGTCTACAGCTTATCATGAGATACTCTAGCTCAGGCGAGCAAAACCTTGAGACTACCTTAGATTTCTTGCACCAGCTGTTGTTTACAAATATACATAGACCTCCATCCCTTGTTTTACCAGAGGTGGCTGTTCTATCCTGCCGAAAAGTGTAAAACCCGCCAGCTGTATGTTATTCATGTCGTTGTTCAGCCACAACTCGGTGAAACATAAGATATTACAGTCTTTAATGTATCGTTGGTAGGATGTACGTGCTCGTAGTTTGTCTGTTTTATTATCCAATTATTGTACATTGATGGTAAAGGCAGATTACCCACTCGCCGTCGGATCCGTAAAAGGCACCCACACCTACGTCCCACGATATCTCTGTCTCTTTCTCCTGCAAATGACGGGGATGAGGGCCTTGTCTGGAGGAAACGGGGTGAGTAATCACCCAGTACGGGGTGAGTAATCGCTGTCCTGATATTTAGAAGCTCTTTTCGGTCATAAGAGATGGTGGCAGAAACATTAAGTACAAAATAAGTTACAAATAATGCGAAAAAACACCAGGGCACAATTGGTTAGGTGACAGTAAAACGGTAGCCAACTCCTCTGGCTCCATTATCACATGATGGATGAGGAAGTTTGACAATGTCTGCAGCTCCACAGTGTGACTTTCACCATTTTGGAATGTAAACAATTATTTTTCTACAGGATTCAGCACATTCAACAAACAACACAAATCAACACAGGACAGTGGCCCCCAAGTGGTCAACAATGGAATTGCACGATAGCCTAAAGGAAGTCAAACCTAACTACAGGGGCCAGAACAGTAGGGTATTCACTTTTTACATTTCAATAATAATGCACAAGGAGACACAACAAGTAAAGCCATTACAGTGCAATTCCGAGATCTGCATACAGAAATGGGGATCAGGTTTCTTACCAAGCAGTATAAAATGTTCTATAAATGTTTAATACAAGACATATAGACTATGATGCTGTGGACAATGACAAATACACTGACCTAAATGTAAGAAACTAAATTGTCTAAATATGTGAAGACACCAAGAATGACAAAGATTCAATCATGTCTCAATATTCCCGCTTTCTAGCTTATGTAATAGCCTAACATGAAAGAATTGACAGGTCAATGACTTTATTACATTTAACCTAATTAATGTGGACCCAATGAACAATGTTATGTGGTTGTGTTTATATACAGTCCTTAACACCCCCACCTTAAATCCCATTAACGCAACTGTTTGGATCTGAATTAATCAGACGTTCAGCCGTCATATTGTTTTAAAATAAACGTTTTTTTTTTTTTTATGAATAAAAAAGGCACACATTCACACATACTTGTGCTCACGTATTCATGCTTTCACACGTTTAAGTCACACTTAAGTAAAACATTTATGAAATAAATACAATTAAAACGTTCACACTTTCATACACATGTTCACACTTCATTGGGTTATTTATGTATTTATCCCCCCTCATGTACCCTACACACACACTCTCAATCTCACATACAGACACACACGTACAAACATGATCCAATTGCTAAAAGGCTGGATTTTTTCTAATCCCCAATTGTATAATTTCAATTACATTTGTCAACCAGCCACTCACTGAATTTAAGGCTACAAAATGATTAGGTAACATATTTATTAAACAACTTGTAAGGTTAGAGAGCATAATTTTAAGATTGTGATGGTCAGAGACAGAAGAGTTTATAATCACTGATAATTTTTGGAGATTTATGTTTACCTTAACCTTTCGCTGCTTTTACACAGGCAACCCAATCTTCCACTAATTTGAATTTTTTTGCAATAATTGGGCAAAAATATCAAATTGGGCTGACTGTAAACGCTAGCCTCGTACGAACCATCTTGATCTCGCAAACTTAGGTTGATACAGTCTACACGGATACAGTCTTGCTAACACCTGCCATTCTACGTCCTTGATTTGAGACAAAGACAGTACAGTATGAAGATAGGCAGAAACTGCTTCTCCAATAGAAATCCCTGATCACACTTGTAGGCGATGTCATGGCGACGTTGGCTGGCTAAGCTCATGCGCAGAAACACATCATCGGGTGTGCAGGCTGTCAAATCAAAGGCACTCCTTCAATATAAAGTTGTTTTTGATTAAAATGAAAACGTTTCAGTTTGACACTTTCACGAGGTTGTAGTAATAACACGTTCAACTACTTAAGACATTGGCTCGAATCTAGTTTGTGCCTTTAGATTTCTAGAAAATGAACCACTAAGGAATATTGTTTCACTTCTCAAACCCTGGTCTGCTTGGTCTGTTTCTCAAGCGTTCCCGGAAGTCTCGCGGTGTTGTGCCTCTGGGTTTAGAAACTCTGTGCTTGAGAGTCTGGAACAGCTGCTTTGATGTGTCGCCACAAAACAACTATAATGAAGGGCTTTGCCTTCAGACTTCAAGGCGGCACCATACACTAGTTGGATATCCCAGTTTTTAATTGAACGGATCATGATGTTTTACGTTAGGACCGAACCAGCCCTTCCGTGGTTTCCACTAGTTACCACAGCCACAAAGTAAAAATTGGCTGTGTCGTAAAAATGTATCAAAACGAAAACTAGCTTTTTGGTCTAGCCTTGTACTGCAGTGGGCTAAATCAGGGTCACACAGTTTTTCTTGGTTGTCTTAAACAAATATACTTTGAAACAAAAGTAAACACCTCACACATGGTTATGGGCTTTTAAAAAAAGTATTGAGACTTTCTCTCTCATGCTGGCAGTAAGAAAACGACCTTTACCAACAGTTTAATAAGTATAATTTGTTGGCATTGGGAAAAGATACAACATTTACACCTCATTAAAAGACCTATAGGTTTTTATTTTATGTTGTGTTTCACTTTGAAGACACTGAGTGAAGATGGCCCCTAGTAAAGTAGACAGTCGACATGGGCTATAATCTATAGTAAGTAATGCCTTCTCAAAATGGCTCCTGATGTTTAACTCTCTGTCACTCAAATAAAGTTGTCTGATACCACTTTTGAACATAATGTGCTCATATATATGTGACAAAGTGAAAATGTAGTTTCCATCAACCTCACGTGCAATGTAGATATCAAAGAACGCAGCAGTTCGCGGGTAGTGAGTGAAACCATTCACATCAGGAAAAGGTGAGATATAAAGTTTCCCTTTTATGTGTTGTTGAATTCATAAGAATATTTGCTGCCATTGTAGTAAGGTTGGCAATACGAGAGGTCTTTGGACTTACCATTTTTGTATTATTTTCTTAAAAAGAACAACTAGTAAGTTTTGAGTGCTTCTCCCCTATTTGGGAAGTTGGTCTGCCTGCTCCTCAGTCTGAGAGATTCTGAGAGCAGGTCTGTGTCTCCTTCCTCTGTATATAAAAAACTGTTTAAAACTGTATAACACAATAGTGTCTTTGGAAAACGGGTTCATATATCCCAAAGTCAATAGTGAATATGTATATATTTATTTTGCCGTTAATGTACACTGCTCAAAAAAATAAAGGGAACACTAAAATAACACATCCTAGATCTGAATGAATGAAATAATCTTATTAAATACGTTTTTCTTTACATAGTTGAATGTGCTGACAACAAAATCACACAAATAATCAATGGAAATCCAATTTATCAACCCATGGAGGTCTGGATTTGGAGTCACACTCAAAATTAAAGTGGAAAACCACACTACAGGCTGATCCAACTTGGATGTAATGTCCTTAAAACAAGTCAAAATGAGGCTCAGTAGTGTGTGTGTGGCCTCCACGTGCCTGTATGACCTCCCTACAACGCCTGGGCATGCTCCTGATGAGGTGGCGGATGGTCTCCTGAGGGATCTCCTCCCAGACCTGGACTAAAGCATCCGCCAACTCCTGGACAGTCTGTGGTGCAACGTGGCGTTGGTGGATGGAGCGAGACATGATGTCCCAGATGTGCTCAATTGGATTCAGGTCTGGGGAACGGGCGGGCCAGTCCATAGCATCAACGCCTTCCTCTTGCAGGAACTGCTGACACACTCCAGCCACATGAGGTCTAGCATTGTCTTGCATTAGGAGGAACCCAGGGCCAACCGCACCAGCATATGGTCTCACAAGGGGTCTGAGGATCTCATCTCGGTACCTAATGGCAGTCAGGCTACCTCTGGCGAGCACATGGAGGGCTGTGCGGCCCCCCAAAGAAATGCCACCCCCCACCATGACTGACCCACCGCCAAACCGGTCATGCTGGAGGATGTTGCAGGCAGCAGAACGTTCTCCACGGCGTCTCCAGACTCTTCATCTTGGGGATGTCATTCGAAAACATAATGTTAAAATTTCACTGCTATGCGGATGACACACAGCTGTACATTTCAATGAAACATGGTGAAGCTCCAAAATTGCCCTCGCTAGAAGCCTGTGTTTCAGACATAAGGAAGTGGATGGCTGCAAACTTTCTACTTTTAAACTCGGACAAAACAGAGATGCTTGTTCTAGGTCCCAAGAAACAAAGAGATCTTCTGTTCAATCTGACAATTAATCTGGATGGTTGTACAGTCGTCTCAAATAAAACTGTGAAGGACCTCGGTGTTACTCTGGACCCTGATCTCTCTTTTGAAGAACATATCAAGACTGTTTCAAGGACAGCTTTTTTCCATCTACGTAACATTGCAAAAATCAGAAACCTTCTGTCCAAAAATGACGCAGAAAAATTAATCCATGCTTTTGTTACTTCTAGGCTGGACTACTGCAATGCTCTACTTTCCGGCTACCCGGATAAAGCACTAAACTAACTTCAGTTAGTGCTAAATACGGCTGCTAGAATCCTGACTAGAACCAAAAAATGTGATCATATTACTCCAGTGCTAGCCTCCCTACACTGGCTTCCTGTTAAGGCAAGGGCTGATTTCAAGGTTTTACTGCTAACCTACAAAGCATTACATGGGCTTGCTCCTACCTATCTTTCCGATTTGGTCCTGCCGTACATACCTACACGTACGCTACGGTCACAAGACGCAGGCCTCCTAATTGTCCCTAGAATTTCTAAGCAAACGGCTGGAGATAGGGCTTTCTCCTATAGAGCTCCATTTTTATGGAATAGTCTGCCTACCCATGTGAGAGACGCAGACTCAGTCTCAACCTTTAAGTCTTTACTGAAGACTTATCTCTTCAGTAGGTCCTATGATTAAGTGTAGTCTGGCCCAGGAGTGTGAAGGTGAACGGAAAGGCTGGAGCAACGAACCGCCCTTGCTGTCTCTGCCTTGCCGGTTCCCCTCTTTCCACTGGGATTCTCTGCCTCTAACCCTATTACAGGGGCTGAGTCACTGACTTACTGGTGTTCTTCCATGCCGTCCATGGGAGGGGTGCGTCACTTGAGTGGGTTGAGTCACTGACGTGGTCTTCCTGTCTGGGTTGGCGCCCCCCCCTTGGGTTGTGCCATGGCGGAGATTTTTGTGGGCTATACTCGGCCTTGTCTTCGGACGGTAAGTTGGTGGTTGTAGACATCCCTCTAGTGGTGTGGGGGCTGTGCTTTGGCAAAGTGGGTGGGGTTATATCCTGCCTGTTTGGCCGTGTCCGGGGGTATCATCGGATGGGGCCACAGTGTCTTCTGATCCCTCCTGTCTCAGCCTCCAGTATTTATGCTGCAGTAGTTTATGTGCCGGGGGGCTAGGGTCAGTCTGTTTCATCTGGAGTATTCTCTTGTCTTATCTGGTGTCCTGTGTGAATTTAAATATGCTCTCTCTAATTCTCTCTTTCTCTCTTTCTTTCTTTCTCTCGGAGGATCTGAGCCCTAGGACCATGCCTCGGGACTACCTGGCATGATGACTCCTTGCTGTCCCCAGTCCACCTGGCCATGCTGCTGCTCCAGTTTCAACTGTTCTGCCTGCGGCTACGGAACCCTGACCTGTTCACCGGACGTGCTTGTTGCACCCTCGACAACTACAATGATTATTATTATTTGACCATGCTGGTCATTTATGAACATTTTAACATCTTGACCATGTTCTGTTATAATATCCACCCGGCACAGCCAGAAGAGGACTGGCCACCCCTCATAGCCTGGTTCCTCTCTAGGTTTCTTCCTAGGTTTTTGGCCTTTCTAGGGAGTTTTTCCTAGGGAGTTTTTCCTAGCCACCGTGCCTCTTTCACATGCATTGCTTGCTGTTTGGGGTTTTAGGCTGGGTTTCTGTACAGCACTTTGAGATTTCAGCTGATATACGAAGGGCTATATAAATAAATTTGATTTGATTCACGTCTGTCACATGTGCTCAGTGTGAACCTGCTTTCATCTGTGAAGAGCACAGGGCACCAGTGGCGAATTTGCCAATCTTGGTGTTCTCTGGCAAATGCCAAACGTCCTTCATGGTGTTGGGCTGTAAGCACAACCCCCACCTGTGGACGTCGGGCCCTCACACCACCCTCATGGAGTCTGTTTCTGACCGTTTGAGCAGACACATGCACATTTGTGGCCTGCTGGAGGTCATTTTGCAGGGCTGGCAGTGCTCCTCCTCGCACAAAGGCGGAGGTAGCGGTCCTGCTGCTGGGTTGTTGCCCTCCTACGGCCTCCTCCACGTCTCCTGATGTACTGGCCTGTCTCCTGGTAGCGCCTCCATGCTCTGGACACTACGCTGAAAGACACAGCAAACCTTCTTGCCACAGCTCGCATTGATGTGGCATCCTGGATGAGCTGCACTACCTGTGCCACTTGTGTGGGTTGTAAACTCCGTCTCATGCTATCACTAGAGTGAAAGCACCGCCAGCATTCAAAAGTGACCTTCTGATTTCACAGAAGTGTGATTGACTTGGAGTTACATTGTGTTGTTTAAGTGTTCCCTTTGTTTTTTTGAGCAGTGCATTTACACAGATGCACTTTGTGCTGGGGACAAAAGGCAACTAAAATGTGCTGTTTTGTCACAACAATGCCACAGATGTCTCAAGTTGAGGGAGCGTGCAATTGGCATGCTGACTGCAGGAATGTCCACCGGATCTGTTGCCAGAGAATTTAATGTTCATTTCTCTACCATAAGCCACCTCCAACATCATTTTAGAGAATTTGGTAGTACGTCTATGGCATTGTGTAAAATCAAGGAAATTGTTACATGTTGCGTTTTATACTTTTGTTTAGTATATTAAGCATATCATTATACAATTCATGGTATCAGGCAAGATTGGGTCTAGGCTTCAGGTATTATGAGAATAGCTATTCAGGGTTGTCGCTGTTTTATCTCAATCTTGCTCGCTCACCCACTCTGGGCAAACCTTTCACTACAGCTGGCAGTGGCTAGTTGGAACAGTATTGCGATTTATTCCATATCGTACTTCCAACGTACTTCAAAATTGTCAGTCACAGGTCAATAATGTACAGATGTGTGTCAAATACATTTAATGACAAACCATGTAACTACTTAGGTTAACATATGAATTACCTGTTGCCCAAAGTTCGGCGCAGGTGTTAGTAACTGGTTCACCATGTTCAGAACATGCGGCCACAGTGAGAAAGACTTGCAGTGGTGACGTCAGATTATCCGGTTAAGTAGCCAAAAAATAAATGTATATATATATATATATATATATATATACACAAGTTCATTGATTGGGTTTAGGTGAACCATCCCTCAAACTAGTGGACCAATGGAGACTTATTGTCTACACCTCCCTCTAAACACCACCCTTCACAAAAGAAAAGCCAAAACGTAATCAAACTGGCAGTGAAAGCAAAGAAATCGAGAGCCAAGATATGAGTAGCAAAACCAAAAGGTAGTAAATGCAGGCAAGCGCATAGGCAAAATGGATTCAATAGGATCGGTTGTTGGGAAAGATTAACTGAAAACCTTTAAATAATTTCTGTTTTGCTCACTTTAAAATTGTGTTTGCAAGTTTCGGGGTCTTGGACATGCACTTCGCAACACATTTCTTACTCCTCCCCCCCCCCCCATTTTCAACCTTTTTATGCAAGCAAAGCACAGCAGATAAAAAGTAACGACAGGCCTGACGGAAACAGATTTTTGGGTAAATTATCCAAATGTAAACTAGAAAAGGTGGAATATGTGTTGGTAAAATGAATTATGCGAGAAATGTCAGTGGAAACACTTACGCGCAAATATTGATACAATAACCATCATATCGAAGTAAACTTGGAGTCACGCGATGACATGTGATCCTCCCACTATGACTAGTCGGGAAAGCGTACGGTTCATTAAACTACAGATTACATAAATTCATTAACTTCACAGGGTGGTGAAAGTGCACGGTAATTAGCTTGATGTTACTTTCCAATAAATATCTAGGGTCTTATTCTGGTGACATGATAGTCAATGCTTGGCTGCTGTTTGAAAAATAAAGTCTCACTCTTTAGTCCACATCTCATGTAGCCTATATGTGCACTCCAGCCAACAATAACAAGTGGGCACACGCTATATAAGGCATTTTGTTTTGCAACAATCAGTGAGGTTAAATGTGATAAGGAAAAGCTAGTTCAACGAGTTTCGATACATAGGAATTTAAATGCAAAATGCATTTTTATTTGCACTACATCACTCACAGCCTTTTATTTGCAACAAGTCAATTGGATGGAAAAATCTTTGGTGGGAAAAAGCATATGAATTATGCAGATAAAAATATTTGCATGAAAGTCTGTCGCCAATTGGATGGAAACCTAGCTATTGGTGTACATTTTCTTGAGGATAGACATATGGGTCCAGACAGTTGAGTA
Organism: Salmo trutta; assembly: GCF_901001165.1. Lineage (NCBI taxonomy): Eukaryota > Metazoa > Chordata > Actinopteri > Salmoniformes > Salmonidae > Salmo > Salmo trutta. Next base: position 2,232,378 of record NC_042988.1, read on the forward strand.
AGATGTTCTCAGGGTTGTACTTTAAAGTAAAAAAGTAACATATGAAGGCTCAAAAATATATTTTTAATTTTTTCCTTTTATTTTTTCATCTGCTTTTGTGGGATCATGGATTCATACAAATCACTTGGGGGGGAAATGTTATAAAACCTAAACAACTTAGCCCCTATTAACAACCCCCAAAAAAACAACCCAGGTTGAATTAACACACCGATAGAGATTTAAGAAAAAGAAATATTTGAACATAACTATGCCATCTCTGCCTCACTCGCAAAGGGATTGTAATCAGTCAGACAAGTACTTGACAGAGCAGAACGTCAGATTAAAGTTCCGGTTGGGGGAGAGCGTGAATGTCAAGGGACAGTGAGCACAGTTCTCAGTTTGGTACCGAGGGACGGGTTTGAAATAATTATTTTGTGGTGTGGACCTAGTCCTGGGGGTTCAAATACTGAAGAAACAAAACCCTACTTAACCCATAAAACAGAGTTCGTTATGCCTACAGTGCTCCGTTGTGGTTTCTAACAGGGCAGCAGCTCATTACAGTATCATTCACACAAACAGGGAAGGGGTTTGTTGCGCGCGCATATATATATATAAAAAAAAAAAAACAGGAACTTAAAAATGGCAAAGCCCCGCTTAGTACTCGTCTGCCTGGGTCTCCACCTTGTAGCCGTTCTCATTGGAAACGTAGCCCTCCCCCGACTGCACCGACTCCTGGTCCACCATCAACCCATCCTGGCTGTTCTCCTCTGGCTGGGGCGGCGCGTCGCCCGCCTCCCCGTTACCCACGTCGTCCTGCTCGGCCGAGGGGAGCAGGAGAGAGCCATGCCGGTCCTCCCTGCGCTCCCCGCCACCCCGCTCCCTGTCCCTCTTATGCTCCCTGTCCTTTTCCCTGTCCCCCCTGTGCCTCTCCCGGTCCCTCTCCCGGTCCTTGTCCCTGTGGCTGCGCCTCCGGTCACGGTCCCGCTCCCTGTCCCTGTCTTTGTCGCGCTCCCTCCCGCCGCGCTCCTCTCCCACCTCTCCCCCTTCCTCACCCACACTAGGCTCTTCAGGCATCTTCTCTCCTCCCTCCCCCATCATACCGTCTCCAAGCCCCATGCCCTCATCCCCCTCGCCACCCTTGCCCCTCTCCCGGTCTCGCTTGCGCTCTCGGCTTCGGCTCCTCCTCTTCCTTTCACCCTTGTCTCTGCTCCTCTCCCTGCTATGACTGTCTCCCCCTGGTCCTCCTCCTCCCCGCTCCCTCTCTCGGTCTCTCCTCCTGCCACCCCCTATGCTCTCCTCTCCAGGCCCTGCCAGGCCCAGACCCCTGTCGCCCCTCTCCCTGGAGCGGGAGCTGCGCCTGCGTCTGTCCCGGGACCGGGACCGGCGTCTTTCGCCACCGCGCTCTTTCTCCCCCCCACGTTCACGCTCACGGCTGCGCTCTCTGCGCTCCCCTCTGGGCTCAGGTCCACGTTCACGCTCTCGTTCCCTGAGGTGAAGAGAAGGGCAAAAATAACAGTTAACTGACAAACCTCTACAGAAAATGTCAAGTCAGTCAAACCAAAATGTTCAATCCCAAGTCTACCGCTAGCCCATACCCTTTAGACTTGCATAGATCTAAAATAATTGGATCGAGGTAACTAAGGAAAATGGTAATAAATCCCCTTTGGTCCTGCCGTACATACCTACACTTACGCTACGGTCACAAGACGCAGGCCTCCTAATTGTCCCAAGAATTTCTAAGCAAACGGCTGGAGGTAGGGCTTTCTCCTATAGAGCTCCATTTTTATGGAATGGTCTGCCTACCCATGTGAGAGACGCAGACTCAGTCTCAACCTTTAAGTCTTTACTGAAGACTTATCTCTTCAGTAAGTCCTATGATTAAGTATAGCCTGGCCCAGGAGTGTGAAGGTGAACGGAAAGGCTGGAGCAACGAACCGCCCTTGCTGTCTCTGCCTTGCCGGTTCCCCTCTTTCCACTGGGATTCTCTGCCTCTAACCCTATTACAGGGGCTGAGTCACAGGCTTACTGGTGCTCTTCCATGCCGTCCATGGGAGGGGTGCGTCACTTGAGTGGGTTGAGTCACTGACGTGGTCTTCCTGTCTGGGTTGGCACCCCCCCCTTGGGTTGTGCCATGGCAGAGATCTTTGTGGGCTATACTCGGCCTTGTCTTAGGACGGTAAGTTGGTGGTTGTAGACATCCCTCTAGTGGTGTGGGGGCTGTGCTTTGGCAAAGTGGGTGGTGTTATATCCTGCCTGTTTGGCCCTGCCCGGGGGTATCATCGGATGGGGCCACAGTGTCTTCTGATCCCTCCTGTCTCAGCCTCCAGTATTTATGCTGCAGTAGTTTATGTGTCGGGGAGCTAGGGTCAGTCTTTTACATCTGGAGTATTTCTCGTCTTATCCGGTGTCCTGTGTGAATTTAAATATGCTCTCTCTAATTCTCTCTTTCTCTCGGAGGACCTGAGCCCTAGGACCATGCCTCAGGACTACCTGGCATGATGACTCCTTGCTGTCCCCAGTCCACCTGGCCATGCTGCTGCTCCAGTTTCAACTGTTCTGCCTGCGGCTATGGAACCCTGACCTGTTCACTGGACGTGCTTGTTGCACCCTCGACAACTACTATGATTATTATTATTTGACCATGCTGGTCATTTATGAACATTTTGACATCTTGACCATGTTCTGTTATAATATCCACCCGGCACAGCCAGAAGAGGACTGGCCACCCCTCATAGCCTGGTTCCTCTCTAGGTTTCTTCCTAGGTTTTTGGCAATTCTAGGGAGTTTTTCCTAGGGAGTTTTTCCTAGCCACCGTGCTTCTTTCACATGCATTGCTTGCCGTTTGGGGTTTTAGGCTGGGTTTCTGTACAGCACTTTGAGATTTCAGCTGATGTACGAAGGGCTATATAAATAAATTAGATTTGATTTGGCCTTCAGATAATTTTTCTATATTGCTACAGCTATTCAATTCTTTCAGGTCTAATGGGTAGGGCCTATTTAGAATAGGGTGACATAACCCTCCCTTAGTGGACCACCCCAAGGGCCCAGTGTCGTTACTCACCCTCCAATTGTGGGGTGGTCATCGTAACGCGAGGTGTCATCTCTTCCAGAGTGCTTGATATTGACGTCAGCCCCACCTCTCCTTGTCCCACCAAGACCACCGCCTGGTTGGGGATACATTCATTTCTTGTCTATGATTTGTATTTAAAACTGACTAATATTAAAAGGGATTCATAAAATGGCCTATGCCAAGAGAATCTGTTAATTATACACCGTCACAGAGATCATGTGCAGTTCCTCACCTAGCCTGCGGGGATGCCATCCCTTCACAGTGCGACCTCTCTCAACATCCACCAGCACTCTCCTTCCATCGATCTTCTTCCCGTCTGCATGCTTGTAGGCAGCTGGAGGAAGGGGGGGGGGTGATGATGAGAGAAAGGTAGAGAAGGGTAAGATGGAGCTCTGCGGTTTCAAAGGTAAGGTTAACAAAGAGTGCATGAATATACTGACCAGGAGCAGGTGAGGTAGTGTGGAGCTGCTCTCTGGGCAGACAGACCATGTAGTAGACCTTTTTCCACCACTAAATGCTGCATTTACCTGCACATCTACCTTTTTTGAAGATGTACCACAGTAAGTATTTTGTTGTGCAAGCACTTTACTTCAGTAAATCTTTATTTTGAAAAACGTTAGAGGGATAAAGAAATGCATTCTAGCCGCAAATTACAAGTGAGCCGGTATAGCAGATGGAAAAGCTTTTTGTGAACTATGCATTAATTATTAAAATCTCAAAACATTCAACTTTATTATATCAAGTGTTATATAATATATTCAAACAAAACATTGAAGTTTGGCCTATAATGATTGCTGTTTCATGTGGTTTCTGTGGCGCACCAGAGACCAAAAGTGAAACGCCGCTTAAAATAATTTAAATCTTACTTAGGTCAAGTGACCACACTGTCGAAGAGTCAACCTCTTACTATTGCATGGCTCATTTTTACCTTGAAGCTAAAGGTCATAGCTTCGACCAGGGGTACTCAACTCTTAACCTACGTGGTCCGGAGCCTGCTGCTTTTCTGTTCTGCCTGATAATTGCAAACCTGGTGTCCCAGGTCTAAATCAGTCCCTAATTAGAGAGGAACAATTGGGGGTTGGTGCAGTGGAACTGGCTTCGAGGTCCAGAGTTGAGTTTGAGGAGATTAGACCATCAACAGTCTTGACTTTGCCCACGACTATAAGCTAAATTAATACATCTAAGGAAGCAAGCAAAAATGCTCAATATAAATTATATGCATACCAATAAATTATAGTGTTACGCATGAAAGGCTCAGGTAGCTTAAGCTAAGATTTTTTACCAACAACTACGCATTTAAATTGCTCCATAGCAATTTTGAAAATACCCAGCTTTATTACTGAATATTGCGTGTCCCTAGTGGTTAGCCTAGAGTTTGAGCGTTGGGCCAGTAACCGAAAGTTTGCTGGTTCAAATCCATGCAGACTAGGTGAAAAATCTGTCAATGTGCCCTTGAGCAAAGCACTCAACCCTAATTGCTCCTGTAAGTCACTCTGGATAAGAGCGTCTGCTAAATGAATTAAATGTAAACGAGTAGTCCAAGCAGTTGACAGTACTTTGATGTGGAGTGCGTTTGAGAGCCTGTTGTGAAGTGCTCGTGCACTTTAAATAAATCAGCTGACAGTAATTCATATAGCAACATACTATATTACCCAACCTGACAAATTTATGAGAAATACATTTGTGCATGTTCACCCAATTGTCACATCTACAACCTCTTACCCAGAAGGAACAGCGAATCACCCCAACCGGACAAACAGCCATCCACTCCACTTACCAAAGCACGTCTAGCCACTTATAGGTGGAATTGGTGATTTTATACCAGTAGCTTGGTTTCCACCCAATTGGCGCCAGATTTTAATGCAAATATTCTCAAATCCGCATGAAAAAAAGCGAATTTTCCCACCAAACTGAATTGTTGCAGTTAAAAATCAATGCGTGTTGACGAAGTTCATGGTATTTATAAAAATAAAAAATAAAACCATGTTTTACGTTTAACAACCAATTGTCACAAACTGGCGTTTAATATTAAATGTGCCTACGCTGGTCTTGGCGTGTGCTTTAGCCAACAGCTCGCATATACAGTACGGGTAGGCTAGTCTACAGATAATGGATGAGAGAATATTTCGTCAAACGGCAGTCAAGCATCATGTCACCAGCATAAGAACATCAACATTTATTGGAAAGGAAAATCAAGCTCATCGCAGTGCACTTTCATCACCCTGTGATATTCATCATACATATATTTGATCTGTAGCCTATTAAACTGCATGATTTCCCGAGTCGTAGTGGGATAGTCGCTTGACTCCAAGTTTACTTCGACAAGACTAATTACTATCAATATTTGCCCCCAAAAGCATTTACACCGCTACTTCACGCAATTAATTTTACAAAGATCCCACCTTGTCAAACTCTGCATTTACAAAATTGTACCGAAACGTCATGTTTCCATCACAGCTGTCGTGATTTGTTTTAATACGGTACTTTTCAAAAACTGGATGGAAACGTGGTTAGTGACAAACCAGGTGGATACTGCCCTGCAAATGACACCTTAGCACGTCCTGCAATAGCCATCCTCACTGGCACGACCATTCCTGGTGTTCTTAACCCCGGTTCAGTGAGACATAAAATACCAGTGACACATTGGTTTGAGTTTGAATATGTACTCAAATTGCCAGAATACACAACCTTGTATGGCAATGCTGCTTATTACACAAACATATCTTCTTACCCAATACATGTTGTGCTTCAGACTATAGTGAGGCTAATGTAAACTAGGTTGCCTTACATACAACCTCTGACCTTGTAATACTTGTCTGGAGGGGGAGATATATTGGAGGGGATTATCGCAATATGAGAATATGTGTCAAGTTATATACACATACCTTAGTGGAGGCTTTATGGGCTGCTGTGTTTGTTTTAACCAACTATCTTACCACCGCCTGGACACGAGCGCAGTGTCGGACTCAGAACCTCCGGGAGCATAGGGCTTCCAGTTGCAAGCCAAATTGGCAGGCTCCTGCCACTGCCAGATTTCCCACCACATAGTCTGCAGCTTCTGAGTCAAACTCAGAACACACACACACACACACACAAATATATACTCCCTTGGCCCAGACAGTCTTGGGATCAGTCTCTTATGACCGAAGAACTCGGCAGGATCCATGATGACCCATCCTGGCCTCTACACTGGTCTGCTCTGCTGTGGTAGACGATCCAATGGGAAACGGCAGAGGACTCTTTCCTCTTTATATCCAATTAGAGGGCCTTACCAGAACCACTCGCTTTTATAGCAAGAGGGCCTTACCAGAACCCCCTCTAGATCATAGCAAATTAATACTGTACTTTCATGACACCTCACAGGTTTATACTACCAGGGGGCCTTACCACAACCCCTCACTAATCTAACCAATCCGGGTTTGTCTTACCACAAACCATAACCTTCTCAACCAATCAGAGAGGACTTCACTCAAAGGGGGGGGTTGCTTTAACTCAACCCCAAAAACTCCTCAAACAAGGCCTAAATACAATCTTACTATATAAGCACACATGGTGCATATCAAAACGTTTTTTTTTTAAAGAAACAAAGGTATGCATCTAGAGAAAATTAGATAAGTGTTTGGTGTAGGCTAGAATAAATGTAGGCTAGTTCGAGTGGTGACATGTTTCCTTACTTGACTGGTTCTATTAGCTGTATACACCGGATCCTTACAATCAGCTGTGGTAAAGAGATCTGGGGGTGAGATGACTGCCATGTCTGAATGAGCTATCGCTATGCTCGTCGACGTCTGCTCTTGCCTAGTTATATAGTAGGGACAAAGCTACATATGTGCATAAGTATGTGCCTTCCTGTAAAAGTGTTGAGTCCCCTCGTAAGCCTATTCTATTAAAGCCAGCTCGACGCACACAAGAAAGGACCTTAACTGACAATGCAAGGTGATTTCGTTTTGGGCGTGTGGTCTTTTTGATGCAATGTTATGCAAAAGATTGTCCTTTTCTTAATGATTATGCAACTTGATAAAATGCTGTTTCAGACAACTAAAATAGTAAAAGCAGGCCTATATGTAAGTGTTAAAAGGGATACATCGGAGGTGGCTTTAACACAAAAGGAAAACTCAAAAGGCACCCATTAACTGACTAATGGCCTGGGGGTGCGTTCAATGGTCAAAGCACCAGCTCCGTCTTATCAATGTCAGTATTGTTCAAGCAACATTTAAGCAGCTTTTAAAAAACAAAAAGTGCTTTGCCCATTGAACGTAGCTCCTCTTCCCTAAATAGGAGGATGGAGGGTGGAAAGAAAGCTTACCCATCATACAAACCCATCATACCAACCATATACTGAGCTGTGGTAGTAGGGTGTAGATGTATCATAACCATCATCATCTGCAAGCCAGCTCTGGCCAATAGCCATCACAGATAGGCGGCTGCAGTGGCAATGAGAACAACAAACAGTTAATACACTGCAGAGCCAGCATAGACATCCCCTCACAAGTCAACCCTCACCTGTCAACCCTCACCTGAGTCACATCATACCAAGTGTGGGCAACCTTGGTCCTGGGGAACACTATTTCCTGCCTGTTCATTGCACCCTGGGTGCATGACCCTAAGTGTTCCAGCAATGAATCAGCGGCCAAGTTCCAGGCCAGCTACACTGCAGTCGCGCTGTGCGGACTTGCCTCATCACCAACTAGCAGTCAGGCGTCAGATTCTTATTTTATATGATTTTTAGCTGACATGTAAAACACCTACACAGGTGTTGTGAGATCTGGCAAGTGACTGCAATGTAGTCAGCCTGGAAGATGGCCAATAAATAGCAATCTTAGAGAGCAATTGATTTACACCTGGAACACCCGTCTGCCTGATAATTTGTTTAAATTCGATCAATGAGAATGCCAGCGGGCATGGTAGCTCGCCAGGACCAGGGTGGAGGACCACTTACGAGCTGATAGAAATGGCCTAGTGTCACAAAAGCACAGATGAGGGTACCCAAGTTAACCAGACAAGTTGGGGGGGGGGGGGGGGGGGGGGGGGGGGAGTACTAGCCTGTTGGTGACCTGTAGCTTACCGTTGGTTGTCCAACCAGGAAACCTACCTGTTCCACAGATGACTTAACACTCCTAACTATTACAGGCCTAACCTACAGCAAGCAAAGACATTCAAGGTGACCAGAAGAACAAGGCTTAGAAGTTGTTTATACATACAAAACATAGGCCAAACCTTCCCACCAAATGGCACCGCCACATACAAGTGTCAGGGCTGGACTAACTGCACTCACTCAGACAAGTGCAGTACAGAAACCGTTTCGCAGCCTTGAGTTAGTCAAGAGGTCATCATGCGCCACACAAGACAGACATCACACAACTCACTCAGCACCTTGTTTCCCCTAATTAATAACATATCGCCATTCTAAACTCAGTTATAAAAAAATAAAAAGGATGGATGATTTTGGGGACCCTTGTGTTCAGAGTTTAAATCTTTAACTTGTATGGACTGTGGGTCCATATTTTTAACCCCCTTGCCAATAGGCTTGGGCAGTATACCGTATACCGGGGTATTTGGAAAAAGACACGGGATGGTTTTTCCATACCGTCAACACCGTTAAACTATTTCTTTGAGGTTTATTAATAAATTTGATTTGTAGCTACTTAAGTATATACCCACAATCAACTTGTGCAATACGTTAGGAGATAAAGAACAGAGTTCTTCATTTCACCCATCACATTATTATGAAGCTTACAGTAGTCCCCAGTCATGTTGTGTTTGTACACAGGCACACAACTACGAGAGAGACCGGAGCCAAGGGTGTCACTCACTGTTGTGCAGCATGCGCCAGGTGATTTAATTACAGTATGGGAAGTCAAAAAGTTAACTGTCTAAAGTGTGCCAACTTCTGCATTTGGTTTGCTAATTTAGTAGCTAGTTAGCCAACTAGCTAACTGGTTAGCTTCTTCAAAATCAAGCATTCACTTGGTAAAAGCAGAGAATAACCTCCTGGATCAAGAGCCTTGCTGGCAAATATTGGTTTTGTGCTTGTAGCAAACAATCATTTGAGTTACAAAATGTTAGCAATGGCGGTATTACTGAATATCCCAGTATGACACAAGGTCGGTATGAAGGTATGACAATCTGGATACCGCCCAAGCCTACTTTCCAGCTAGTGCTCCTTCTCTGACCCTTTTCATACCATTGTGCCAATCCAAACCATACTCTGCTGGCTTGGATACTTTCCATTCAACATGTCCTCGCAGCTTAATCAGGCCAGCGCAGTACAGCTCGGTGTGGCTCAGCAGTGTGAACAGTTTATTTTTACATTTGGCATATATTAAGAGTGGGCCTAGGACTATGGATAAATGTGAAACCATCACTCATCCTGGCCCTTCAAAGGGAAATCGCACCAAGGACAGCATAAGCTGCTAGTGCGGTACAGAAAATAGCAACATTTTAAAAACAGCCTAGTCAGTTTGCTCCATAAAAGGTGCTATTCAGTCAAGAGGGTTCCCCCTGCACTGGGCAAGAGAACAAGGTGCTGATGTTAACTAATAGTCAGCAACAGCAACTGGTACAACTTGTATAGCTATAGTGAAAGTACAACCATTTGTAAGGTCGCAAAAGTGATCTAGTGCATTTCTTTCAGAACCTTTCTTTTCGGTCCTTCAAAAAAAAAATTTGAAAAAAAATATCCTACCCACGTACCCTCCCAGCATTCAGACTCCCATTTGAGATGAGGTGGGTTATGAGGGGTTTGGTCTCTCATGGTACTCACAGTGCATGTCTCTCTCGTGCTCGTACTCTATGAAGGCGTAGCCTCTGGGCTTTCCTGACCGCTTGTTGTAGACGATGTAGATCTGGAAGAGAGCGACTATAATAACGCTAGCTGAACAAGCTGGGGGGGGGGGGCAGAGGACCAATTGCCACTAACAAATGTCCCATAAGTTGTATTATAAAACCAAAGGGTGGTTTAGGAGACAAAGACTAAACTTACCCGTTTGATGGGTCCGTAGACCTCAAACTCACGGCGAAGCTTGGATTCCGTGGTGTCATAATTCTGCAGCAATGATAACAGTTAACATCAACCCCATCAGAACTTGGTGGGAAACCCCTTTTCAAATCAAATTTTATTTGTCACATGTGCAAAATACAGTGTAGACTTTGACAGCCTGGTCTTAGAGTTGTCTTCAGAACACACTTCTGGGCTTCATACCATACAAAAAAAATGAAAGTTATGCTTCAAGAAGTGGCTGCCTGGTTTTCATTGCGGAGTATGTATGCTTCATTTGTTATTAATCACTACCCGGCTTTAGTATCAGTGGCCAAGACAGGATGGAAGAGAAGGTAAAGATGCCATGGAACATGGAAGGTAGCCTGTATAATGCACACTTACCACACGAGCCACAAACAGGGTCTTGAAGGCATCCCCCTGAGCATTGGGGTCATTGTGTGGATCCCCTAAAAGGCAGAAGAAAATATTACAACCCGACTTCCATCAACTTTCAGTAAATCCTATGAAGGTCACGAAAGCACATCCATGTCAACAACTTACAGAGCTTCAGTTCTGTCTCCACAACCGTCTGTCTCCTCTCGATCTTCTCCCTCCTCTGTAAAACAGAAACAGGTTAGCTAGGTCCCTCAGACTCAGAACCTAAATGGTTACAGTACTTGTACATTAGAGCCATGTACTTGGACACCCCACTGAAGATTTCCAGTTATCCAATCTTATTCAGATATGCATTGAGGTTGACAAAAAAAAGTGGAAAGAAATGGCCACAAAGGGAAGTGAACCCTCTTCCAATTGTCTCACCTTTCTCTCCAACCTCTCATCACGAGTTTCTGCCCTAGTGGGAGGAGGGGCATCTCTGGGGTCCTATCAAAACAGTCCAAAAGTTAAAAGGGCCAAAGGCATTTAATCAAATAATATACCAAATAGCCAACTATCCATCTCATTCACAAAGAGTTTAATTTCACAAGAGCTAGGAAGGTTTGCCTTACCTCAAAGTGCCTGATGAAGGGAGCGATGCCACAGTATGGCTGGTTGTGGTGTTTTTCATGGGGAAGCTTCTCCAACTGGGTCAGAAATGGTATGGGGTCCCGGGGCGCAAATAGGGCCAGCAGATTGGGGGGTAAAAACTGGGTCATCTTTCACCTGCAGCGAGAAAAATAGATGTTTAGTTCACAAACAACAGAGTTACTAATAATATGCAGAAGTAGAGTTGCATCAGTGTTGCCATTAAACAATGTGGACAGAGCCACAAAGGCTTGGAAGACCATTGTGATAACCATGCGCAGCTCAATTTCTTCTGCAAAGGTAAGGCAACATCTTACTTTCATGTGTGGAACTAGCTTCGAAGCTAGTGTCTATGAGAACTGATCAATGTTACCAAACAAAGCTCAATCTTCCCTTACCTGGAGGCTTCAAGGAAAATGAAGGCTGGAAGTCACATTTACAAGGATAGCTAGCTAGCTGGAATAGTGAATGCTTTAGGCTGATTGCTTGTTATACATATACACAAAAATATAAAAAGCAAAAATGTAAGATTTTACTGAGTTAGTTCATATTAAGGAAAGTCAAACAATTGAAATAAACGCATTAGGCTGTAATCTATGGATTTCACAACTAGGAATACAGATGTAGCCGTTAGTCAGAGATACGTTTTTGAAGGGTTTGGAGGGTAAGGGCGTGGATCAGAAAACCAGTCAGTATCTGGTGTGACCACAATTTGCCTCATGCAGCGTGACATTTCCTTTGCATTGAGTTGATCAGGCTGTTGATTGTGGCCTGTGGAATGTTGTCCCACTCTTCAATGGCTGTGCGAAGTTGCTGGATAATGGGGGGAACTGGAACACCTTCGTACACGTCGATCCAGAGCATCCCAAATATGCTCAATGGGTGACATGTCAGGTGAGTATGCAGGCCACGGAAGAACTGGGACATTGTCAGCTTCTAGGAATTGTGTACAGATCCTTGTGACATGGGCTGTGCATTATCATGCCGAAACATGAGGTGATGGATGAATGGCACGACAACGGGCCTCAAGATCGTCACGGTATCTGTGCATTAAAATAGCCATCGATAAAATGCAATTGTGTTAGTCGTCTGTAGCGAATGCCTGCTCCTAACGTAAACCCACAACTACCCCCCCCCTTAGGACCATCTGGCATAACTTCCAGAATATTCTATAAGTTAAGATATGAGAAGATGCCAGACAAACCCTAGGAACTATGCCTATGTAACGTGTCTAAGTAGTATATAGGATCGAATGGGACAGCACATGTTGCACGCACACACGTTCAGTATAGTTAGCAGCCAACTAAACGCAACTCCACGATTTAGGAAAGAGTTCAGCTGCGACTAGTGGGTGGACTGGAGCCCCAGACATCGCATAAAATGTTATCAACCAACTAATTTCACCACCCAAAGAATAGCCACAATTGTTGTCTGACAATGAAGTTGTCCAGGAGTTGTGATGACGCGAAAGCATGCTGCTGCTAAAATCAGATTAATCTCCTTCATTGGAGGAGTACATACACACAAGTATGTGAACACTCCTTCAAATTAGTGGTTTCGGCTATTTCAGCCACACCCGTTGCAGGCAAGTGTATAAATCGTGCACACAGCCATGCATGCAATCTCTATAGACAAACATTGGCAGTAGAATGGCCTTACTGAAGAGTTCAGTGACTTAACGTGGCACCATCATAGGATGCCCACCTTTCCAACAAGTCAGTGTGGCAAATTCCTGCCCTGCTAGAGCTGTCCCGGTCAACTGTAAGTGCTGTTCATGTTAAGTGGATAGGGGTTCTTGCAGATGCAGGAATGCCCATATGCAGGAACGACCCGAATTTCGGGACGCACTTGCACCCTTCTCTAGACTAAAACGAACAACAATGTCACAAAATGTAATCATAATATGCGCACGAACTGTTCCAAACAGTTTCGGATGAGGACGCCTTTAGAGCTAGTTGTCTGGCTTCCGACTAGACACCTCAGTGTTAGGCTAACGTTAGCTAACAACGCAGTCAAACAATGGACCACCCTGGCTAACGTTGGCTAGCCAATCCACCAAAGCATTTAAGTTAGTTAATTGCAGTTAGACCAGACACCTAAAACGAAATATGGTACAAATATGATACATTTTAACAGGTCTATTTTAGTTAACGTTACATATTCCAGTCTACCAAATCGCTAACTACTGTCCACCATAGCATAGGCCTCGTGTCGCCACTCAGGGGCACTACACATTTCTAGCCTACTCACCTCAACTCTTCATTCAATCCCTTTAAAACTCCGAGAGCCCGAATCAGGCAACGTGGAATAAGAGCGTGCGCTCTATTAGTTCAAAGCAAGATGTTTTCCCACAAATGAATATACTTCAGCAACCGAGAGATACAAAGGCTTCAGCTTGGTTAGCTTCTTGCCAGGGGGTGAAACGATTTGTCCTCAACTTAAAATGGCGGTACGCCGTAAAAGGACGACAATGTCGCAACAGTTCCTCTAATGTTTCACGACACTTTGGGCTAATTTACGTGATACCTGGTTTCTCAGAGAGGAAGGGGAAGAGAGAGGCCCAACTCGGGGGAAAGTATGTCTCCCTCCAGCAGGTGGTGTTTTTTCGTTGTTTCGCCCATCAAGCAAGGAGTTTTTGTATGGAGGTCAATGAGAGTGTCGAATTTGGTCAACAATAAAAAAATAATGGCTTATTTTCTACCTGAGGTTTATTTGATCTAATAGATGTTTCGTAATGCTTAAGTTGTTACGAGTGTACTGATAATAAGTAGGACACGTAACATCCTGACAACTTTGAGAAAAAACACTTTATATCGGGGTTGTCTCGAGATGGATATGCATATTCATGGTATGAGGCTAGTAGCATAGCATCTCTCTCCATTAAATACAGGCGGCTGATGTCAACAGCCCTCATCGAATTAAAAATTGTCAAAGACTTGCTCCAGCCTACCTTTTTTTTACGGTCAGATGCCAAGCAGTTGTCATACCAGGCGGTGATGCAACCGGTAAGGATGCTCTCAGTGGTGCAGCTGTAGAACTTTTTTGGGATCTGGGGACCCATGCCAAATCTTTTCAGTTTCCTGAGGGGCAATAGGCATTGTCGTGCCCTCTTCACGACTGTCTTGATGTGTTTGGACCATGATAGTTTGTTGGTGATGTGGACACCAAGGAACTTGAAGCTCTCAACCCGCTCCACATCAGCCCCATCGATGTGAATGGGGGCATGTCCAGACCTCCTTTTCCTGTTGTCCACGATCAGCTCCTTTCTCTTGCTCGCGTTGAGGGAGAGGTTGTTATCCTGGCACCACATTGCCAGGTCTCTGACCTCCTCCCTATAGGGTATCTCATTGTTGTCGGTGATAAGGCCAACCACTGTCATGTCGTCAGCAAACTTAATGATAGTCTTGGAGTAGTGCTTGGCCACGCAGTCGTGGGTGAACAGGGAGTACAGGAGGGGACTAAGCACACACCCCTGAGGGGCCCCCGTGTTGAGGATCAGCATGGCGGATGTGTTGTTGCCTACCCTTATCACCTGGGTGCGGCCCATCAGGAAGTCCAGGATGCAGTTGCAGAGGGAAGTGTTCAGTCCCAGGGTCCTTAGCTTAGTGAGCTTTGTGGGCACTATGCTGTTGAACACTGAGCTGTAGTCAATGAACAGCATTATCACATAGGTATTCCTTTTGTCCAGGTGAGAAAGGGCAGTGTTGAGTGCAATTGAGATTGTGTCATTTGTGGATCTGTTGGGGAGGTTTTGCGAATTATAGTGGGTCTAGGGTTTCTGGGATGATGGTGATGATGTGAGCCATGACCAGCCTTTCAAAGCACTTCATGGCTACAGATGTGAGCGCTACAGAGCGGTAGTCATTTAGGCAGGTTACCTTGGCGTTCTCGAGCACAGGGACTATGGTGGTCTGTTTGAAACATGTAGCTATTACAGACTTGGTCAGGGAGAGGTTGAAAATGTCAGTCAAGACACTTTCCAGTTGGTCCATGCATGCTCTGAGTACACGTCCTGGTAATCCGTCTGGCCCCGCGGCCTTGTGAATGTTGACCTTTTTAAAGGTATTACTCACATCAGCTATGGAGAGAGTAATAACACAGTCGTCCGGAACAGCTGGTGCTCTCATGCATGCTTCAGTGTTGCTTGCCTCGAAGCGAGCATAAAAGGCATTTAGCTCGTCTGGTAGGCTCGCGTCACTGGGCAGCTCACGGCTGGATTTCCCTTTGTAGTTCGCAATAGTTTGCAAGCCCTGCCACATCCGACGAACGTCAGAGCCGGTGTAGTAGGATTCAATATTAGTCCTGTATTGACGCTTATTGATGCCGTTTGATTGTTCCTCTAAGGTCATAGAGGGATTTCTTATAAGCGTCCGGATTAGTGTCCCGCTCCTTGAAAGCGGAAGCTCTAGCCTTTAGCTCGGTGCCGATGTTGCCTGTAATCCATGGCTTCTGGTTGGGATATGTACGTACGGTCACTGTGGGGACGATGTCATTGATGCACTTATTAATGAAGCCGGTGACTGAGGTGGTATACTCCTCAATGCCATCAGATGAATCAGATGAACATATTCCAGTCTGTGCTAGCAAAACAGTCCTATGGCCACATAGAGAAAATTCCTAATAAGATACTTTAGTCATCAAGACGTGATTTGCATCTCTGGCGGGTATCCCCCATTCAGAGGGCCGCTATAAGCCCTCGGCAGGCCGCTTTTGCATTTCTGGCATTTAGCCTCCACTCAGAGGACCGCTTATACGTCCTAGGCAAGCCATCCAGCCCGAGTTAATTTGAAAGACAATAGCCAGAAATTCTCTAATCTCAAATTCAGCCTGCCACCTTCCAGCTAACCACAGGCTACAAGCTGTTGTTGTTTTCTATAAACTTTAGCCTACATTTTTTGTGATTTAAATTTAATTTGATTTATTTTCCAATTTAAAAACAAAATAACCACACACAAGGAAACAATGCATTAACAATAATTGAGTTTGACACAAAAGTTATAATAATTTATAGTTTATAGCCATTAAAAGCTTACATCTTTTCATTAGTTTTATATACTAGGCTATATTTTCGAGACAATATCAACTATTCCTATCAACTGTTCCAGTTGCTTTCTTAAAGAGATGTCATTCCCTAAACCGCTTCAAACAGTGTTGATTACTGTCATTAAGGGTGAAATTGTCTATGGTCATGAAACCCATTCTATTCTATTGTATTGACACCATTAATACACAGCCTACATTTTCATTTAATAAAATGTAATACCATGGCCTGTTTATTGCTTCAAAATATGTTCAAATCGAATCCTCAGTCAGCGTACATATCCTGATTCCTGCTTACAAGCAAAAACTAAACCAGGTGGTAAGGGTAGGCAACAACACGTCTGCCACACTGATCCTCAACACAGGGGCACCTCAGGGGTGTGTACTTAGTCCCCCCCGTACTCCCTGTTCAGCCACGACTGCGTGGCCAAACACGACTCCAAAACCATCATTAAGTTTGCTGACAAAGAGGGCACGATAGCACCTTTTCCCCCTCAGGAGACTGAAAAGACATGTGTCCCCAGATCCTCAAAAAGTTCTACAGCTGCACCATCGAGAGCATCCTGACTGGTTGCGTCACCGCCTGGTATGGCAAATGCTCGGCATCTGATCATAAGGCGCTACAGAGGGTAGTGCGAATGGCCCAGTACATCACTAGGGCCAAGTTTCCTGCCATCCAGGACCTATATAATAGGTGGTGTCAGAGGAAAGCCCATAAAATTGTCAGACTCCAGTCACCCAAGTCATAGACTGTTTTCTCTGCTACTGTAAGGCAAAAGGTACCGGAGCGCCAAGTCTAGGACCAAAAGGCTCCTTAACAGCTTCTACCCCAAGCCATAAGACTGCTGAACAATTAATCAAATGGCCACTGCACTATTACATTGACCCCTCCCCCCATTTGTTTTGTACACTGCTGCTACTTGCTGTTTATTATCTAAGCATAGTCATTTCACCCCTACCAACATGTACAAATTATCTCAACTCAGCTGTACACCCGCACACTGACTCGGTACCGGTACTCCCTGTATATAGCCTTGTTATTGTTATGTTCTTGTGTTACTTTTTCTTCTTTTTTCATTTTCTTTTTTACTTTAGTTTAGTAGGTAAATATTTTCTTAACTCTTCTTGAACTGCACTGTTGGTTAAGGGTTTGTAAGTAAGCATTTCACGGTAAGGTTTACACTTGTTGTATTCGGCGCATGTGACAAATATACATAGGTTGCTACAGTCTATGATGTATACTCTCCTACAACTTTGCCAAAAGAGAGATGCATGCTACTTGCAGTAGGTGGCGGCACCTCTTAAACCCTCACAGAAGAAGATGGAAAGACCAACGTCATCAACAGGAAGTTAGTAACCATCCTCCCTCGAATGTGACTGTCTAAGGTGTGAACTGGGAAGGGCATAGCCACTGGAATGATGGGGATCCCTAAACTATGGGCAAATTATCTGTCTATAAAATTCCCAGCCGCGCCTGAATCGACGAGCGCCTTATGCTGGGAATGCGGGGAAAACTCAGGAAAAGTAACAAACAAAAACATGTGTGCAACAAAGGGCTCTGGGTGAGAATGGTGCCTTCTCACCTGGGGTGATGCCAGAGTGCCCTGCCTGCTGCCTCGATTCCCAGAGAGACCAACCCGGCACCGACCGGCAGTGTGACCTCTGCGGCCACGGATGGTGCACGAGACGGAACCTCCTCCGGTCCCCCTGAGCGCAGCACCTCCCAGCTCCATAGGTATCGGAGCGGTGGTGCTGGGGGATGGAACCAGAGCCCGATCTGGACGTCAGCTGGAAGCCAGCAGGTTATCCAGCCGGGTGGACAGGTCCACCAGCTGGTCAAATGTGAGGGTGGTGTCCCTGCAGGCCAACTCCCGACGGACATCCTCGCGCAAGCTGCAGTGATAGTGTTTGATCAGGGCCTTGTCGTTCCATCCCGCTCCGGCGGCCAGGGTCCGAAGGTCCAGAGCGAACTCCTGTGCGCTCCTTGTCCCATGCCGCAGGTGGAAGAGACGTTCACCCGCCGCTCTACCCTCGGGCGGGTGGGCGAAGACTGCCCGGAAACAACGGGTGAACTCCTCAAAGTGGTCCAGCACCACATCTCCTTCCACCCACACGGCGCTGGCCCACTCCAGGGCTTTCCCCGAGAGGCATGAGACGAGGGCGGACACCCTCTCATGGTCCGAAGGAGCCGGGTGGACGGTCGCCAGGTATAACTCCAACTTCAGCAGGAAACCCTGGCAGCGGGCAGACGTCCCATCATACTCCCCGGGGAGGGCGAGGCAAATCCCACTGGAACCGGGTGCAGGGGGAGCGAGTAGTTGAGGCCCCTGTTGTGCTGGTGGAGGTGCTGGAGGAACTCCCTGTCTCTCCCAGCGGTCTATTGTTTGGACGACGCGGTCCATGGCGGTGCCGAGATGGTGGAGCATCGCTGTGTGTTCCTGGATGCGCTCCTCTACCCCAATAACAGGGGCACCTGCTCCTGCTGACTCCATCAAAGGGTGGGGTATTCTGTCAATGGTGGGTGTAGCTGGTGCATGGAAGTCAGGCGCAGGAGAGCAGAGATGAGTGGACAAAGCACTTTACTTAGGCAATCATAATAACAGAACGCAATCGCGTCACAAAAACAAATGCCCAAAGAACAAGTGAGGCAGCACAAAGTACCACAGACAAAGTACAAAGTACCGGCTGCCACAAAGCACGGGTATAAAACAAAACCCGGCGCAAACCAGCCGGAAGCGTGCCAACCTGACAAATAAACAATACCCCACACAGACATGGAGGGAACAGAGGGCTAAATACACATAGTAATTAGTAGGAGATGAAAACCAGGTCTGCAGGAAAACAAGACAAAACAAATGGAAAATGAAAGGTGGATCGGCGATGGCTAGAAGACTGGTGATGTCGACTGCCGAACGCCACCCGAACAAGGAGAGGAACCGACTTCGGCGGAAGTCGTGACACATCTGTATCAGAGTCTAGACAAAACCTGTGGGCTTGTGTTTAGATCGAGCGGGCCCTGTACAGGGATTTGAGTGAGGGCGGGGGTAATGTGAACGTTGACGTCCTTGCGAACGGAGTAAATTTCAGCGGACTCGTTCTCCAGCAATTTTATGCCTACTCACGGTGACTTATCCTTGTCCTCTTTCTCAAATTTCTTCCGCTACTGTGCATATCTTATCAGAGCTTCTAGAACATTTTGATCGTTATTGAACCCGTTGTTGCTCTTGTTACGCTTGTTACCCTTGTGCCCTGATCCTTTGTGAGGGTTAGGTGCAGGAACGTAGCGGCCAGATCGATCTCTACGGGACCTGTTCTGTTGGGGACGTTCTTTATAGCTATCGTTACTGTGGTGGTTATCGGTGTGGTGGTTACTTGGTAGCCACCCAACTTGTGCGTCATCTTTTGCCGCTCCTGTCCCTGATGCTGCAACTTCCAACTGGAGTGATTGTTCCTCTCCAAGCTTGAAAACCGAGTTGTCCGGGCTCTTAGCCAGGCTTGCTTTTGATTCTTCAAAAGCTGTGCTCGCAAGCTCTCGGAGTGCCGAGATTGGCAAACCAACGTGGGCAATAGGGTCCAAATAGTAAATGAATTTGGGATACATGTTTGACAGAAACATTTCTTTGTTGTTCTTCCATTCCTGTTTCAGTCAGAGGCCAAAGTAAGCTGAACGAAGCCTATGATAGTAGGCTTATGGGTGTTCATTCCGAGCTTGTTTGACATATTACATATACATTACATTTAAGTAATTTAGCAGACGCTCTTATCCAGAGCGACTTACAAATTGGTGCATTCACCTTATGATATCCAGTGGAACAACCACTTTACAATAGTGCATCTAAATCTTTTAGGGGGGGGGGGTTAGAAGGATTACTTTATCCTATCCCAGGTATTCCTTAAAGAGGTGGGGTTTCAGGTGTCTCCGGAAGGTGGTGATTGACTCATTGACATTGTTAGCCAATGAGCTGTCATGTTTGCAAGTCACAGAACCACTGATTTCTATTTTCAAAGCCGTGGCAACTTTAGCATAGTCGTTTTGCACGCATTGCTGTTGTAGACGGATTAACCTTGTAACATGTCTGTTAGACGTTAGCTTCAACAGGTTAAGCCTGTCAGTATTCATAGCGTTAGAGTACGCTTTGGATGGCTACCCTATGTCTGCTAAGAAAGTCTCAGTGTCATTTGGCTTAAGGGGTCAAAAGTGCGGAAGTTTTAACGATTTTGTCAAGGTGTTCCGTGCCAAGTGGGCGGGGAGCGTCTGCTCCCTCCTGTGGGGAATTTTGGGCCGAAAGGCCAAGAGGAAAAGTTTTGGCTTTGTTGACGAGGAGACGTCATGTTACTCTGGGCCAAATGGCCAAGAGGAAAAGACTGAGGGACCCCTAAGAGAGGTGAAGTCTGAAACCTCCTGTCGTCTACATTCCTTCATTCCCCGAGCTCCGGTTGCGAGCTAGGTTGCTTTGTTGGGTATTCCCACGATAGCCTGTGACTGTTCTGGAGTTCCTCCAGATGGTACCTAAAGGTGGTATTCTGCTCCGTTCGGCCTCATACTTATCTGTCATGGTGTACAGGGAGAGGTCTAAAGTGCGGAGCGAGAGATTCAGTGATGAGATGTCCTCCGCTTGCTTAGAGGTCACTTTTCCCAACTTTCTCACCTGGGTTCTCTCATCGTTCATTTGATCACTGACTTCAATGAGTTCTGCTGTTTTGTCATCCAACTTGGCCATTGTGTTCATTAACTGATCGTCTTTGGTCTGCAGCTTTTGGAATAGAACATTATTGCTTTGAGTGGTGTCATTCAAAACTGCTTGCAGGGCATCAAGTTGCTCACCCTTGTTTTTAGCTCGCTCGTCAGATTCATCTAGTTTTGAGTGGACTTTGAACATATTCATATTTGGTTAAATCGAGTTGTTCCTGTAGAAGTCGGATTTGTTTAAGAGTTTGTGATCGTTCTTTGTCATAAATGTTTGTCAGATCTTTCAATTGTTATGTTCTCCAATGCAGGTCCTCGGCTAGCAGTATCTTGTCTTTGTCGGCTTTTATCATTAACTTCCTGGTTCTCTCCACCTGTCCCTTCATCTCAACAGTTTCCTGCTCGTGCTTCTGCTGGGCACTGAGGTATTGGACCAATGTCCATCTCTGCTGGTGGGCATAGTTTAGGGCTAAACTGGGGAGAACCTTCACAAGGCCTGTGCCTGATGGTCTATTTTGGAGGGCGTCTGTTGCAATTTATGCAGTTTTTTCGCTTATGGCGTTGTGATCTAACATTCTCAGCCCTTGGGCCTAGTTAGGATTTGCATCGCTGCTGAGGTCAGCAATCAATCTTTCCGTGGGTGAGGGTTCACTTATTAGCAGGGGAATGGGTGGCTACCCATCTGATAGCTTGCTCATTATTATGATTATTAGTTAAATTAGTTACCGATGACAGTTCCCCATCCAGAGCTTCCGGCGACAGTTCCCCGTCCAGAGCTTCTGGCGACAGTTCCCCGTCCAGAGCTTCCGGCGACAGTTCCCAGTCCAGAGCTTCCGGCGAAGTTTTTCAGTCCGGAACCTACTGAGACGGCCTACAGTCCGGAACCTACTGAGACGGCCTACAGTCCGGAACCTACTGAGACGGCCTACAGTCCGGAACCTCCTGAGACGGCCTACAGTCCGGAACCTCCTGAGACGGCCTATAATCCAGAAACCTCCTGAGAAGTTCTTCAGTCCGGAGCCTCCAGCGACGCCTCCCAGTCCGAAGCCTCCAGCGACGCCTCCCAGTCCGGAGCCTCCAGCGACGCCTCCCAGTCCGGAGCCTCCAGCGACGCTCCCCAGTCCGGAGCCTCCAGCGACGCCTCCCAGTCCGAAGCCTCCAGCGACGCCTCCCAGTCCGGAGCCTCCAGCGACGCCTCCCAGTCCGGAGCCTCCAGCGACGCCTCCCAGTCCGGAGCCTCCAGCGACGCTCCCCAGTCCGGAGCCTCCAGCGACGCCTCCCAGTCCGGAGCCTCCAGCGACGCTCCCCAGTCTGGAGCCTCCAGCGACGCTCCCCAATCCGGAGCCTCCAGCGACGCCTCCCAGCCCAGAGCTTTCAGCGGCGGCCTGCAGCCCAGAACCTCCAGTGGTGGTCTGCAGCGCAGAGCTTCCGGTAATGATTTACAGTCCAGTTCCTCCTCCGACGATCCACGGTCCGGTGGTACTAAAGCGGAGGGATCAGCGGGTGGAGCGGGGATTACACCCCGAACCGGAGCCGCCTCCTCTGCTGGAGGTTAAGGCTATGTGGACTGCATTTGAGCCGCCATAGACAATTATCACCCTCCCTACCCTCCCTTTTGTTTTGTGGTTTCTGTTGTTGATTTATGTTTCATTCGGAGTCTGCACCTTGGAGGGGGGGGGGGGGGTACTGTCACATCCTGACCCTAGTAAGATGTAATTTTCTATAGTAGAGTAGGTCAGGGCGTGACAGGGGGTGTTTGTCTACGTTTTGTATTTCTATGTTCAGTTTCTAGTTTTGTATTTCTATGTTGGTTTTGTTTGGTATGATCTCCAATTAGAGGCAGCCGGTTGTCGTTGTCTCTAATTGGAGGTCATATTTAATTTGATGTTTGTCCCACCTGTTTTTGTTGGTGATTAATTTTTGAGTAGTGTGTTTTCTCTCTGCGTCACGGTTTGTTGGTTTTGTGTATTCAAGTATTTAGTGTATTGCATTTAGTTTCACGGTAAATAAAATATGTGGAACTACGAACACGCTGCATTTTGGTCCGATCAAGAGAAGACGGAAGGAACCCCCTTTAGCTGTACCGAGTAGAAGGTAAGAGTGCATATGACCCAGAGGAGGCTGGTGGGAGGAGCTATAAAAGGACAGGCTCATTGTAATACCTGGAATGCTTCTACATCTGCATTGCTTGCTGTTTGGGGTTTTAGGTTGGGTTTCTGTATAGTACTGTGTGACATCTGCTGATGTAAAAAGGGCTTTATAAATACATTTCATTGATAAAAGGAACGGAGTCAAACGTGGTTTCATTATGTTTGATAACTTTCCATTCCAGACGTTATAATGAGCTTTTCCTCATATAGCTCCTCCCACCAGCCTCCTTTAGGTCATATGCACTCTAACCTACCTGGATGATATGACCATCCAGGCCAGACAAGTTGTCAATTCAGGCAAAAGAGTATGGTAGAGTATACATGACCAAGATTCATGGCATACTAGATCAGAGTATATAAGACCCTTTAGCCAGAGTTGTCCACATAGGCTGAAAAATATCTAATATTCTATTACTCAATCCACTTCATCCACATTGGGAGATAAGTCCATAATGAGTCTATATCTGGGCATTCTGAGAATATGGCGAAGCCATCAGTCATAGTCTCTTGATGTGCTGTGGTGTAGTAGTGCCTGGAGAAGTGAATATACTGTAATTTTGCCAAACATTTTCCAAACGGCCTTCCCGGCAAAGAAAATGTGCCCTGTGTGAAAGCTTCTATGAGTAACAGTGACATACACTCTGAATTACCTAAAATGATAAATCCCATATTGGTCTTTCACAGTCATGCCAACCCGAGCTGCACTGTGCAAGTATATTCATACAATGACACCGGGGGAGATGGCTGACGTTTTACAGTCTCCTAACCAATTGTGCTATTGTGTGTGTTTTTTTGCGTTATTTGTAGCTTATTTTGTACATAATGTTTCTGCCACCGTCTCTTATGACCGAAGAGCTTCTAGATATCAGGACAGCGATTATTCACCCCGTACTGGAAAAATATTTTTTCTTTAACGAGTCGACTCAAACTATTTATTTCAGACACCCGACAAGGCCCTCATCCCCGCCATTCGCAGGAGAAAGAGACGGAGATATCGGGGACGTAGGTAGGTCGGGGTGCCTTGTAAGGATCCGACGGCGAGTGGGTAATCTGCTTTTACCATCAGTCCTATTAGCCAACGTACAATCATTGGATAACAAATAGACTAACTACGATCACATATATCTTAACAATTGGACATTAAAAACTGTAATATCTTATGTTTCACGAATCGTGGCTGAACGACAACATGAATAACATACAGCTGGCGGGTTTTATGCTGCATCGGCAAGATAAAACAGTTGCCTCCGGTAAGACAAGGAGTGGCGGTCTGTGTATATTTGTAAACAACAGCTGGTGCACAAAATCGAATAGGTTTTTCTCGCCTGAGGTAGAGTATCTCATGATAAGCTGTAGACCCCTGTACCAAGAGAGTTTTCATCTAAATTCTTCGTAGCTATCTATTTACCACCGCAAACTGATGCTGGCACTAAGACCGCACTCAATGAGCTGTATACGGCCATAAGCAACAGGAAAACGCTCATCCAGAGGTGGTGCTCCTAGTGGCTGGAGACTTTAATGCAGGGAAACTTAAATCGGTCAATAAAAAGTGGTCAGATGACGCAGATGCTAAGCTACAGGACTGTTTTGCTAGCACAGACTGGAATATGTTCCGGGATACTTCCGATGGCATTGAGGAGTACACCACGTTCCCACAGGGACTGTACGGACATAACCCAACCAGAAGCTATGGATAACAGGCAACATCCGCACTGAGCTAAAAGGTAGAGCTGCCGCTTTCAAGGAGCGGGACTCTAACCCGGAAGCTTATGAGAAATCCCGCTATGCCCTCCGACGAGCCATCAAACTGGCAAAGCGTCAATACAGGACTAAGATTGATTCATACTACACCGGTTCCGACACTCGTTGGATGTGGCAGGGCTTGCAAACTATTACAGACTACAAAGGGAAGCACAGCCACGAGCTGCCCAGTGACATGAGCCTACCAGACAAGCTAAATTACTTCTATGCTCGCTTCAAGGCAAGCAACACTGTAGCATTCATGAGAGCATCAGCTGTTCCAGATGACGGTGTGATCACATTCTCTGTAGCCGATGTGAGTTAGATCTTTAAACAGGGCAACATTCACAAGGCCGCAGGGCCACATGGATTACCAGGACATGTACTCTGTGCATGCGCTGACCAACTGGATCCCGAGACGCAGTTGGCATCAGTTGCTGGGACTGCTTGTCTCTTTCCAGTGATCCTGCCAACCAAGGATGGGTCTGAGGAACTATTTGGTGTCGCAGCTAGCCTAGCTGCTAGCTAGCTGCATATCAAGCTAGCGGGGTTTTCTTGAACGCAGCCCGCGACGCGGGACCGCAGATTGTTCTGAGTTTGTGGCTGTCTAGATCCCTGCTGTTTGTTGTTTTCAATCTTCCCTGTGACCTGCCCTGTCTGGAACTGTGAGGAGTAAACGCGTAACCTACGTTGCTAGCTACCATGACAAAGACCAAAGCCGGCGGGAGTACCGTTGAGGACAGCGGTGTCTCTCTATCACACGTGAAAGATCTTTTAAACGAACAAAAAGAGGCCTACAAGCAGTTGTTACAACGCCAAGAAAGTAGCTTCAAGTGTTTTGTCCAAATACTTGTGGATTGTACTATTAAAAGAAGGGACCTGAACAGAGAGGTCCAGGACCTGAAGAACAGTTTGCAGTTCTCCCAGGGTCCGCTCGATGAGTTGAAACAGTAGAACGGCAAGATGACAGCAATCTGTAAGTCATTGAGAGAGGATAGACAATTAATCTTCTCCTTTCCCCCTTCTGACAACCAGGTGGCGAATCGCATCTCTGCATGTCTGGCAGACATATCAGTGTGGATGACGGATCACCACCTCAAGCTGAACCTCGGCAAGACGGAGCTGCTCTTCCTCCCGGGGAAGGACTGCCCGTTCCATGATCTCGCCATCACGGTTGACAACTCCCTTGTGTCCTCCTCCCAGAGTGCTAAGAACCTTGGCGTGATCCTGGACAACACCCTGTCGTTCTCCACTAACATCAAGGCGGTGACCCGATCCTGTAGGTTCATGCTCTACAACATTCGCAGAGTACGACCCTGCCTCACACAGGAAGCGGCGCAGGTCCTAATCCAGGCACTTGTCATCTCCCGTCTGGATTACTGCAACTCGCTATTGGCTGGGCTCCCTGCCTGTGCCATCAAACCCCTACAACTCATCCAGAACGCCGCAGCCCGTCTGGTGTTCAACCTTCCCAAGTTCTCTCACGTCACCCCGCTCCTCCGCTCTCTCCACTGGCTTCCAGTTGAAGCTCGCATCCGCTACAAGACCATGGTGCTTGCCTACGGAGCTGTGAGGGGAACGGCACCTCCGTACCTTCAGGCTCTGATCAGGCCCCACACCCAAACAAGGGCACTGCGTTCATCCACCTCTGGCCTGCTCGCCTCCCTACCTCTGAGGAAGCACAGTTCCCGCTCAGCCCAATCAAAACTGTTCGCTGCTCTGGCACCCCAATGGTGGAACAAGCTCCCTCACGATGCCAGGACAGCGGAGTCAACCACCACCTTCCGGAGACACCTGAAACCCCACCTCTTTAAGGAATACCTGGGATAGGATAAAGTAATCCTTCTAACCCCCCCCCCCTTTAAAAGATTTAGATGCACTATTGTAAAGTGGTTGTTCTACTGGATATTATAGGGGAATGCACCAATTTGTAAGTCGCTCTGGATAAGAGCGTCTGCTAAATGACTTAAATGTAAATGTAAATGATATCAGTTCTGTGTGTGAATCCATGATAACAATGACAGATAAATCAGACTATCTCGAGGGACAATCAAGGCGGAACAACATGGTTGTTGGCGGAATTGCAGAATCTCCACATGAGACCTGGACGGAGTCTGAGGACAAAGTGAGGGAAATTATCTTTGAGAAATAGAAGATGGACCACAAGAAGATTGAGGTGGAGCGTGCCCACATGACTGGAAAACCCAGCACCGGCCCAGGTGATAGGCCCAGGCCAATAGTGGTCAAGTTCCTGAGGTTCAAGGACAAGGTAGCTATTCTGGAAAGAGCCAAGAACTTGAGAGGAACTTATATCTTCCTCAACGAGGACTATCCTGAAGCTGTGCGCCAGAAGAGGAAAGAACTGATCCCAGCCATGAAAGCTGCCAGAGCACGTGGGGACATTGCTTACATCCGCTATGATAGGCTCATTGTCCACCCTCCCTCCCAGAAGCCTGGAAGGGATGAGAGAGCCAAGCCTATGGGTTCGTAGCTTCAACCCCGCAGCACACACACACACACACACACACACACACACACACACACACACACACCAATTGATTAATGGACTGCTGAATGTACAGTATATTTGTTTCCTCTTGCTTTGTTTGCTATTTTCAGTATTATGTCTATCTATGATAAGCTACCCAGGAAAAGGCTGAAAGTAGACCATATTAATATATGTAGACTTAGAAATAGGTTCATGAAATCAATAACTTGCTAACATCAGATAACATTCCTATATTATCCATTTCTGAGACTCACTTAGATAATTAATTTTATGATACAGCAGTAGCAATACAAGGATATAACATCTATAGAAGAGACAGAAATGCTTATGGGGGAGGTGTTGCTGTATATATTCAGAGCCATATCCCTGTAATGCTTAGAGAAGATCTTATGTCAAGTGTTATTGAAGTGTTGTGGTTGCAGGTTCACTTGGCACATCTAAAGCTTTATATTTTGGGGTGTTGCTATAGGCCACCAAGTGCTAACAGTCAATATCTAAATAATATGTGTGAAATCCTTGATAGTGTATGTGATGTAAACAGAGAGGTCTACTTTCTTGGGGACCTGAATTTTGACTGGTTTTCATCAAGCTGTCCACTCAAGAGGAAGCTCCTTACTGTAACCATTGCCTGTAATCTGGTTCAGGTTATTAATCAACCTACCAGGGTGATTAAAAACACTACATAACCAAAATCATCCCCATGTATCGATCACATTTTTACTAATACTGTAGGACTTTGTTCTAAAGCTGTATCCGTACCCATCGGATGTAGTGATCACAATATAGTGGTTATATCCAGGAAAGCCAAAGTTCCAATAGCTGGGCCTAAAGTACTGTGTAAGAGATCATACAAAATATTTTGCTGTGACTCTTATGTGGATGATGTTAAAAATATTTGTTGGTCTGATGTGATTAATGAGGAGCATCCAGATGCTGCACTTGATGAATTCATGAAATTGCTTCTTCCAAATATTGATAAACATGCACCTGTTAAACTGTTAAGGCTCCATGGATTGATGAGGAATTGAAAAACTGTACGGTTGAAAGAGATGGGGCAAAAGGAGTGACTAATAAGTCTGGCAGCACATCTGACTGGCATACTTACTGCAAATTGAGAAATATTGTGACTAAACCCAACAAAAAGAAGAAGGAACTGTATTATGAAGCCAAGATCAATGATATAAAGAACGATGGAAAAAAACTTTGGAGTACTTAAATGAAATTATGGGCAGAAAGACAAATTCAACTCCATCTTTCATCGAATCAGATGGCTTATTCATCACGAAACCATTTGATGTTGTCAATTATTTTAATGATTATTTAATTGGCAAAGTGGGCAAACTTAGGCAGAAAATGCCAACAATGAACAGTGAGCAATTGTATTCATGCATAAAAAAACAAATAATGAAAGAAAAGCATTACAAGTTTGAATTTTGTAAAGTGAGTGTGTGAGAGGTGGAAAAATTATTGTTATCGATCAATAATGACAAACCTCCTGGCATTGACAACTTTGATGGAAAGCTACTGAGGATGGTAGCTGACTCTATAGTCACTCCTATCTGTCATATTTTTAATCTGAGCCTAGAGGAAAGTCTGTCCTCAGGCCTGGAGGGAAGCCAAAGTAATTCTGCTACCCAAGAGCGGTAAAGTGGCCTTTTCTGGTTCTAACAGCAGACCTATAAGCTTGCTGCCAGCTCTTAGCAAACTGTTGGAAAAAATTGTATTTGACCAAATACAGTGCCATTTCTCTGTAAACAAATTAACAACAGACTTCTGGGCATGCTTATAGAGAAGGGCACTCAATATGTACTGCACTGACACAAATGACTGATGATTGGTTGAAAGAAATTGATAATAAGAAGATTGTGGGAGCTGTACTGTTAGATTTCAGTGCAACCTTTGATATTATTGACCATAACCTTTTGTTGAAAAAACGTATGTGTTATGGCTTTTCAACTTCTGCCATATTGTGGATTCAGAGCTATCTATCTAATAGAACTCAAATGGTTTTTTTTAATGGAAGCTTCTCTAATGTCAAACATGTAAAGTGTGGTGTACCGCAGGCCAGCTCTCTAAGCCCTTTACTCTTTTTACCAATGACCTGCCACTGGCATTAAACAAAGCATGTGTGTCCATGCATATTTATGATTCAACCATATATGCATCAGCAACCATAGCTAATGAAGTCACTGAAACCCTTAACAAAGAGTTTCAGTCTGTTTTGGAATGGGTGGCCAGTAATAAACTGGTCCTGAACATCTCTAAAACTAAGAGCATTGTATTTGGAACAAATCATTCCTTAAGTTCTAGACCTCAGCTGAATCTGGTAATGAAGGGTGTGGCTGTTGAACAAGTTGAGGAGAGTCAATTACTTGGCGTTACTTTAGATTGTAAACTGTCATGGTCAAAACATATAGATTCAATGGTTATAAAGATGGGAGAGGTCTGTCCATAATAAAGATATGCTCTGCTTTTTTGACACCACACTCCAAAAAGCAAGTTCTGCAGGCTCTAGTTTTGTCTAATTTTGATTATTGTCCAGTCGTGTAGTCCAGTGCTGCAAGGAAAGACCTAGTTAAGCTGCAGCTGGCCCAGAACAGAGCGACACGTTTTGCTCTTAATTGTAATCAGAGGGCTGATATAAATACTATGCATGCCAGTCTCTCTTGGCTAAGAGTTGAGGAGAGACTGACTGCATCACTTCTTCTTTTTATAAGAAACATTCATGTGTTGAAAATACCAAATTGTTTGCATAGTCAACTTACACACAGCTCTGACACACACACTTATCTCACCAGACATGCCACCAGGGGTCTTTTCATTGTCCCCAAATCCAGAACAAATTCAAGAAAGTGTACAGTATTATACAGAGCCCTACTTGCATGGAACTTCCTTCCATCTCATATTGCACAAATAAACAGCAAACCTGGTCTCAAAAACAGATAAAGCAACACCTCATGGCACAACGCCTCTCCCCTATTTGACCTAGATAGTTTGTGTGTATGCATTGATATGTAGACTACGTGTGCCTTTAGCATTTTTTTTATGTAGTTCTGTCTTTGAGCTTTTCTTGTGTATTGATGTTCTGTATTATGTATTTCTGTATTATGTTTCATGTTTTGTGTGGACCCCAGTAAAAGAAGCTGCTGCATTTGCAACAGCTAATGAGGATCCTAATAAAATACCAAAATACCAACTGGCAAGTGTCTTCATTGACATTTTCAATCTGTCCCTGACTGAGTCTGTAATACCAACATGTTTCAAGCAGACCGCCATAGTCCCTGTGCCCAAGAACACAATGATTTTATTATTATTATTATTTAAATGTAACCTTTATTTAACTAGGCAAGTCAGTTAAAAACAAATTCTTATTTCCAATGACGACCTACCCGTCATAGGTAACCTGCCTGAATGACTACCAACCCTTAGCACTCACGTCTGTAGCCATGAAGTGCTTTGAAAGGCTGGTCATGGCTCACATCAACACCATTATTCCAGAAACACTAAACCCACTCCAATTTGCATACCGCCCCAACAGATCCACAGATGATGCAATCTCTATTGCATTCCACACTGCCCTTTCCCACCTGGACAAAAAAAAAGCATGTGAGAATGCTATTCATTGACTACAGCTCAGCGTTCAACACCATAGTGCCCTCAAAGCTCATCACTAAGCTAAGGACCCTGAGACTAAACATCTCCCTCTGCAACTGGATCCTGGACTTCCTGACGGGCCACCCCCAGGTGGTAAGGGTAGGTAACAACACATCCGTCACGCTGATCCTCAAAATGGGGGCTCATCAGGGGTGCCTGCTCAGTCCCCTCCTGTACTCCCTGATCATTCACAACTACATGGCCAGGCACGACTCCAACACCATCATTAAGTTTGCCGATGACACAACAGTGGAAGGCCTGATCACCGACAACGATGAGACAGCCTATAGGGAGGAGGTCAGAGACCTGGCCGTGTGGTGCCAGGATAACAATCTCTCCCTCAACGTGATCAAGACAAAGGAGATGATTGTGGACAACAGGAAAAGGAGGACCAAGCACATCCCCATTCTCATCAACGGGGCTGTAGTGGAGCAGGTTGAGAGCTTCAAGTTCCTTGGTGTCCACATCACCAACAAACTATCATGGTCCAAACACACCAAGACAGTCGTGAAGAGGGCATGACAAAGCCTATTCCCCCTCAGGAGACTGAAAACATTTGGCATGGGTCCTCAGATCCTCAAAAGGTTCTACAGCTGCACCATCGAGAGCATCCTGACTGGTACTTTACTGCCTGGTATGTCAACTGCTCAGCCTCCGACCGCAAGGCACTATAGAAGGTTGTGCGTACGGCCCAGTACATCACTGGGGCCAAGCTTCCTGCCATCCAGGACCTCGATACCAGGTAGTGTCAGAGGAAGGCCCTAAATAATACATATTATACATATTACCTCAATTACCTCGACTAACCTGTGCCCCCGCACATTGACTCTGTACCGGTATCCCCTGTATATAGCCTCACTACTGTTATTTTACTGCTACTCTTTCTATTTTTTACTTATCTATCTTTTATTTAACACTTTTTTTAACTGCATTGTTGGTTAAGTAAGCATTTCTATGCAGTCTATGCATAGTCACTTTAACTCTACCTACATGTACATATTACCTCAATTACCTCGACTAACCGGTGCCCCCGAACATTGACTCTGTGCTGGTACCCCCTGTATATAGCCTCGCTATTGTTATTTTAATGCTGCTCTTTAATTATTTGTGTCACATCCTGACCAGTGAAAAGGGTCATTTGCCATAGTAGAATGGTCAGGGCGTGGCAGGGGGGGGTGTTTTGTGTGTTTTGGGGTTTTGTGTTTCTAGGGGAATTTGTTCTAGTTTTCTATTTCTATGTTTCGTTTTCCATGTTTGGCCGAGTATGATTTCTAATCAGAGGCAGGTGTCTTTCGTTGTCTCTGATTGGAAGCCATACTTAGGCAGCCTGTTTTCCTTTGGGTTTTGTGGGTGGTTGCTTTCTGTTTAGTTTGTTAGTATACCTGACAGAATTGTTTGGCTGTCGTTTGTTTTTCTTTGTGAAGTGCTTTCATTAAAAGTAAAAGATGAGCACTCAACACGCTGCACCTTGGTCTCATTTCCACGACCGCTGAGACAATTTGTTACTATTATTTTTTACTTAACACTTCGTTTTTCTTAAAACTGCATTGTTGGTTAAGGGCTTGAAAGTAAACATTAAAGTAAGGTGAAATGCTGTTAGGCCTACTATTTGGTAGGGCCTACTATTGAAAGAGATCAATGAGGATGTCAACTGAGTAAAATTTTCACAGGTTTCTGAATTGCCCAATTAATTTCAGGTTTTCGCTTTCAAAGTCACACCATTTTAATATAGAAATACAACAAAATTGTTCACATCAGGAGATCAATCACCTTTGGGGTCTGGGAAAAATCTAAGAAAATGTAAAAAACATTTGTGGAGTTACCCATCAAGTCTGCAGGAACCTAGTACTTTTTTTTGGTTAGTGGTGTTTGTGTAGCATGAGATGGCTTTTGCAAATTAAATGGCCACTGGATTGATGCAAATAATAATGTAATTTAGCGAAGTAGGCATAGGCTACTTTGTAGCTAGTTAACATTTAATTGAGAAGTTGTTTGGGAAAGCTTTTCTATCAACCAGAAGATGGTTAGGCCTTTCATTAGCATCGCTATATATTGGACGTTTCAAACAATGGAGAATTATTTTGTAAAAACTTCCTATTGGTTTTCTTTCAGCTTTCTTTCATTATCTAGCAGCCAAATGCATTATTCTAGTCATATTAGCAACCTGTGAGAGTTGTTGCATCTTTAGATCTCCCTCACCTCTCTAAATTTTGGACGGGTATTTCCATCTGTCCATGAAACCACTCAATAGTGAGGTTCACATTTTAGACAGGTGTTTGGGGTTTTAGGCTGGGTTTCTGTATAGCACTTTGTGACATTTGCTGATGTAAATAGGGCTGCTGTGTGCACATTGCTGCACTGCACTGAAACACCAAACATTCTAATCTGTTCTATCAGCCAGCCTTACTGATACCTCCACTACACTACTTTGATAATGCATCCTGGGGATTAAGGGAGTATATGCAATGCCCACCAAAAAATAAATGTGTATCCCCTTCACTACATTTTGGCAACCGGTCCTGTATAGCTTGCTGTAGTGTATTTTATTCGCCCAGAAGATGTATACTGAACAAAAATATAAACACAACATGTAAAGTGTTGGTCCCATGCTTTATGAGCTGAAATAAAAGATCCCAGAAATGTTCCATATGCAAGAAAACGGTTATTTCTATACAATTGTGTACACATTTGTTTACCTCCCTGTTAGTGAGCATTTTTCCTTTGCCAAGATTATCCATACACGTGACAGGTGTGGCATATCAAGAAGCTGATTTAAACAGCATGATCATTACCGAACGCACTGCATATATATTTATATACAGCACCAGTCAAAGGTTTGGACACACCTACTCATTTCAGGGTTTTCTTCTTTTATGGCAGTTTTGGAGCAGTGGCTTCTTCCTTGCTGAGCAGCCTTTCAGGTTATGTCGATATAGGACGTGTTTTACTGTGGATATAGATACTTTTGTACCTGTTTCCTCCAGCATCTTCAAAAGGTCCTTTGCTGTTGTTCTGGGATTGATTTGCACTTTTCGCACCAAAGTACGTTCATCTCTAGGAGACAGAACGAGTCTCCTTCCTGAGCGGTATGACGGATGCGTGGTCCCATGGTGTTTATACTTGCGTACTATTGTTTGTACAGATGAACGTGGTACCTTCAGGCATTTGGAAATTGCTCCCAAGGATGAACCAGACTTGTGGAGGTATACACATTTTTTTCTGAGGTCTTGGCTGATTTCTTTTGATTTCCCCATGATGTCAAGCAAAGAGGCAGTGAGTTTGAAGGTAGGCCTTGAAATACATCCATAGGTACACCTCCAATTGACTCAAATTATGTCAATTAGCCTAACAGAAGCTTCTAAAGCCATGACATCATTTTCTGGAATTTTCCAAGCTTTTTAAAGGCACAGTCAACTTAAATGTACACTTCTGACCCACTGGAATTGTGATAGTGAATTATAAGTGAAATAATCTGTCTGTAAAGAATTGTTTGTTTAACATGGAGGCGCTACCAGGAGACAGGCCAGTACATCAGGAGACGTGGAGGTGGTCGTAGGAGGGCAACAACCCAGCAGCAGGACCGCTACCTCCGCCTTTGTGCAAGGAGGAGCAGGAGAAGCACTGCCAGAGCCCTGCAAAATGACCTCCAGCAGGCCACAAATGTGCATGTGTCTGCTCAAACGGTCAGAAACAGTCTCCATGAGGGTGGTATGAGGGCCCGACGTCCAGAGGTGGGGGTTGTGCTTACAGCCCAACACCGTGCAGGACGTTTGGCATTTGCCAGAGAACACCAAGATTGGCAAATTCGCCACTGGTGCCGTGCTCTTCACAGATGAAAGCAGGTTCACACTGAGCACGTGACAGATGTGACAGAATCTGGAGACGCCGTGGAGAACGTTCTGCTGCCTGCAACATCCTCCAGCATGACCGGTTTGGCGGTGGGTCAGTCATGGTGTGGGGTGGCATTTGTTTGGGGGGGGGGGGGGGGGGGGTCGCACAGCCCTTCGCAAGAGGTAGCATGATTGCCATTAGGTACCGAGATGACATCCTCAGACCCCTTGTGAGACCATATGCTGGTGCGGTTGGCCCTGGGTTCCTCCTAATGCAAGGCAATGCTAGACCTCATGTGGCTGGAGTGTGTCAGCAGTTCCTGCAAGAGGAAGGCATTAATGCTATGGACTGGCCCGCCCGTTCTCCAGACCTGAATCCAATTGAGCACATCATGTCTCGCTCCATCCACCAACGCCACGTTGCACCACAGACTGTCCAGGAGTTGGCGGATGCTTTAGTCCAGGAGATCCCTCAGGAGACCATCCGCCACCTCATCAGGAGCATGCCCAGGCGTTGTAGGGAGGTCATACAGGCACGTGGAGGCCACACACTACTTGTTTTAAGGACATTACATCAAAGTTGGATCAGCCTGTAGTGTGGTTTTCCACTTTAATTTTGAGTGTGACACCAAATCCAGACCTCCATGGGTTGATAAATTGGATTTCCATTGATTATTTGTGTGTGATTGTGGTCAGCACATTCAACTATGTAAAGAAAAAAGTATTTAATAAGATTTCATTTATTCAGATTTAGGATGTGTTATTTTAGTGTTCCCTTTGTTTGAGCAGTGTAGTTTAATCAATGACTATACAAAGCCTGAAAGGTTTACGCAAGACTATTTATGAAAATGTTTCTACAGAGCCAACTCTATTCCAATTGCCAAAGACCTTATCAATTTTACCTGAACAGAAGGGCAAAAATATAGACAAGACAAATTATATTTTCCAGTTTTATTTTTTAAAAAGATGAAAAAAGAAAAAGTGATGGTCCACACTCAAGAAGTCACATAAAGCAGCAAGGACAAAAAACGTAACATGAAACAGTCCGGTCTAACTCATCTCCACCCTGCGTAGCACACACTGGAGATGACCAATCTCAGAGGTTGACATCGGCCCCTTCTGGCTGGCAGTCTGGCAATACATTTGTTTCAGATTTACGTGCTGCACTTTGCACTAGAGGGCAAACCAGACAGATAATCCAGCAAACAAGGGCCCCTGGGATTGGCTAAACCAATGCTATTGAATTCAGGCAGGGACGACAACAGGTTAAAGGGATCTTGTTTAGTCCAGCACTGGCAAGCTTTGTGGTCCCAATAAACCATACATCACTAGGGCTCTTATGAATTCTGATTGCTAGAACAGGGAACAGGTTGAGAAAAGACCGATCTGAATTGGGGAAATTATAACTGCTCCATGGTTAGACTACATCACCCACACCTGCTGGATGAGAACAAACTGCTTACCTTCAGTCTCGTGAAAGGGGAGGTCATCAGCACAGAGCTATCCAATCAGACATGATGATTCAAGATGAGCTGAATGGTAGTCAGATATCACAGCTACAACTGCTTTTTACAGCCTGGAGAGGATTTCCTCCAGTTACTCTCATTTGGAATTTAAAATACACCAATGGCTGACTTGCACCCCCCCAACAGACAATCTAATTGGCTGGCGGGGGGGGGGTACAAACCTGTCACAGGAGGCGCTTCTTATGTAAACAGGGGGGGGGGGGGGGGGGGGGTCTGCCATGTCAACAAGATCCGTGCCTGTACAACAGAGGCCAATGTGACTGAACAATAACACTATGTACAGGCAGGTGAGGGGGGGTCAGTGTGTGTGCGTTGAGTTTAAGCACAGGCTAAGATCACGAGCTTAACTTAGACATACGCACATGTAAAAACATGATTTCAGTGACTATTGCACAATGACTCGCCATGTCTTTCCACTGGTCTTTTAGTTGTTTTAAACCTCAGAACATCTGATCAAACATTACAAGAAAGCAAGAAAAAAATATTTCAAACATTGCTTAGGAGTACTAGTCAAGTTCTGGAGGATGAGAATTAAGTGATCATACAGACACACACTGACCCCTGATCTTCCTTCAGCACTCCCCCTTTCACAAACACACAATGGGGTGTGGGAGAAGAGGGCACCTAACGCATTCTGTACTCTGAGGTCTTGGACACCTCACAGAGCTGGCCCTTGAAGTCTATGTCAACGGTGAAGTCCAGGTCTCTCTGCAAACAAAAAAAGACATACAGAAACAGGTTAAAAAGAGTGCACACTGGATAAGCACCCAGCTTTAAACCAAAGAACAGTACGGAACACCATGAGACAGAACAGAGAAATGTAATCATTTCTAGCTTGGACACTAAAAAGGTGTCCTAACAAACTTAGACGGGGAGATTTTTCCTCTTACGTTGTTTTTGACATTGGGCTTCATATTGATGTTGCCGAAGATCTCCTCTCCAGTCTTCACAGTCAGATAGTCGTCCAGGTAGAATACAGTCTGTTTCCAGTGGGTGTAGGGAGACTCTGGACCTGGGGAGAGGAGAAACAACAGGTTTAATATGACTTCACAAAAAACATCCCTTAAAATTCAGATCGTTTCTGCACCGTAGTTTCTGTCTTACATTTATTCTCAACTATTGATGACTTGGGCTGTCATTTAACAGACTTCACTTATGAGGATTCAGTGAACAAATCCATTACTGTGGTGCAGACGGTTTACTGGGGGGGGGGGGGGGGGGGGGGGGGCTGAGCCTAGACTCACTGGTGGAGAAGCCCGTCCTCTTGTGACAGCGCGTGAACTCGATGTTGAAGTAGGTGACGAGAGCGTGGATGTAATCATTCCTCTTCACCTGCAAGCAGAAGGGCGAGGTGAAGGACAGGTCGTCGATCTTCACTGTGTAGATGTCCACCTCCTGGGGACAATGTAGAGGGGGGGACAACGTGAGACTCCGATGACAAGAAATGCAAAATCCTGTTTGAACTGGTGGGATTAAGTGGAGATGTGGTGTCGACACGAAAAGTCAATAGGTTCAGTCAAGAAATCAGATTCCAAGTGGGGGGGGGGGGGGGGGGTCACAGAACTGTGTGTATTGGGGGAGGCTGCTGAGTGCGATTGACTCACCTTGATGAGGCAGGCGCTGCTGACCAGCTGTTTGGGGTCCACCACATCCACTAGGGGCTCCTTGATGGCCACCTCCTTGATGCAGGACATATCAAAACCGTACACATTCTCCCACCCTGTTACAGAGAAGATATGGGGTTACCACCACACATGGGCAGATGGCAAGTTTAAAAATCAACTTGATATTAAATTGTTGTCTGGGCATTAGTCTTTCCTGTCAAAGAACATGGTTAGCTTTGCTAGGTCTAGAAGTGCACACTTCAAAGTCCAGACTTGTTAGCTAGCTAGAGCAGAGCCGATATGGATAACTACTACAGGGGTGGCAGGTAGCCTAGCAATTAGAGGCGAACCAGCAACTGGAGGGTTGCTGGTATCAAATCCTAGATTCCATTGCGCAAGGCATTTAACTCCCCAGGGACCCAGTGTGGCATCCCCCGCACCTCTCCATCTTTTGGAGCATTTGGATTAAAAGCAATAGTAAAATTTAGGTTGGACCATGTGCAATTGACCAATACAGTGATCTTAATAAAAGCACAGTACAAGTAAATGTTATATCACAAATTGTTGCTGATGAGTCTAAAATATGCTTTTGGCTCCTTTGACTAACTCAACGGTGAGCGTTCTGAATCTGCTTCGATACGTCCTTGACCACAGAATCCAATGACAAAGTCCCTTTACTATCTCCTCTCGAACCAAAAACATGGGTACAACGCTGGCCAATTCGCACCAACTACATTACCCCAAAATTTAGAGGAATTCTCACAGTGGATTTTATAGTCCTTGTACTGCCTGTCCTCAATGGCTGTGACATACAGGGTAGCCCTGTCTGGGAAAATCAGGCCCTCTGGTTTCTGGGAGACAGAAAGGGAGAGGGGAAAAGAGCATGGCAGGTTAATACAGTTAGGAATGACAGATTAACAGGCTACTCAGAGGCCTGATATTTAGTGGCTGTGTGGAATCATGGCACAATGACTGCTTGTGGGGTGTGCACATCAGTCTGCGTAGGCGGTTGAGCCTCCAAAGAGGGAAGCCAACTCCAGACAGAAAGTAACTAATACAATACACTTCAAAAATTTATCATTTGATCTGACTGAATATTGTTACAGCACACGCATTTATACATGGTAAGGAAAACAGTTGAGTTTGAGTTCACACCAGCGCTATAATATCTGAAATGTTCCCAGTAAGTCAACCCAGCAACGCTGCTGGCGAGACCCACTGGAATGAGGTTTACTTTATGGTCAATTCCACAGCAAGTCAGGAACTTAATCTCCTAAAAGCCTTGGTATATGGCCAAACAGTTTAACACATGCCACTTGTTCCTGAAGATTTCAATATAGAGAAAGAGAGCAATTAAGACATTCAAACAAGCATTTAAGTCTATTCCATAATGTACTAATTAAATATACTGACAAGAACATACCAGCCACTTGTCCCTGGCGTAGATGACCGTGTTGAGCATGGACTCATAGAAGAGGCAGTAGCCCATCCACTCTGAGATGATAATGTCCACTCCCTCTACAGGGAGGTCCACCTCCTCCACCTTCCCCTTGATGATGGTCACAACTGAATAGGGAGAAAATAGGGATGAGTTACAACTAAATAGCCTTAACATTACCTCACCTTTACCATTGTAAAGGACAAGCGTGACTGAAAACTGAAGTGGCAGGGGGAAGTATTGACTTACTATGGTCCATTTTGTTGGCCTTGACGATCTTCACAGCATAGTCAGAAATACTGCTGCATTCAATCTGAAAACAAATGCAGGGATTAGAGAGCAGGCCTTTGAGTGTCTCAAGTAATGACAACTAACCAGAACCATGGTGTCCTTTTGTGAACCCATCAAGGCAATTGAAGCCTACTGGGAATTCATGGGCTTTCTATGTATTCATTATAAAGCAAATAAAACAGGTCTTGATGCAAAGCATTCACACCTGTGAGATAAAAACAGGTATGCATACACAATATGGTATGACAATAGAGACATGTCACACAAAGAATGGTGAAGCTGCATCACAAGTTCTGAAAGTACTACAGACTTGACAGCGCATGGCAGTAAACGAGGTATGAGTCTCCTCCCCGTTCGCAAACAAGGTGGGGGTACTTACGCCTATGACTTTCTTAGCCCCAGCTTTGGCTGCAAACATGCAGAGGATGCCAGTCCCACTGCCCACGTCCAACACCACCTTGTCCTTGAACAGGTGCTTGTTGTGAAACATTGAGTTCCGGTAGGTCAG
This sequence comes from Salmo trutta, assembly GCF_901001165.1. Classification (NCBI taxonomy): domain Eukaryota; kingdom Metazoa; phylum Chordata; class Actinopteri; order Salmoniformes; family Salmonidae; genus Salmo; species Salmo trutta. The sequence goes on from NC_042988.1 coordinate 2,272,406, forward strand.
GGTGCGCACCTCATCTTTCAGCATCTCCTACAGAGCAGGACATGAGATTAGTTAAGGCAACGCGCAACGAGGTCAGACATCCCAACTGGGATATATACATGCTTGAACATTTGACAATGTACCACCCATCTCAATAGCCTCATTGTATTTTTTCAGATGTGCTGACCACAATTAGGGTTATAGCAGCATAACATGGGTCTTTACATTTCAACCATCTTGGTTGTGGTACCAATTTCCTCACCAAACAAACATTTAAATGACAATTCTTTTTTCGGCAATACCTACCTCATGGATACCGAAGTGGGCATATGAGTCAAAGTAGTAGTCCTTAGAAGTCATGTCTTCTGCTGCTGGCTTGGCCGAGCTCTCCCCCTGAGAAATCTCACCAAAAGAGATACCAGTCACAACCAACCCCAGACCAGCAATGACCATTTGACATGTATGAAGGTTGTTCAGCCAAACCAGTTACAGCCAGGTAGAACATGCCGATATAAAATTACCATTGAATAGATGGATTTTAGTATCGACTTTAAGTTGCTCAAAAAATAAACTTATGTTCATTGTACAATACTTCCAATGAATTAGATACAATTGGAAGTACGGGTGTGTGGTGTTAAATTCACGTAGTTGTAGCTAAACCGAAGTTCAGTGTAGTGCATGAAGTACTATTTTCTTCGGGCACAAAGGGGGAGAGAAAGCACATGGTGATTTAGGCCTTCACTGACTTACATGGAACGTTGGGACAGTAACTAAAAAGGTAGAAACAGTTAGTCGAATGGGGCGCACTGAACATAACGTTACTAGCGAGTTCCACTAATTAAATGAGCTATGCTTTATTCAAGTATTGGCAGGACACAAACTAGCTCAAATAAATCTAGATAAAATAGTGGTTAATAACTCCTCCCGGGCTGCCGGCTAGGTAACGTTAGAAGCACAGATTAGAACTAACACCAATGACTAACAATTAACGTATGTAGTTATGGAAACGCATTTGATGGATTAAAACGGACCTTGAGCTACATAAATAAAATGCCGGCAAAGTGAGCCAGATTCGCTTTGTGAAACGCTGGTTAGCATTGCTAACCTAGCGCCCATGCGGTCTAACCCCGATGTGCGAGCTAGCGATGGCTCACACAACATATACTTCTGTCATTACTAATCAATTTCCCAAATATATTCATAAATCAGTAACTAGAATTATATGACAACCGCGTATACAAAGTAAGAGTTTGCTGTGCTAGCAAACACGTGACGACAAATGAATGAGCCTTGCCGTGTAGGGTGCCTGGCTAAAATGGATGCTTTGATAGTGAAGTGCGTGTGGTCTCTGAACTAACAGGCTCCGCCGGCTACAATGACATTGGAAATATAGTTACTTTAGCTTAGTGAAAATACTTACATTTCAAACAACAGAAACAAATTATACGTAGTTTAAAATGTGTTACACCGCTACTCGACCACACCACTGCGCTTACCTCCATTCTGTCCGTAGTCTCCGCCATTTCAATTCCGTGTGGGCATGGATGCAGACGTACAGTGGTATTAAAACGCACACCTTTGAGCCCCCACCCTTTGACGCAAAATACGGTTCCTGATTGGATCCGTGTTGCTGGCACCTCCCAAACGACAGCCCCAGTTTCGCATAAATATTTCTCATTGGTTCACACTTTAACCTCAAATTCAGCTATGATTGTGGTTGGCTAAAACTGCTACAATTCTGTCTGAGGAAAGGTTATTGGATTAAGATCTTTGCTTAATCTATCAAACAAACAAAATGTAGGTAGTGCTCGTCAATAACTCAGTATATGACCACTAGGGGCTCCCGAGTGGCGCAGCGGTCATGCTTCGAACACACCGACAGTGCCATTGCGCAAAATAAACCCAGAAAAAAGAAACGTCCCTTTTTCAGGACCCTGTCTTTCAAAGATAATTCGTAAAAATCCAAATAACTTCACAGATCTTCATTGTAAAGGGTTTAAACACTGTTTCCCATGCTTATTCAATGAACCATAAACAATTAATGAACATGCACCTGTGGAACATCATTAAGAAACTAACAGCTTACAGACAGTAGGCAATTAAGGTCACAGTTATGAAAACTTAGGACACTAAAGAGGCCTTTCTACTGACTCTGAAAAACACCAAAAGAAAGATGCCCAGGGTCCCTGCTCATCTGCGTGAACGTGCCTTATGCATGCTGCAAGGAGGTATGAGGACTGCAGATGTGGCCAGGGAAATAAATTGCAATGTCCGTACTGTGAGACGTCTAAGACAGCGCTACAGGGAGACAGGACGGTCAGCTGATTGTTCTCGCAGTGGCAGACCACGTGTAACAACACCTGCACAGGATCGATACATCCGAACATCACACCTGCGGGACAGGTACAGGATGGCAACAACAACTGCCCGAGTTACACCAGGAACGCACAATCCCTCCATCAGTGCTCAGACTGTCCGCAACAGGCTGAGAGAGCCTGGACTGAGGGCTTGTAGGCCTGTTGTAAGGCAGGTCCTCACCAGACATCACCGGCAACATTGTCACCTATGGGCACAAACCCACCATCGCTGGACCAGACAGGACTAGCAAAAAGTGCTCTTCACTGACGAGTCATGGTTTTGTCTCACCGGGTTGATGGTCAGATTCACGTTTATCGTTTAAGGAATGAACGTTACACCAAGGCCTGTACTCTGTTCAGGGACACATTATTCAATTTCTGTTAGTCACATGTCTAATAGTCACTTATGTCTCAGTTGTTGGCAAGTCAGTTAAGAACAAATTCTTATTTACAATGATGGCCTACCCCAGCCAAACACTAACCCGGATGACACTGAGCCAATTGTGCACCGCACTACGGGACTCCCAATCATGGCCGGTTGTGATACAGCCTGGAATCGAACCAGGGTCTGTAGTGACGCCTCTAGCACTGAGATGCAGTACCTTAGACCGCTGCGCCACTCCGGAGCCCCACTTGCAATTGCAAATGTTCTTATGCACCTTTATTTGAACAGGGAAGCGTTGCAGTGGAGCCAACAGGCTAGGGACACTGAAGCAAATATGGTATTCAGAGGTGTCAAGGGATTTTAAGTCCAGCAATGCTCTGGAAAACTGGCCCTAAAAGAGTCAGAACAGATCTTCAGTTGGAGGTCTCATCTGAAAGATTGAAATATTGACCGACCACCACCTTTCCCAGAGGACGATAACACTCACAAAAATAGATAATTAACCTGACCATGACACATCATCAAATCAATGTCTTTCACATTACAATTGGTAATAAATACGTTTTAAAAAACTGGGTTTCATTGGTATGCTCAATATTAGGCTTTAGTTTCAATTTGGTCAAGCGCTTCATTTGTTTAGTATTTGCAGAAAGTGCAGAGCAGACATTATTGATGAGGCATATCAGTAGTACGAGCTAGTAACATTGAGCTTACTGCTATGACTAGAGGAAAGTTAGGCCTTCATTGTAAATATGAATTTGTTCTTAAGTGACTTGCCTAGTTAAATAAAACTTAAATTAGATTAAAAGAAAGGTGAAAGGCAAAGGATGGACACATTTATATTGGGGGGCAAGAAACCAACTTACTTCAGTTAAAAAGCCAGACTCCATTTATAAAACAATTGTATTATTTCTCTCAAATCTTTGTCATTAAAATAATATGCCATGTAAAAAAATGCACTTACAGTAATTTAAATATGGCAGATTTTGCGCCACCCAAGGGTCCAACTTTGAGATGAGCAAATCGTCAACATTCCACCAATCAGTTATTGTGTATGTCGTGAACAACATTAGTGTGAGAAACAATAGTGAAATCGGCGGTTCGCCATCAAAATAAAAGTCCCCCATTGAAACTGATTCAAACTGATAAAAAATAGTATAGTCATGGCACAATTGGACTAGATAATTCAACAAAAAAAGGTTGGAATTTTGTTATGTATATACATATATATTTAATTGTATTTATTTTTTACCCCTTTTTCTCCCCAATTGGTAGTTACAGTCCTGTCCCATCGCTGCAACTTCCGTACGGACTCAGGAGAGGCGAAGGTCGAGAGCCATGCGCCCTCCAAAACACAAACCCAGCCAAGTTGCACTGCTTCTTGACACAACGCCCGCTTAACCCGGAAGCACCAATGTGTCAGAGGAAACACCTTACACCTATCTGGTGACCGTGTCAGCGTGCATTGTGTGCATTGCGCCCGACCCGTCACGATGTGACAGGAACATCCCTGCCGGCCAAGCCCTCCCCTAACCCGGACGACGCTAGGCCAATTGTGCGCCGCCCCATGGGTCTCCCGGTCGCGGCCAGCTGCGAAACCTGGACTCGAACCAGGTTCTCTAGTGGCACAGCTAGTGCCTTAGACCACTGTGCCCCTCGGGAGGCCGCTGTTTTATATATATATAAAAATAATTGCAATTCCGAATTGCATTTGGGCATACTTATATATACTGCTCAGCATAACCTATGGATTGTGCACCTATGAAATGGTGTATCAACCTACTCAGTGACACCCACAGAACACAACTATGTAGAGTTTACACAAATATTTGCATCTTAGCTCTTATTGCAGGATTTTGATTGTGGGAAATCCCCTTTCCAGTCAGTCTATTGTGTGTATTGGCCATTCACATTGAACTGTACAGCCTAACCTATGGATTATGTACCCATTAAATGGGATATCAGCCTACTCAGTGACACTTACAGAACACAACTGTTGGAGTCTACACATATATCAGCTTCTTAGCTCTTATTGTAGGACTCCGAAACCACTAAAATGAGCAACATTAGGCTCCCCAGTCAACCTATGTCTATTCTATTGAACATTCATATTGCAATGTACAGTATCAGCCTACTCAGTGACATGTACAGAACAGAACAATGTAGAATTTAGAAAAATATTAGCGGCTTAGCTCTTATTGCAGGACTTTGACTTTAGGAAATCACCTTTCCAGTCAGTCTTTTGTGTGTATTGGACAATCATATTGCACTATACAGCCTAACCTATGGATCGCGCACCCATGAAATTAGCTATCAGTCTACTCAGTGACACCCACAGAACACAACTATGTAGAGTTTATACAAATATTAGTGTCTTATCTCTTATTGGGGAACGTTAACTGTGGGAAATCAGCTGATTATACAGCCTATTGTGCCTATTTAACATTCATATTGGACTGTAGACATGAGCGTTTTATGTTTTGTAATAGTGTTGAATAAAAACAGTGCTGAATAGAAAGTTAAACATGAACTCACTTCTAAAAACAGCAGCTCTTGCTGTATTCTTTGACAGTGTCCCTCTGGTCATTGTTTTAAAAGCTGTAGGCAGTGTGATTTGAGCTATCTGATTGGCCAGCGCAGTAGGCACACTCGATTTACCAACAGATCTCCCGGTCCTCCATGCAGGCAGAGTTAATCTTTTCAGACAAATGAAATGGTTAAATAATGGGAACACTTTGCCTACCCGGTGCCAGGGCTTCTGAATCAAGTGCACCGACCGCCAACAGTGCAACACAAATAATAAAAAGAAGGAGCGCAAGCCTTTATCATTGGCTTTTCTACAGAAATGTTTGATGATCGACTAGGAATGCCTTGAAGATCGATAAGGTTTTATTAATTTATTTGTATTCATTTATTTCACCGTTATTTAACCAGGTAGGCAAGTTGAGAACAAGTTCTCATTTACAATTGCGACCTGGCCAAGATAAAGCAAAGCAGTTCGACACATATAACAACACAGAGTTACACATGGAGTAAAACAAACATACAGTCAATAATACAGTAGAAAAATAAGTCTATATACAATGTGAGCAAATGAGGTGAGATAAGGGAGGTAAAGGCAAAAAAGGCCATGGTGGCAAAGTAAATACAATATAGCAAGTAAAACACTGGAATGGTAGATTTGCAGTGGAAGAAAGTGCAAAGTAGAAATATAAATAATGGGGTAATTGATGACCACTGGTTTCGGCTGTACAGTGAAATATGAATGTCCAATACACACAATAGACAGACTGGGAAGTTGATTTCCCACATTCAAAGTCCTGCAATAAGAGCTAAGACGCTAATATTTGTGTAAACTCTACACAGTTGTGTTCTTTGAGTGTCACTGAATAGGCTAATAGATTAGATTACATTCGTTTATTAGTCAGATGCACAGGGTTGCAGGGGTAGGAAGTCTAGTGGTGACTATTCAGCAGCCTGATCGTCTGGGGTTAGAAGCTATTGGCCAGTCACAGTTTTTGACATGATGCTTCTATACTGCCCACATCTGAGTAATGGAACAGGCTGTGGCTCGGGTTTTGAGGTCCTTGATGATCTTCTTTACCTTCCTGCGACACCTGGTGTTGTAGGGGTCTTGGAGGTTCAGGAAATGTGCACCCAATGGTGCGTTTGGCTGAGCGTACCACACTCTGTCCAGCCTTGCGGTCAACAGCGGTAGAGTTGCCGTACCAGGCTGTGATGCAGCCCGACAATATGCTCTTGATGGAGCTCCTGTAGAAATCTACGAGGGCCCTCGCAGAAGACACATTTCTTCAGCTTTCTGAGGTTGAAGAGTCGCTGTCGCACCTTCTTAACCACGATGTCAGTCTGGTTTGACCGTTTCAGTTCCTCTGAGATTTGTACGTTAAGGAACTTGACATTTTTGACCATCTCCAGGTGGCTTCATTGATGAGGATGGAGCCGTGCCCAGCCTGGTTCCTTCTGAAGACCACAATCAGGGGATGGCCCGTCAGGAAGTCCAGGACCCAGTAGCATTGGGAGGAGCTCAGTCCCAGGGCTGTGAGCTTTGTGGTGAGCTTAGAGGGCACTATGGTGATACCCCATTTAATGGGTGTACAATCCATAGGTTAGGCTGCACAGTGCAATATGAATTTTCAATATACAGGCTGACTGGTGAGCTTAATGTTGCTAATTTCAGTGGTTTCAGAGTCCTGCAATAAGAACTAAGATGCTAATATTTTTGTCAACTTTTTGGGGTCAAATGAACTAATAATTGTCTTTTGTTGAATTTATATAACAATATTCCAACCTTGTTTAGCATTATCTAGTCCATAACTGAGGCATGATTTCACAGATTGTATGTTTTCATTAGTTTCAATGGGGAACTTTTATTTTGAAGGCGAACCTCTGATTCCACTATTGCTGCTCACGCGAATGTTGTTTACAACACTTGTGAGTGCGAGACTAGCGAAAAAGAAGCGCCAGAGTCTGCGCAAAACGAACACGTCTAGTGGTCGCGCTGCTTGTGCTGTCACGAGCCTTGTCCAAGGCTACCGAGTAGCGAATTGACATCAATTATTGACGACATCGAATTGTCTTCGTTTAGCCATCAGACACACGTCATTATTGGAATAGATACATCGTGGAAATACGATTGTGTGCTGACTGATCACGCTCAACTGGTGATGTTTTCCAACATTTGATATAGCTAGCTAGCCAGCTAACGTTAGCTGTTTAGCTAGCTTGCCGTGCGTGACTCACTGACAGTCAAAGATCAGACCGAGTCGCTATTTTTTGGCATTCTGCTTTTTCTCGGATACCTGTATATATAACTTTAATATATTTAGCGGGTAAATATAGTTAGTTACAACTGAGTGTACTTTAACGGTCATCTGGTCGTGAACGAAGGAAAGGTTTGAATGAATTTGCTAGCCAGCGGAAACGTCGGCTAGTTAACACGGATACACTTGGAGTAACCAATACTGCTGGCTTGCTGAGTTGATCCACGGCACGGCCATCCAAACTAGCTAATCTACATAGCTAGCAAATGTGCTAGCAAGCTATTATAAACGTGCTATCTTTGGTAAAACGACAAGGAAAGAAACTGTTAAAAGTTGGTTAGCTGGCTAACTAGCTAGGAAACAAGGTAACATACACTGTACTGTAACACCAGCTGACGTTTGATAGCTGACCGTCGACAATTCATTTTCTACGAGAAAGGCCGGAGTGAGGACAGAAACGAGTAAAAATGCCGGCTGTGTCGAAGGGAGATGGGATGCGCGGATTAGCGGTGTTCATTTCGGACATACGGAATTGTAAGTGTATTTTTTTTCTTCCATCATTGATTAGCTTTTCAACGTGCCATGTTATTATAAACATTTGCATGGTGGACGACATTTGGTCGACAGACATTTGTTTGCAAGTGTGCCCTGAAATGTAGTGGTGTAAAGTGAAACATCTAGCTAACCTAGATGGTAAGGAGATAGGAGGGGGGTTATAGCTATGGAGAGGTCATTCGCGGTCACAGTTGCTGCTGCACCGCATCCCTTTTCCATTTGCGCTGCCTACTAGTGTGCTTGTGATGATACACGGTCGACGGTGATGTTGTGTTGTGTGTCAGACTCGTAGCATACTACTAGGCCGCTACTCATTAGATGTTGCCACTGCTGTTCACGTCACCTGCACCCGAACAGAAGCAGGGTAGCTGACTGTTGATATCGCGACGGGCCACCAGGGTCAATTTTGCTCTGGTTTTTTGTGATAATACATTTATCAGGCAGTCGCATAGGGCGAAATGAAGCAGTACTGGATGGACAGTTATGTTGTATCGCTGTTCAGATATAACGTTACAGTAGCTAAACCAGCCAGTTGAACGACTGGGTCGATTAGAATTGGTCGCCACTGGCAGCATAGTAGTCGATCATGTGTTTGCGCCTACCTAGTTTAATTCCATTAATGTATTGTTAATAGTTGGAATAATATACACATGTTGCTAATCCAGTTTTTCTAATTATAGGCCTGGCCTATGCTGAGTGCATTGTCTGTCATAGCGCACACATACTTTCGATCCATACATTATACATTTATTGTGCGTGACACTGCCATTTTTCATAGCCACTGTCATGATAGGGCAGAAGACTTTCTCACTCACTCAAAATACACACACACACCTTGTGCACATTAACCCTTATGAAAAAAGATTGCAGTCAGAGTGCAGTATAACTGTAGTAAGAGTGCAGTATAACTGCATTATGCTGCAAACACTGGGTCCAATATATGTTTTTTTACTGCAGTTATTCTGCAATAAAAATACCACAGTCGACTGCAGTTAGTGAACCTTTACTGCAGTTTCTAAACGGCAATCTTTTTTTGTAAGGGAAAATGCAGGCGTTTAGAGTACTAGACAGTGTCTCGCTTACAGCCATGTAAAGCTGGCCCTTACAAAAAAAGTGCAGTGACAGCAGACAACTGTGGTATTTTGGACGCAGTTATACTGCAGTCTAACTGCAGTTACACTTCAAAATTATTGCAGTAAATAAAAATGTTATTTTGGACGTGGTATACTGCAGTGTACTAAAGTTATACTGGGCTCTGACTGCAATCTTTTTTTGTTAAGGGGGCATTTAGGGTACCTTGCCCCTCCTCTTTCAAACATGATAAACAACAGAAAACCAAGAACAGGACTTGAAAAGGTTGCAAGACTGCTAGTGTTGTTGTGGGGTTAACATGAGATTGATTTGGAATAGACTGCTGTCTGAGATCACAATATGACATAGTAGTCGAGATCGAAAAGTTGGAAAACTCACACCTTACCTAAGTCTAGTGTCTAAACTGCAATGGCAAGGACTGCCTCTATTTGAAATGGACACACAGTCACACACTAATATCTTGACTTTCACCCTTATTCACACCCTCCCCGTCCCTCCTTTGTCCCACCTCTTGTCCTCTTCCCATCAGTCCCCCTGATTTGTACAGTATGGCCTTTTCTCTCTTCAACACAATCAACACAATAGTAATGATATAGTGTATGAGTATCTTTTTAATTACAGATGCAAAGGCCTACACGATGCAACCCTGTATAAAGCTAGCTCAGCCATGATAGTTTTATTGTCCAATCGCAGTTGTTGTCTATGTAAAGGATTTTAATGTTTTCATCCTCCCTAGGGCCAGGAGTTTGTCCACATTTTTTGTTTTTGTTTTACCATATGACCTAATTAGAAAAAATCTGGTCCCATCATAGCTCATATAAAACCACTTTTTACAGCTGATTTATTACTATGACAAATGCTACAACTACTGTCCAGAGTTGGTTAGATTAGCCTACTGGGTTCAAATGCCTTATGTTTAATTTTTCTGTATTTATGTATGTATATTCTTTTACTGCTCTAGGGATATAATTACTGTTTGGATAGCCTTATTTACTATAATGTATTGATTTATACCTTAAAGTTTTTCACTCTTTATGCGATGCACACTACAGAGAACACCGGAAGAAGAATTGTCACTGAATTACCACAGTGAATTATTGTAATGTTTGTTTGTGTCAATTAATCCCATTACGGATGGGTTGCGAATTGACACAAAATAACATTTAATTGATTCACCAGATCAGTAAAAACTGGGCCCAAGGAAAACAATTTCCCCCCTACCACCCTGGGACTTATGGTGCCACCTCTGAAATCATCACACAATGTTACATATGAAAAAGCATATCCTGTTTGTAGGATCTACATAAATTGGTGGTGGGGATGGGCTTTGATAGTTTTATGTGGCTCAGTGCAGCTGGTGGCTGCTGCGACAATTAAAAAAATGTAATGGGCTGTTACTGTAAATTCCGGTAAATCTCAAAACAAGTCTCATATTAGGAAAATGTCTATATATTTCAACAGTTTCAAAAATATTGCTCTGCTATTATCATTTAGACTGTAGGAGTGTTGGCTCAAGGAAACAATGTTTACACTACCCTGCTTCAAGGGGGCAACTGTCGGGCGAGTGTCGTGCGCTACCTCTGGAGGTAGAGGTTAAGACGTAGCAAGTATGCACGTTTACATTTGAGTAATATGTGTAGCCGATGTTAATTTTACGAACATTGTAGGAAGTGTGAAGAGGCTCCAAGAGCATTTTTACCCCTCCCCTCACTCTTGAAAACAGTCGCCTCTTGACACACAACTTCACACAACTTTTCTCTTGTTATTAGCGTTCCTTAAACTTGTCTCAAATTATGAAAGGTGTGGTTTCCTCATAACCTTATTGGTCATGCATGGGACCTGCATATTTCTCTCCACTTGCTTATGTTCTATGCAGCATATTATTATTGTTTCCAGACATTGTGTGCAAACTGAACAGATTATCTGAAATAACTAAGTGTGAAGCTGTTCTATTGAGGGCTGGTTTAACAGACTCAGATTAGACCAATCCAGAGAATAGGCTTTTTTTTCTTCAGTTTTAGTCAAATAATGTAGGCTTAACCTTTAGATTAACCTTGGATTATATAGGCCTACTGTTTAAACGGCAGATTCTGTGATTTGGATCTGTTAGCCAAAATTTTGCCATAGTTCAGGAGCATATTAAGATGAATCCAATAAACCATAAATCCAATTGAATTCAATCACTTTTTGACAGCACCCCTTTTGATTTAAACAAAACTTTCCGTACATGTTTGCCCGTGGAGAAGTGGTCAGAAAGTGACTTTTTGGACCTGAATGCCAAAACATTCAGCAGTTAAAGGTGCTTGAAGTTTCCCCATTTTGCATACCCCACCATACCATGAGACATCCATGTCTTCATCCCTGGAAAATATAAACTTTTGAGTTTGATATCATTAAAATAAACAATTATTAATTTAACACCATTATCTAAAAATGCGTAAACTCATAGGGTTTTGTGTTGTGCCTGCCATCGGTTGAGACGCAACATGCTCTTGAATTCTTGGGGGAGGGGTCATTTCAGTCATAGAAATGTAATTCATAGAATGGACCTATCCTTTCAGACCACTGCAATTCAGCTGGTAACCATTGACATTTAAATTGAAATGACATTTTAACTTATTATAACCACAAACTGCCGGTCCACCCACCGTCGAATGTTAATTGAATAGACATGACCATTAAGTTATCTATATTTCTATGATTTCAATAGGATTCCTAAAGAGGCTTGACTGTATAATTCAAAACAACATATATTCCCATTCATGTCAACATTCTCTGATGTGCGGACCTCCAACCATCTTTGTGGTACCAGTTGAAATGTACATTTTTATTCAAATGTTAGTACATTTATGGGCACAACACAACCTTAGATTATAGGGCTGCATGATTAATCGAATTCAGATTGAAATTGCAAAATTGACGTGCAATAACCATATCGCAAGAATCTGCAATTTTCTCTGTTCTTTGACAATGTTAGTACAACAAAGACTAGACTGCGGTACCTCCAATGAGATCCGCTAGACTCTACATGCACAGAGGACGCTGACCAATCACAAGTGGACACTGCATGCACATGCTGGCCAATCACAAGCGTCCCCGCTTAAAGCGCATGCTGGTGAGGAGAGAAAGGGCTTTACCAAAGACTACTGTATGAGGTTTAGAAACTATGTGGCTTTACATCATAGGGTGTGTCAGAAACATGAGTGCTTCTAGTGCTAACACGAATGTTGATTTGGTGCCAAAAAGGGTGCATCTTCAGTGGTATGGCAGTATTTTGGCTACAGGCAGACCGATGTTAACCAAATGCAAGTGTTGTGCAAAAAGTGCTTCAGAGTTGTGGCGACAACAAGAGCCAACATGACACCTTTTTATTAAATAATTTGAAGAATAACCATCCCCTACTTTACGATGATTACATGATAAGAAAAAGTGCCCAACAGCAGCCCTAGAGCCGCAACCAGCCACCTAGGTTAAAGGGCAATTCTGCCACATTTCAACCTAGTATTCATCACCTCCAGCGCCAAACAAGTGTCTGCATACTGTGAAAACGTTTCTATGATCTGTGGCTAAAAATATAAGCAGAGAGATCCTAAAAAAATGCTTCTGTGACATCACAGGGTAGGATTTTCAAAACTTGCAACGAGTTTCTATCCCAAGGGTGCTATTTTCTTGCTCCCAAAGTCACCACGAATCTCAGTGTTTGAAAATCACTGTTTTTAAAATGTTGAAACTTTTGATGATGTAATTGGGTTGAACTTTTTTAACTATATTTTTTTCTACAAAAACATTTTTGCATATGTTGACACTGGTATTGTGCTGAGATAATGAAAATTAGTGGTGGAGTTGCCCTCTTAAACAGGCATTGATTGCCCATGCGTTTTCAAGTATAACTCCCTACGAAAAACATTCTGCACACGTAGAAATCACAGAAGCTGTTGGAGTCCAGGCAGTGTTGCAGCCGGCCATGACCGGGAGACCCATGGGGCGGCGCACAATTGGCCCAGCATTGCCTGGGTTACAGGAGGGTTTGGCCGGCAGGGATGTCCTTGTCCCATCACGCACTAGCGACTCCTGTGGTGGGCCGGGCGCAGTGCACACTGACATGGTCGCCAGGTGCACGGTGTTTCCTCCGACACATTGGTGCGGCTGGCTTCCGGGTTAAGTGGGCATTGTGTCAAGAAGCAGTGCGGCTTGGTTGGGTCATGTTTCGGAGGACGCACGACTCTCAACCTTCGCCTCTCCCGAGTCCGTACGGGAGTTGCAGCGATGAGACAAGACTGTAACTTCCAATTGTATACCACGAAATTGGGGAGAAAACGGGGTCTAAAAAATAAAGAAATCAGAGGCTATCACATAGCCAAAGACATGGTTCATATTTACACACACAGCAAAGACTGCTTCAAGAAGATGATGAGCAAGCTGGCCATGCGATGGAAGATTCCATCTCGCACATATTTCTTCCAAGTCGAAATCCCAACACTGAATAAAAAAAATGAAGGGAGAAGGTGAAATATTGCGTTGAATGACTGGACCAGACTCCAATGTTATGGACATCGGCTGCACCTTGCAATCGGTATTACATGATTTTAATAAGTCACTTTGACTTATAATTTCAATTATAATAATGATTGAGCCTACTTATAATGACACAATCATAAGCTTCATATTCCACCTGCAGCCAATTGGTGCCTGACTAAATAATTAACTTAGGTTATTTAAGAACTCATAATGGTAAAATAGGAACTCATGCAATTCATCAATTCATTAGTAAGTGCTGTGCTTATAGCACTCAATATTTTGATGACCATGTTAAAAAAGTATGTTTGTTAATATGTCGCTAATTTAAGTGTTGGAAAAGCTTTATTTAATTTGGTTTTGTATTTAGTAAGCACAATATGTATTCATTCATAGGATCTCATTTTAGAAGTGATGGCACTTTGACTTCTTATTTCAATTGTTTTAACCATGTCTGATGGTCGCATTTTGTAATCGCAATTGATATTTTAGATATTCTGTCCAAATCGTGCAGCCCTATTAGATTATGTAAAATAGGGTATAAGCTACAACATATGCAAATGTGTTTTTTAAACGTTTTTTTAGATAATTGATGTTAAAGGTTAAAATGACATTCACTTAGATTTTTTTTTTAATCCAGAAATTAGAAAATAGTTTCACAACCCCTGTTTGTAGGCTTTTAAATTAGATCAGTCTCAACCTTTTATATTTTGCAGTGATGAAGATGTGGATGTGTAATCGTATGGTGGGGTATGTAAAATTTTAATAACATTTATCTCTTGAATTTTTTGGCATTCAGGTCCAAAAAGCTACTTTCTGAGCACTTCTACAATGAGCAAAAAAATCAATAATGAGTTCCGGAAACCGGTAGTTCGTTATGTTGATTGTGTACACATGCGCTGCACACACAGCCTTGTTTGAGCTAATCTGTTGGACAAAGAGAGCACGCAGCTCTCAAACAGCTGGTTGTTGCAAGGAGCAGCTCACCGAAGACCAACACCGGTAGGAAAGATGTTCCAAGTGATATCTAGCAGTAAATGCTAAGGCAAGAATGGGTATGCAAACAAGGTATTTAAAAAGTTCAAAGTCTTGGTTAAATATTTGCGATGTGCAATTGTCATCATGGAATAGCCCATCTTGAAAATCTAACTTTTCCATATGGTATTTGGTCCTTGAAGTTATCATAGTTGATTTAGAAGTTCTACTGCTCCAGTATAATTATTTTGTGATTTTCATTTCTGATCTGTTTTTATGAGCGATGTAGCCGCTTTCGTATGTTTCCAGGCATTTCAATTTGAGTTTTTTGCGTTACTCTGTTGCGTTAACCATGTGCGGTTATATTGAGCAAGACAACATCAGAAGATGGAGCCGACAGACCTGGCAGCCGACAGACATGGCAGCCGACAGACAGTATTTTGTTTTTGTGTTATTTCTTAGATTATTAGCCCTGAAAGTTTTTTTTGTATTATAACATAGTCAGAAAATACTTTTGGATATCAGAGTGGTGGTAACTCAATACAACTTTCCCAAATTGGATCCTTTGTTCGTACCCCCCCAGGCTGCTCCAAGACGCCGCCGGCGGAGAAGAGCTATTGGGAGTGGACTTCTAGTCTGACTCTGGAGGCGTACACACCATCCACTGCTTCCGAGTATATTACTCGCTAATGTTCAGTCCCTGGACCATAAAGTAGATGAGCTCAGGGCGAGGATCTACATACTCTGTTTCACGGAATCATTGCTCTCTCAGGAACTCCAGTCCTTTTGTTCACCCAACCTAGAATATCTCACAATCAAATACCGACCCTATTACCTTCCAAGAGAATTCTCTTCGGTAATAGTCACAGCCGTGTATATTCCCCCTCAAGCCAATACCGTGACGGCCCTCAAGGAACTACAGTGTACTTTGTGCAAACTGGAAACCTCATATCCTGAGGCCGCATTTATTGTAGCTGGGGATTTTAAACAAAGCAAATTTGAGGAAAAGGCTACCGAAGTTCTATCAACACATTGCCTGTAGTACTCGCCATTCAAAACTCTGGACCATTGTTACTCTTCCTTCCGAGATGGCTACAAGGCCATCCATTCGGGAAAATCAGATCACGAATCCATTCTGCTCGTCCCTTCTTATAGACAGAAACTCAAACAGGTAGTACCCGTGTTAAGATCTATTCAACGCTGGTCTGACCAATCGGAATCCATGAAGACAAGTCACTTTAATAATGTGTGCATACTGTTTTAGTCATTTCATATATGTATATACTTTATTCTACTGTATTTTGGTCAATGCCACTCCGACATTGCTCGTCCTAATATTTATATATTTCTTAATTATCTTATTTTTAGATTTGTGTGTATCTGTTGTGAATTGTTAGATACTACTGCACTGTTGGAGCTAGGAACACAAGCATTTTGCTTCACCCACAGTAACATATGCTAAATATGTGTGTGTGACCAATAAAATAAAATTTGATTTTGATTTGTTGGCTTCAACTAGGTTTTCCATACAAAGCGTTCCATTACAAAGGTAATCCGATTTCTGGTTGCTTTCTCATTTAAAAACATGATACAATAACCCCTCAAGAACTCTTCAACATCTCAAATGGAGAGATTGACTAGCCACCACATGGACAGACTTCAATAGTGTGTCGGTGTTGAGAGCAAGATGTCTATTAGGGATGTCCCCAACTAAAGAAAAGTCGTCCTCATCATTAGGTCGAAATGTTTAAAAGTATTGTGTGTGCCAAACAGTTGCTGTTAGATTACAATATTAAAAAAAAAAAATCTGACCATAAATGAATGATTCATTGATACAGTAGCTTATATATTTAAATATATGCCTAAGTAAGTTATGGTATTAATACTAAACAGGACGCACTCTTAGGCCTGCAGCTCGATGGTGGTTATGCAAGGCTACTGTACTAATGACATGCAACTGGCTCTATGTATGCGGATGACTCAACACTATACACGTCAGCTACTACAGCAACTGAAATGATTGCAACACTTAACAAAGTGCCGCAGTTGGTTTCGGAATGGGCAGCAAGGAATAAGTTAGTTCTACATTTTTCCAAAACTAAAAAGTGTTGTCTTTGGGACCTCAACTACATCTCGTAATGATTAATGTGGAAATTTAGTAAATCGAGGTGACTAAACTGCTTGGAGTATCCCTGGATTGTAAACTGTCATGGTCAAAACATATTGATACAACAGTAGCTAAAATGGGGAGAAGTCTGTCCATAATAAAGCTCTGCTCTGCCTTAACAACACTATCAACAAGGCAAGTCCTATAGGCCCTGGTTTTGTCACACCTGGACTACTGTTCAGTAGTGTGGTCAGGTGCCACAAAGAGGAACTTGTGAAAATTGCAGTTGGCTCAGAACAGGGCAGCACGGCTGGCCCTTAAAAGTACACACAGAGAGCTAACATTAGTGACATGCATGTCAATCTTCCACGGCTCAAAGTGGAAGAGAGTTTGACTTCCTCGTTAGTTCTTTTTGTAAGAGGTGTTGACAAGCTGAAGGTACCGAGCTGTCTGTTTTTAAAATACTAGCACACAGCTCGGACACCCATGCATACCCCAGAGGTCTCTTCACAGTCACCAAGTCCAGAACAGACTATGGGATGCGCACAGTACTACATAGAGCCATTACTACATGGAACTCTATTCCACATCAGGTAACTGATGCAAGCAGGAGAATCAGATTTAAAAAGCAGGTAAAAATACACCTTATGGAACAGCAGGGACTGTGAAGTAACACAAACAGGCACAGACATGCATACAAACACATGATAACATATGCACTATACACACACGTACACATGGATTTCGGATTGTAGATATGTGGTAGTGGAGTATGGGCCTGAGGGCACACACTTAGTGTGTTGTGAATTCTTTAATGAATGTATTGTAATGTTTTTAAAATTGTATAAACTGCCTTAATTTTGCCAGACCCCAGGAAGAGTAGGCAGCAGCTAATGGGGATCCATAATAAATACAATTACTACCGCCGACATTACTTATTATAATGATCAAAATAAACATTTTAATAATAACAATTAGAAGGAGATCAAGAAAAGGGAGGGTATAGGAGCGAGAGCTGAGTGCATATTATGTGTGACCAACAGACGCCTCACAAGTCCTCAACTGGCAACTTCATTAAATAGTACCCGCATGGTATTCCATAAAAAATCAGCCGTTTCCAGCTACAATAGTCATTTTCAACATTAACAATGTCTACACTGTATTTCTGATCAATTTGATGTTATTTTAATGGACAAAAAATGTGCTTTTCTTTCAAAAACAAGGACATTTCCAAGTGACCCCAAACTTTTGAATGGTAGTGTAAGTATTCAGACACTTTACTCAGTACTTTGTTGAAGCACCTTTGGCAGTAATTACAGCCTTGAGTCTTCTTGGGTATGAAGCTACAAGCTTAGCACAATGTATTTGGGGAGTTTCTCCCATTCTTCTCTGCAGATCCTCTCAAGCTCTGTCAGGTTGGATGGGGAGTGTCGCTGCACAACTATTTTCAGGTCTCTCCAGAGATGTTCGATCTGGTTCAAGTCCGGGCTCTTGTTGGGCCACTCAAGTACATTCAGAGACTTGTCCCGAAGCCACTCCTGTGTTGTCTTGGCTGTGTGTTTAGGGTTGTCGTTCTGTTGGAAGGTGAACCTTCCCCCCAGTCTGAGAACCTGCTCCAGAGCACTCAGGACTTCATCAAGGACTTCTCTGTACTTTGCTGCATTCATCTTTCCCTCGATCCTGACTAGTCTCCCAGTCCCTGCTGCTGAAAAACATCCCCACAGCATGATGCTGCCACCACCATTCTTCACCGTAGGGATGG
Source organism: Salmo trutta (assembly GCF_901001165.1). Classification (NCBI taxonomy): domain Eukaryota; kingdom Metazoa; phylum Chordata; class Actinopteri; order Salmoniformes; family Salmonidae; genus Salmo; species Salmo trutta. Next base: position 2,290,914 of record NC_042988.1, read on the forward strand.
TGTCAGGTTTGCTCCAGACGTGACGTTTTGCATTCAGGCCAAGGAGTTCAATCTTCAGTCTTTAGGTGCCTTTTGGCAAACTCCAAGCGGGCTGTCATGTGCCTTTTACTGAGGAGTGGCTAATGTGTGGCCACTCTACCATAAAGGCCTGATTGGTGGAGTGCTGCAGAGATAGTTGTCCTTCTAGAAGGTTCTCCCATCTCCACAGAGGAACTCTGGAGCTCTGTCAGAGTGACCATCGGGTTCTTGGTCACCTCCCTGACCAAAGTCCATCTCCCTGATTGCTCAGTTTGGCCGGTTGGCCAGCTCTAGGAAGAGTCTTGGTGGTTCCAAACTTCTTCAATTTAAGAAAGATGAAGGCCACTGTGTTCTTGGGGACCTTCAATGCTGCAGAAATGTTTAGGTACCATTTCCCAGATCTGTGCCCCAACACAATCCTGTCTCGGAGATCTACGGGCATTTCCTTCGACCTCATGGCTTGGTTTTTGCTCTGACATGCACTGTCAACTGTGGGACCTGGGAAGTGATCTGAATACTTTCCAAATACGCTGTATATGGATGATTTATAAAGCCAGGCACATTTAACTGTTAGGCTATTGATTATAGACCTAATTCAATTGGGGTTTCCTATCTCCTGAATTTTCTTAGACAATTAGGCTAAGGCAAGGGCTGTTTCCTCGTCTCTGCTGCTGCTGGCTCCGACACATGGTTCTCAATTCTAATATGATGGTTAACTTTGCTATTATGCAAATAGCAACATAGGGAAAGGCAGCAATTCTACGGTGCACTGAAGATTGTTTCAGAACCGCGAACAGCGACCGTATCCAACTCGGGAGAAAGCACATTTGTTATAAAATAATATTAGATTGATTAGTGTTGCACCATTATTTTTTTACATAATAACCGAATACAATTTCAGTATCTCACTTTGAGTGACTGTGCCATCCCCGTGGCCTCATCAATGGATTAGTCCACGGAGACAGGCGCAAATCATACCGGTGTATTTTCTGCCCGATTTAAAATAAAAATCAATTAGGCCTGCTCGACTAAAGAAATCTCGTTCGACCCACCGCCTATCGACAAAACAATCGGCCAGTCGACTAAATGGGGTCAGCCCTACTGTTTATTTAGCCAGGCCATGTCCACATTATTCTGACATATTTTAGAATATAAAAAAATTATGTGAATGTCAACGTATAATGCCATTGGGAAGGCCTAATAAAAAATGCATTATTCTTAGATGTAATGCATACGAATGTAGTGGGGGGGTTCTATAGGCTATTACAACAATTAAATATACAATTTAGGTCCTTGAAAATTACAATGAAGCACTTGGAAAAAGTCCTTCAATTTCACTTGCCAATGTCTGTATGAACTCTATAGACTACTTGATCAGCCCAGAAATTAAAGATTCAAGTCACCTGCTATTGAAATTACTCGAGCCATTCACATTCTCATGGTGTGCCACTGGCAAATTTACCTGAATGTCAATCCCTGGTATGTATATGGGCATATTTTTGTCCTTGTTTTTAATGAGCCACATTAAATCTAATTCCTTACAACTTTGGTTGGTATGGCAATAAAGTATTAAAACTTGAATCCAAACTTAAATTGCTGTCCCACTTCCTCCCCAGGTAAGAGCAAGGAGGCGGAGATCAAGCGGATCAATAAGGAGCTGGCCAACATCCGCTCCAAGTTCAAGGGGGACAAGGCACTGGATGGCTATAGTAAGAAGAAGTATGTCTGCAAGCTGCTCTTCATCTTCCTGCTGGGACATGACATCGACTTTGGACACATGGAGGCTGTCAACCTGCTCAGCTCCAACAAGTACACAGAGAAACAGATCGTAAGTGAAGTGTGCGTGTGTGAGAGAGAGCACCCAACTTGTATGAATGAAAAATGTATGTGTGCTGTGCCCTTGTGGCTATGTATGTCTGTGTGGGTTGTCTGTATATTTTCAGTTTGTGGTACTCCGTTTCTCATTGTCTGTTTGTCTCTATCTTGATATCCCAGTCTCTGTTTTGTCAGTTGGTTGTACTGGTTGCCTCCCACTGTATTTCTTTTTCTCTTAAACGGTTCTTTCAATGTTGATACTAAACCTACACTGGTGCATTTACTTAACCCATTCTGGCGTCCTAGTCTTCTCTGTCTATATTTGCAGTACAGCAGATCATTGAACTTAGTGTCATTCATTGGAAGGTCAAGCTCTGCTTTGGTATACAGCTATTTTGACCGGAACATTCAATTGCCAGATCAAAGACTTTTAAAAGTCTTATAAGTAGTGTTATATATGTCACGGTATGTATGACTATTGGGTTATATGATATGTATATAAAAAGATTTAACTCTTGGGTGTGTTTCAGTACAAACTCTTTCACAATGGTAGCCTTTGGTCTGGTTTGAATACTTTGAAAATGCGTCCTCCTTCCTACCTTTCCTTCCTTGATAATCTTGCCATGTCAGATTAGTGGTTTCATTTTTCCATGCCACATTGCACATTCAGTGGGGTGCAACATTGTGGAACATTCACATAGAAAAATACTGTGGAGACTTGCCTCTGATGTTTACAGTAAGAAATATATCATCAATTTTAAAAAAAATGTTTATTTAACCTTTATTTAACCAGGTAGGCTAGTTGAGAACAAGCAGTGCGACACAAACAACAACACATGGAATAAACAAACATACAGTCAATAACACAATAGAGAAAAAAAATCTATATACAGTGTGTGCAAATGAGTAAAGTTAAGGGAGGTAAGGCAATAAATAGGCCATAGTGGCAAAATAATTGCAATTTAGCAATTAAACACTGGAGTTATAGATGTGCAGAAGATGAATGTGCAAGTAGAGATACTGGGGTGCAAAGGAGCAAAAAAATTAATAACAGTATGGGGATGAGGTAGTTGGATGGGCTATGTACAGGTGCAGTGATCTGTGAGCTGCTCTGACAGCTGGTGCTTAAAGTTAGTGAGGGAGATATGGGTCTCCAGCTTCAGTGATTTTTGAAATTCATTCCAGTCATTAGCAGCAGAGAACTGGAAGGAAAGGCAGCCAAAGTAGGTGTTGGCTTTGGGGGTGACCAGTGAAATATACCTGCTGGAGCTCGTGCTACGGGTGGTTGCTGCTATGGTGACCAGTGAGCTGAGATAAGGCGGAACTTTACCGAGCAAAGACTTATAGATGACCTGGAGCCAGTGGGTTTGGCGACGAAGCGAGGGTCAGCCAATGAGAGCATACAGGTCGCAGTGGTGGGTAGTATGTGGGGCTTTGGTGACAAAACGGATGGCACTGTGATAGACTACATATAATTTGCTGAGTAGAATGTTGGTGGCTATTTTGTAAATGACATCGCCGAAGTCAAGGATCGGCTGGATAGTCAGTTTTACGAGGGTATGTTTGGCAGCATGAGTGAAGGATGCTTTGTTGCGAAGTAGGAAGCCAATTCTAGATTTAATTGTGGATTAGTGTGAGTCTGGAAGGAGAGTTTACAGTCTAACCAGACACCTAGGTATTTGTAGTTGTCCTCATATTCTAAGTCAGAACAGTCCAGAGCAGTGATACTGGACGGGCGGGCAGGTGCAGGCAGCGATCGGTTGAAGAGCATGCATTTAGTTTTACTTGCATTTAAGAGCAGTTGGAGGCCACGGAAGGAGAGTTGTATGGCATTGAATCTCGTCTGGAGGTTAGTTAACACAGTGTCCAAAGAAGGGCCAGAACTATACAGAATGGTGTCGTCTGCGTAGAGGTGGATCAGAGAATCACCAGCAGCAAGAGTGACAACATTGATGTATACAGAGAAAAGAGTCGGCCCGAGAATTGAACCCTGTGGCACCCCCATAGAGACTGCCAGAGGTCCGGACAACAGGCCCTCTGATTTGACACACTGAACTCTGTCTGAGAGGTAGTGGTGAACCAGGCGAGGCAGTCATTTGAGAAGCCAAGACGCCTGTTGAGTCTGCCGATAAGAATGTGATTTGCAGAGTCAAGTCTTGGCCAGGTTGCTGAATACAGCTGCACAGTATTGTCTCTTATCGATGGCGGTTATGATATCGTTTAGGACCTTGAGCGTGGCTGAGGTGCACCCATGACCAGCTCAGAAACCAGATTGGTCTGTAGCAGTTTGGGTCTAGAGTGTCTCCCCCTTTGAAGAGGGGGATGACCGCGGAAACTTTCCAATCTTTGGGGATCTCAGACGATACGAAAGAGAGGTTGAACAGGCTAGTAATAGGGGTTGCAACAATTTCGGCTGATCATTTAGAAAGAGAGGGTCCAGATTGTCTAGCCCTGCTGATTTGTAGGGGTCCAGATTTTGCAGCTCTTTCAGAACATCAGCTATCTGGATTTGGGTGAAGGAGAAATGGGGGAGGCTTGGGAAAGTTGCTGTGGGGGGTGCAGGGCTGACCAGGGTTGGGGTGGCCAGGTGGAAAGCCTTGCCAGCCGTAGAAAAATGCTTATTGAAATGATCAATTATAGTGGATTTATCGGCGGTGACAGTGTTTCCTAGCCTCAGTGCAGTGGGCAGCTGGGAGGAGGTGCTCTTATTCTCCATGGACGTTCTTGTGTCCCAGAACTTTTTGGAGTTTGTGCTGCAGGATGCAAATTTCTGTTTGAAAAAGCTAGCCTTTGCTTTCCTTACTGCCTGTGTATATTGGTTCCTAACTTCCCTGAAATGTTGCATATCGCGGGGGCTATTTGATGCTAATGCTGTACGCCACAGGATGTTTTTTTGATGGTCAAGGGCAGTCAGGTCTGGAGTGAACCACGGGCTATATCTGTTCCTGGTTAAAAAAAAAATTGAATGGGGCGTGCTTATTTTAGATGGTGAGGAAAGCACTTTTAAAGAATAACCAGGCATCTTCTACTGACGGAATGAGGTCAATATCCTAACAGCACGGGCTCTGAAGATAGATGGGGGGGCGATCAATTCACATATGGTGTCCAGGGCACAGCTGGGGGCAGAAGGTGGTCACTCTAACTCTATTCACTCTCACACAACCCAGGTTCAGGGGGATATAATTTAAATGATTTTATCATGCCTCTTTAGTGTTTGGTGGAGGACCTCTCCAATGCACCTTAAGACAAAACAATGTTTACGTCTCAAATTACGGGTGTGAACGTTTTAGGGATGACCCCAGCTAGTCGACTGGTCAATTGTTTGGTTGATAGGCTGTTGGTCGACCGAGATTTGTTTTTAGTTGAGCAGTAGCAAATATATATATATATATATTTTTTTTTTTCTATGGCACACGAGACACCTGTCTGATTTACGCCCATCTCAGTGAACTAATCCATTGCGGAGGCCGCATGGATTGCACAGTCCAAGAAGGTCAGTGTGGCTAAAATGCACAATGCACGTCTCTCTCCAGTATGCGCTCTCTCCTGCCAATTTGTACACCTTCATTGTTTGAATTGTTTGCCTGAGTGTCTATCAATTCCCCATTACATGCAGTACCAGTCAAAAGATGGACACACCTTTTCATACCAGGGTTTTTCTTTATTTTTACTATTTTCTACATTGTAGAATAATTGTGAATACATCAAAACTATGAAATAACACATATGGAATCATGTAGTAACCAAATAAGTGTTAAACAAATCAAAATATATTCTATATTTTAGATTCTTCAAAGTAGCCACCCTTTGCCTTGATGACAGCTTTGCACACTCTTGGCATTCTCTCAACCAGCTTCACCTGGAATGCTTTTCCAACCATCTTGAAGGCGTTCCCACATATGCTGAGCACTTGTTGGCTGCTTTTCCTTCACTCTGCGGTCCAACTCATCCCAAACCATCTCAATTGGGTTGAGGTCGGGTGATTGTGAAGGCCAGGTTGTTATTTACGAGACAACTTTTTAAGTGTTTCCCAAACAAGCACGTATAGAGAACGTTCTCTAACTGCGTCGTTAGACCATGTGTCGATACTGATAGGATCGAAAGAAAAGCAATGCTACTCTCTTTTTTGCCCTCAGTACAGACTGCTATATCGGTCCGCTAATAAAGGACTAGTAAAGGCCCAGTGCACTACTACACCCCTACTTCACACAGCTATGTAGATTTTACCACCTATGACTGCAAATAGGCTATTGAGGCACCTTTATTATGCTTACCCAATAATGATGCACTAAATCACAGATGGGTCACATCATTGTGCAAATGTCACACATCATGAAACACATTGAGGCCAAAAATTTGACTGTAGCCTAGTCGCAAAATAGAACTCAATTGATTTCAATATGATTGAAATAGCCTATATAGGCCCATGTAGCCTGTCTCTTAATGCAGTCATCTCGGTTTTCATTTGAAGCTTAATATTATCCTTTTTTGTCAATTGCAAATACTTTGGCAACTCAAATTGTATGCGTAGATGGCTTGACAGAAATGGCAGCAGAAGGTGAATATTAAACTTTTGTTGCACACATATCCAGATGATGCTGCGTACCATTTTGCTCAATGACACTGTAGGTATGTTCGAGGCGTAACGATGCACTTTTGCTGCTCTACGAGTGGTCTGGATCACGCATAGATTTGCAAAAGTTTTTAACAGCCACGTTTAGGGTTGCACATTTTGGGGAATATTCAGAGGTGGAAACTTTCTGTGGGAATTAATCGAAATATATGCAAATTAATATTAATACCATTTAAATGTAGATGTTTTTTTGCATTGGTTATATTTACCATATCATATGGAGACAAACATAAACCTTTTACCTTATCATAAGTAGACATAATTGCAAATGATTAAATCCTTCCAATAGAAATACAAAAAAACTATTTAGTTTCGAATTGAGCTTTAATTAAATGAGTTGACTCTTCACATGGGATGATTTCACTGAACAACAAAAGAAATGGAATATTGAATGATCCCCAATGATCCATTGCATCTCCCAAAAACGTTTTCAACATACATCTGTAAAATGATAGTCTAGAAACTAAAGCTTTGGTTGTCTTCCTCTCAGGCTTGCATGTCTTCTCCCTGGACCTCCTCAATGTCCACCTCTTGAACATTAGAGTCTGAGGCCTCATCTTCACTGTCACTTTCTAACCTTGTTGAGAATGGCTCATTGTCAGGCTCAAAAAGCCTCAAATTTGCCCAGATGGCCACCAATTTTTCAACTCTTGTATTGGTCAGGTAGTTGCGTGCTCTGGTGTGTACAGTTGAAGTTGGAAGTTTACATACACTTAGGTTGGAGTCATTAAAACTCATTTTTCAACCACTCCACAAGTTTCTTGTTAACAAACTATCGTTTTGGAAAGTCGCTTAGGACATCTACTTTGTGCATAACACAAGTGATTTTTCCAACAATTGTTTAGAGACAGATTATTTCACTTATAATTCACTATATCACAATTCCAGTGGGTCAGAAGTTTACATACACTAAGTTCACTGTGCCTTTAAACAGCTTGGAAAATTCCAGAAAATGATGTCATGGCTTTAGAAGCTTCTGATAGGCTAATTGTCATCATTTGAGTCAATTGGAGGTGTACCTGTGGATGTATTTCAAGGCCTACCTTCAAACTCAGTGCCTCTTTGCTTGGCATCATGGGAAAATCAAAAGAAATCAGCTAAGACCTCAGGAAAAAAAACTGTAGACCTCTACAAGTCTGGTTCATCGTTGGGAGTTTACTGTGTGTAAACTTCTGACCCACTGGAATTGTGATACAGTGAATTATAAGTGAAACAATCTGTTTGTAAACAATTGTTGGAAAAATTACTTGTGTCATGCAAAAAGTAGATGTCCTAACCGACTTGCCAAAACTATAGTTTAACAAGAAATGTGTGATGTGTTTGAAAAACGAGTTTTAATGACTCCAACCTAAGTTTATGTAAACTTCCGACTTCAACTGTATATATATATATTTGTAATTATGACAATTACAACAATACTAATTTTAACTTAATATAATACATAAATACAATCTGTTTAGTCTCAAATAAATAATGAAACATGCTCAATTTGGTTTAAATAATGCAAAAACACAGTGTTGGAGAAGGAAGTAAAAGTGCAATATGTACCATATAAAAAAAGCTAACGTTTAAGTTCCTTACTCAGAACATGAGAACATATGAAAGCTGGTGGTTCAATATTCCCAGATCTTCAATATTCCCAGTTACGAAGTTTTAGGTTGTAGTTATTATAGGAATGTTGACGCGTCGACTATTTCTTTCTATACCATTTGTATTTCATAGAACTATTGGATGTTCTAATAGACACTTTAGTATTGCCAGCCTAATCTCAGCAGTTGATAGGCTTGAAGTCATAAACAGCGCTGTGAAGCAAGCATTGCTTAGAAGTGCTGGCAAACGCAGTAAAGTTTGAATGAATGCTTACGATCCTTCTGCCGACTACCATCGCTCAGTCAGACTGCTCTGTCAAATCATAGACTTAATTATAACATAATAAACACAGAAATACGAGCCATTGGTCATTAATATGGTCAAATCCGGAAACTATAATTTAGAATACATAACGTTTATTCTTTCCGTGAAATACGGAACTGTTCCATATTTTATCGAACGGGTGGCAACCCTAAGTCTAAATATTGCTGTTACATTGCACAACCTTCAATGTTATGTCATAATTATGTAAAATTCTGGCAAATTAGTTCGCAACGAGCCAGGCGGCCCAAACTGTTGCATATACCCTGACTCTCTGTGTGCAATGAACGTAAGAGAAGTGACACTATTTCCCTAGTTAATATTGCCTGCTAACATGAATTTCTTTTAACTAAATATGTAGTTTAAAAAATATATACTTCTGTCTATTGATTTTAAGAAAGGCATTGATGTTTATGGTTAGGTACAATCGTGCAACAATTGTGCTTTTTTTCACAAATGCACTTTTGTTAAATCATCCCCCGTTTGGCGACGATTCGATGATAAATTAATAGGCACCACATTGATTATATGCAACGCGGGACAAGCTAGTTAACCTAGTAATATCATCAACCATGTGTAGTTAACTAGTGATTATGTGAAGATTGATTGTTTTCTATAAGATACATTTAATGCTAGCTAGCAATTTACCTTGGCTCCTTGCTGCACTCGCGTAACAGGTGGTCAGCCTGCCACGCAGTTTCCTCGTGAAATGCAATGTAATCGGCCATAGTCGGCGTCCAAAAATTCTGATTACTGATTATGAAAACTTGAAATCGGCCCTAATTAATCGACCGATGCTGATTAATCGGTCGGTCAACCTCTAGTTGCAATTCTATTGAATTGGGGATTGTTGAACCAAAATATGCCACAAGACCTAGAATTGCCTCATGTGTATCCCACAAAAAAGGTTCACTGTTATAAGCAAACTTTTTTTTATGAATTTAAGCAAAATTCCCGGGCTTAACTTCCCATGGAACTTTTTCTGAAAATTTCCTGGAAAGTTTCCGGATTTTTACCGAAAAGTTACTAACGAAGGCTCTGGGAAACACCTTCGGTACTAAATATACATCATACGAAGGTTCTAACGATGATCTTAACGCCACAAAGGCTCTGGGAGATGAGGCCCTGGTGAAGAGTAGTGCACTGTATAGGGAATAGGGTGCCATTTGGGACATGGACAATGGCTACACAACACAACTTTGTCATGATGTGGAGGCATGTAGGCTACCTCCCAGTCTCTCGTTCTCCTCAGGTCATTGTTACAGTATCTGTTTCCTTCTTTCTTCTGTACCCAACTCTAAAGGACCACAAGCCTCTTGGACTAGAATGGCCCTCCATGTGAAAGCATTTGAGAAGACTTTCTATTAGGAAGAGGAAGAGAGGAGGAGAATTTGAGAGAGAAGAGAGTAGAGTGGCAGAGAATCCTTCTTCTGTTAATAAAGCTATGCAAATATCTGTCATCATATAGCCTAGGGAAAATATGACATCCAATATGCATCCAAGTAGGTCAGTCAGAATCTTCTTAGAGTGCACAATACTCAACTTTATCAAATCTTTATCAAAGCATCACTCAAGTGGATCAATAATCTAAGTGAATAACCTTGATAATGATGATTTGTGGTTGCATGTAAAGACTTATGAGGCATAAGATATGCATCAGGTTGGGCCAATATCAATCCAGTGACGATATATGTAGGCCCCTAACACACTGTCATTCCAATGACAGTATTATGTAAGCCTGTGATAGCAATCACTACAAATGAAGTGCTATTGAACTTTCTCACCCTCGTCAAAGTAGAACATACATTAAGTGGCAGCCAGTGGGAGGCACTAGCCGACAGAGCCGTAGGGAGTTCTTCCATGTTTGCGCCATTGAACATTAAATTGATCAATTCATGACAAGTATTTTGGATTCTAATTCTTTAACTCTCTAAATATATGGCTTGACAGCATTAGAAACAAAACGTGGCTAAGTCCCAATTCTCTACCCTTCTCCCGAAGTGTGCAATTGCACAGTTTCTCACATGGATTTGACAATAGTGGAAACTCCCTGCAGCCAATGCTTACACCAAATCCATGCTTTTAAATCAGTGACGGGGAGTGTGCAAGTGCACATTTCTGGAAAAGAGTGGAGAATCGGGACGTAGCCATAGTGACACAGGAGACGAGCATTAGGCCCCCAACAGCATAGCAATTCACTCAATCAGGACCATATTTAGCATTAGAGTACATTAGCCTACAGTCACAATACACTCCAAATATTCTGGGTCATGTCTTTCTATGCTGCTGCTCGAACAAAATGAAATGCCTCTCCTCTGTAGCTTATTCTGCTGTGTAATGGCTGAGAGTGTTTTCTGTCTGAGGATAGGGTGTCTGGCTAATTAAGGGAGGGATGGGTGAATGGATAGATAGGTGAGTAGATATGTAGAAATACTTAATTCTATTACAATCAAGTAACACATTTGGGAACAAGTTTTCTTTTATATAACTGGTCAGTTTAAGGCTGTTTCCTTTGAAAACTGCTGTATACAGTGCCTTCGGAATGTATTCAGACCATTGACTTTTTTCCCCATTTTCTTACGTTACAGCATGAGTTTAAAATGGATTAAATCATGTTTTCCCCTCATCAGTCTACACACAATGCACCATAATGTGAAAGCAAAAGACAGGTTTTGGGAAATTGTTGCTAATAAAAAAAAATGTAAATATCACATTTACATAAGTATTCAGACCCTTTACTCAGTACTTTGTTGAAGCACCTTTGGCAGCGATTACAGCATTGAGTCTTCTTGGGTATGACGCTACAAGCTTGGCACACCTGTATTTGGGGAGTTTCTACCATTCTTCACTGCACGCTGCCCTAACCCATCTGGACAAGAGGAATACCTATGTAAGAATGCTGTTCATCGACTACAGCTCAGCATTTAACACCATAGTACCCTCCAAACTCGTCATTAAGCTCGAGACCCTGGGTCTCAACCCCGCCCTGTGCAACTGGGTCCTGGACTTCCTGACGGGCCGCCCCCAGGTGGTGAGGGTAGGTAACAACATCTCCACCCCGCTGATCCTCAACACTGGGGCCCCACAAGGGTGCGTTCTCAGCCCTCTCCTGTACTCCCTGCTCACTCATGACTGCGTGGCCATGCACGCCTCCAACTCAATCATCAAGTTTGCAGATGACACTACAGTGGTAGGCTTGATTACCAACAACGACGAGACGGCCTACAGGGAGGCGGTGAGGGCCCTCGGAGTGTGGTGTCAGGAAAATAACCTCACACTCAATGTCAACAAAACAAAGGAGATGATCGTGGACTTCAGGAAACAGTAGAGGGAGCAGCCCCCTATCCACATCAACGGGACACTAATGGAGAAGGTGGAAAGTTTTAAGTTCCTCGGCGTACACATCACAGACAAACTGAAATGGTCCACCCACACAGACAGCGTGGTGAAGAAGGCGCAGCAGGGCCTCTTCAACCTCAGGAGGCTGAAGACATTCGGCTTGTCACCAAAAACACTCGCAAACTTTTACAGATGCACAATTGAGAGCATCCTGTCGGGCTGTATCGCCGCCTGGTACGGCAACTGCTCCGCCCACAACCGTAAGGCTCTCCAGAGGGTAGTGAGGTCTGCACAACGGATCACCGGGGGCAAACTACCTGCCCTCCAGGACACCTACACCACCAGATGTCACAGGAAGGCCAAAAAGATCATCAAGGACAACAACCACCCGAGCCACTGCCTGTTCACCCCGCTATCATCCAGAAGGCGAGGTCAGTACAGGTGCATCAAAGCGGGACCGAGAGACTGAAAAACAGCTTCTATCAAGGCCATCAGTCTGTTAAACAGCCATTACTAACATTGAGCGGCTGCTGCCAACATACTGACTCATCTCTAGCCACTTTAATAATGAACAAATTGATGTAATAAATGTATCACTAGCCACTTTAAACAATGACACATGAAATAATGTTTACATACCCTACATTACTCATCTCATATGTATATACTGTACTCTATACCATCTACTGCACCTTGCCTATGCCATTCGGCCATCGCTCATTCATATATTTTTATGTACATATTCTTATTCATTCCTTTACCCTTGTGTGTGTATAAGGTAGATGTTGTGAAATTGGTAGGTTAGATTACTTGTTAGATATTACTGCGTGGTCGGAACTAGAAGCACAAGCATTTCGCTACACTCGCATTAACATCTGCTAACCATGTGTATGTGACAAATAAAACCTGATTTGATTTGAGATCCTCTCAAGCTCTGTCAGGTTGGATGGGGAGAGTTGCTGCACAGTTATTTTCAGGTTTCTCCAGAGATGTTTGATCCGGTTCAAGTCCGGGCTCTGGCGGGGCCACTCAAGGACATTCAGAGACTTGTCCTGAAGCATTTACATTACATTTACATTTAAGTCATTTAGCAGACGCTCTTATCCAGAGCGACTTACAAATTGGTGCATTCACCTTATGATATCCAGTGGAACAACCACTTTACAATAGTACATCTAAATCTTTTAAGGGGGGGGGTTAGAAGGATTACTTTATCCTATCCCAGGTATTCCTTAAAGAGGTGGGGTTTCAGGTGTCTCCGGAAGGTGGTGATTGACTCCGCTGTCCTGGTGTCGTGAGGGAGCTTGTTCCACCATTGGGGTGCCAGAGCAGCGAACAGTTTGGACTGGGCTGAGCGGGAACCGTGCTTCCTCAGAGGTAGGGGGGCCAGCAGGCCAGAGGTGGATGAACGCAGTGCCCTTGTTTGGGTGTAGGGCCTGATCAGAGCCTGAAGGTATGGAGGTGCCGTTCCCCTCACTGCTCCGTAGGCAAGCACCATGGTCTTGTAGCGGATGCGAGCTTCCAGTGTGCGGGGTGACGTGAGAGAACTTGGGAAGGTTGAACACCAGACGGGCTGCGGCGTTCTTGATGAGTTGTAGGGGTTTAATGACACAGGCAGGGAGCCCAGCCAACAGCGAGTTGCAGTAATCCAGACGGGAGATGACAAGTGCCTGGATTAGGACCTGCGTCGCTTCCTGTGTGAGGCAGGGTCGTACTCTGCGAATGTTGTAGAGCATGAACCTACAGGATCGGGTCACCGCCTTGATGTTAGTGGAGAACGACAGGGTGTTGTCCAGGATCACGCCAAGGTTCTTAGCACTCTGGGAGGAGGACACAAGGGAGTTGTCAACCGTGATGGCGAGATCATGGAACGGGCAGTCCTTCCCCGGGAGGAAGAGCATCTCCGTCTTGCCGAGGTTCAGCTTGAGGTGGTGATCCGTCATCCACACTGATATGTCTGCCAGACATGCAGAGATGCGATTCGCCGCCTGGTTATCAGAAGGGGGAAAGGAGAAGATTAATTGTGTGTCGTCTGCATAGCAATGATAGGAGAGACCATGTGAGGATATGACAGAGCCAAGTGACTTGGTGTATAGCGAGAATAGGAGAGGGCCTAGAACAGAGCCCTGGGGGACACCAGTGGTGAGAGCGCGTGGTGCGGAGACAGATTCTCGCCACGCCACCTGGTAGGAGCGACCTGTCAGGTAGGACGCAATCCAAGCGTGGGCCGCGCCGGAGATGCCCAACTCGGAGAGGGTGGAGAGGAGGATCTGATGGTTCACAGTATCAAAGGCAGCAGATAGGTCTAGATGGATGAGAGCAGAGGAGAGAGAGAGAGTTAGCTTTAGCAGTGCGGAGAGCCTCCGTGACACAGAGAAGAGCAGTCTCAGTTGAATGCCCAGTCTTGAAACCTGACTGATTAGGATCAAGAAGGTCATTCTGAGAGAGATAGCAGGAGAGCTGGCCAAGGACAGCACGTTCAAGAGTTTTGGAGAGAAAAGAAAGAAGGGATACTGGTCTGTAGTTGTTGACATGGGAGGGATCGAGTGTAGGTTTTTTCAGAAGGGGTGCAACTCTCGCTCTCTTGAAGACGGAAGGGACGTAGCCAGCGGTCAAGGATGAGTTGATGAGCGAGGTGAGGTAGGGGAGAAGGTCTCCGGAAATGGTCTGGAGAAGAGAGGAGGGGATAGGGTCAAGTGGGCAGGTTGTTGGGCGGCCGGCCGTCACAAGGCGCGAGATTTCATCTGGAGAGAGAGGGGAGAAAGAGGTCAAAGCACAGGGTAGGGCAGTGTGAGCAGGACCAGCGGTGTCGTTTGACTTTGCAAACGAGGATTGGATATCGTCAACCTTCTTTTCAAAATGGTTGACGAAGTCATCCGCAGAGAGGGAGGAGGGGGGGGAGGGGGAGGAGGATTCAGGAGGGAAGCCACTCCTACGTTGTCTTGGCTGTGTGCTTCGGGTCGTTGTCCTGTTGGAAGGTGAACCTTCGACCCAGTCTGAGGTTCCGAGCGCTCTGGATCAGGTTTCCATCAAGGATATCTCTATACTTTGCTCCGTTCATCTTTCCCTCAATCCTGATTAATCTCCCAGTCCCTGCCGCTGAACATCATCACTACAGCATGATGCTGCCACCACCATGCTTCACCGTAGGGATGGTGCCAGGTTTCCTCCAGCTGTGACGCTTGGCATTCAGGCCAAAGAGTTCAATCATGGTTTCATCAGACCAGAGAATCTTGTTTATCATGGTCTGAGAGTCCTTTAGGTGCCTTTCTCCCATCTCCACAGAGGAACTCTGGAGATCATCAGTGACCATTGGGTTCTTGGTCACGTCCCTGGCCAAGGCCCTTCTCCCCAATTGCTCAGTTTCGCTGGGGGGCCAGCTCTAGGAAGAGTCTTGGTGGTTCCAAACTTCATCTATTTAAGAATGATGGAAGTCACTGTTCTTGAGGACCTTCAATGCTGCAGAATTGTTTTGGTACCCTTCCTCATATCTATGCCTCGACACAATCCTGTCTCGGAGCTCTACGGACAATTCCTTCAACCTAATTGCTTGGATTTTGCTCTGACATGAACTGTTGACTGTGGGACGTTATATAGACAGGTATGTGCCTTTCCAAATCATGTCCAATCAATTGGATTTACCACAGGTGGACTCCAATCAAGTTGTAGAAACATCTCAAGGATGATCAGTGGAAACAGGTTGCACCTGAGCTCAATTTTGAGTCTCATAGCAAAGGGTCTGAATACTTATGTAAATATGGTATTTCTGATTTTGCTTTGTCATGATGGGGTGTTGTGTGTAGATTGCTGAGGATTTATTTTTGAAATCCATTTTAGAATAAGGCTATAACGTAATAAAGTGTGGAAAAAGTAAAGGGGTCTGAATACTTTCCGAAGGGAATGAGTGTGTTATGGAAGGAATATGATGTGAGAGGTAGTGGCAGGCAGCCACGGTTCAGGCTCAGGCCGTGAGACTGCATCGTGATGATGCCCCAGTCCGTCTGAGTCACAGCCACATGAAAGAGTGTCTCAAATACGTCTCTTTATAGTGTACTACCTTTGACCAGGGCCCATAGGGTATAGGGTGCCATTTGGGACGTAGATGAATACTGTAGGGAGGGATGAACCCTCCACAATGCGTCCTGCCATCATTCCCTACAGCTCACTTTCTCTCTTCTTTTTCTCCGCCCTTCCCCTCCTTCCCTTCTTTCTGTCTCTGCTTCCCTACACACGTTTCCTCTTTCACTCCCCTGCCCGCTCCACTTTTCATCATATTCATCTCTCTTCCGATGACCCAATTCCCTCCTTTCCCTCCATCCTGCATCCTCTGTCCCCTACACTTCATCCCTCCAATATATCGCCTCACCCCCTCTCTCCTCCCCCCTCCCTCCCTCTCTCCCCTCTCAGGGCTACCTGTTCATCTCGGTGCTGGTGAACAGCAACAGCGAGCTGATCCGCCTCATCAACAACGCCATCAAGAACGACCTGTCTAGCCGCAACCCCACCTTCATGTGCCTGGCCCTGCACTGCATCGCCAACGTGGGCAGCCGTGAGATGGCCGAGGCTTTTGCTGGAGAGATCCCACGCATTCTGGTGGCCGGGTAAGAATGGAGAGGGAGGAGTAATGATGGAGAAGGGGAGAGGGAGAGAGCAATTAGTCAGTCAAATTGTATTCTTATAGGCCTTTTTACAACAACATTTTCCAAAGGGAGAGGTTGGGAAGAGAAGGATGGATGGATGAAGGGAAGGGAGGGTGAGGAGAACGGAGCAGGAAATGGAAGAAAGGGGAGGGGGACTGAGGACATGATTTTCTTTGTATTAATATGCTATAACAGCATGATTAGACAAAATCTGCGGTACAGACAATATCTTTCCACGACCCGAGTTGTTGGAGACTGGTAGTCCTTTATAGTGAGCATTGTGTTTGTGATGTGATTGCCAGGGACACCATGGACAGTGTGAAGCAGTCTGCTGCCCTGTGTCTTCTGCGTCTGTACAAGGCCTCCCCAGACCTGGTTCTGATGGGGGAGTGGACCTCCCGGGTGGTGCACCTCCTCAACGACCAGCACATGGTGAGAGACAGGCCGTACATTTTTGCTCTAGCCCAACACTAGCAAACCTGGGGTGTATTCACTAGGAAGCCAACAGTAAAAACGGGGAGCGACTAAACTGAATTGTCTAATTAGAAACATTTGCTTTCGTTGCAAAATGTTTGCTTTCGTTGTAATACGTTTTCCATTGCAAAGCAGTTTGTTACACTAAGGAATACACCCCTGATTTATCAGGTATGCTAGTGCATTTATGTTCCAGGCCAATAGGTGGCGCTAGCTAGCTCTGTTACAATATCCACACTAGTCTAGAATACCACTCTTAGGCTGTGTTTACATTCAGCCCAATTCAGATGTTTCCCCCCCACTAATTACTCTTTTTAGCAATCACACCAGATCTTTTTCAGAGCTTATCTGATTGGTCAAAAGACAAATTGCTGAAAGAAAGAGTAGACTTGGGCTTCCTGTCTAAACGCAGCCAAAGTAACTTAACGTAAAGTAAATGCCTGAAAATAGATGCCTCAGATACTGGTCTTGATGAGAAGAGAAAAAAAACTGTTCAAGCAATACAGTAAATGTGGAGGAGGAGTTAAGATGGAGTGTCGCCTTGTTAATGTCCAAAAGCTGATGTTGAACGCAACAGGCTCCCTTCCATTTCGCCTAAAAACTGTATGCATCCGGTTGCTGGTATGGATGTTGGAACCTTACTACTGACTTCATTGAGACTGTAAGGTTGAAGTTTATGCCGTTTAGGTGTTACTGTTGTTTCTGATGATGAGCGTGTGTCTCTCTCTCTCTCTTTCGCAGGGTGTTGTCACGGCAGCCATCTCCCTCATCACCTGTCTCAGCTCGAAGAACCCAGATGAGTTCAAAACCTGTGTGTCCCTGGCTGTTTCTCGTCTGAGCAGGGTGTGTGTGCGCGTGTATGTGCGCACGTGTTCATGTATACCTATAAAATCATGCATGTCAGTCCAGCGATCCATTCTCCCTTTGCCTCACTGTCTCTATCGCCAGGATTTCAACCCATCTCCCTTTCTCCTTCTCCAGATTGTGTCGTCGGCCTCCACTGACCTGCAGGACTACACCTACTACTTTGTCCCGGCCCCCTGGCTGTCCTGTAAACTGCTGCGCCTGCTGCAGTGCTACCCCCCGCCAGAGGATGGCGCTGTGAAGGGCCGCTTGGTGGAGTGTCTGGAGACCATCCTGAACAAGGCCCAGGAACCGCCCAAGTCCAAAAAGGTTCAGCACTCCAACGCCAAGAACGCCATCCTGTTCGAGGCCATCTCACTCATCATCCACTACGACAGGTGAGGAAGCGGTCTGTCACTCTAGGTGTCTTTCTTCATCTTCTCGCTCTGTCTTTTTCCTGTATCTCTTTTTCTCTCTCTTTCAGTAGCTCTCTCTCTCTGTGTATATTTCTTCTTTCATTCTCTCTCTCTCTCTCTCTCTCTCTCTGTTTCTCTCTTTCTCACATATACACTGAACAAAAATATAAACGCAACATGTAACAATTTCAAAGGTTTTACTGACTTAAAGTTCATGTAAGGAAACTAGAAAATTGAAATAAATTCATTAGGCCCTAATCTAAGGATTTCACATGACTGGGAATACAGATATGCATCTGCTGGTCACAGATACCTTAAAAAAAAAAAAAAAAAAGTAGGGGCGTGGATCGGAAAACCAGTCCGTATCTGGTGTGGCCACCATTTGCCTCATGCAGCGCGGCACATCTCCTTCGCGTACAGTTGATCAGGCTGTTGATTGTGGCCTGTGGAATGTTGTCCCACTGCTCTTCAATGACTGTGCGAAGTTGTTGTATCTTGGCGGGAACTGGAACACGCTGTTGTACACGTCTACCCAGAGCATCCCAAATATGCTCAATGGGTGACGTATGAGTATGCAGGCCATGGAAGAACTGGGATATTTTCAGCTTCCAGGAATTGTGTACAGATCCTTGCGACGTGGGGATGTGCATTATCATGCTGAAACATGAGGTGATGGCAGTGGATGAATGGCACAACAATGGGCCTCAGGTTCATGTCATGGTATCTCTGTGTATTCAAATTGCCATCGATAAAATGCCATCGTGTTCGTTGTCCGTAGCTTATGCCTGCCCATACCACAACCCCACCGCCACCATGGGGCACTCTGTTCACAACCTTTATATCGCCCACACGACGCCGTAGACACTGTCCTCCATCTGCCCGTTACAGTTGAAAACGGGATTCTTCTGTAAAGAAGACACTTCCCCAACGTGCCAGTGGCCATCAAAGGAGCATTTGCCCACTTCCCTGAGACTGTTTCTGACAGTTTGTGCAGAAATTCTTTGTTTGTGCAAACCCACAGTTTCATCAGCTGTCCAGGTGGCTGGTCTTGGATGATCCAGCAAGTGAAGAATCTGGATGTGGAGGTCCTGGGCTGGCGTGGTTACACGTGGTCTGTGGTTGTGAGGCCGGTTGGACGTACTGCCAAATTGTCTAAAATGATGTTGGAGGCGGCTTATGGTAGAGAAATGTACATTAAACTCTCTGTCAACAGCTCTTGTGGATATTCCTATATATGTATATGTGTGTATGTATATGTATATATGTGTGTGTGTGTATATATATGTATGTGTGTATATGTATGTGTATATCTGTGTGTGTGTGTGTGTATGTATGTATGTATTTTTTATTTATTTCACCTTTATTTAACCAGGTAGGCCAGTTGTTCTCAAGTTCTCATTTACATCTGCGACCTGGCCAAGATAAATCAAAGCGGTGCGATTAAAACAACAGAGTTACACATGGGATAAACAAACGTACAGTAATAACACAATAGAAAAAGTCTATGTACAGTGTGTGCAAATGTAAGATTAGGGAGGTAAGGCAATAAATAAGCCATAGAGGTGAAATAATTACAATTTAGGATTAACACTGGAGTGATAGATGTGCAGATGATGATTTACAAGTAGAGATACTGGGGTGCAAAAGAGCAACAACAAAAAATAACATGGGGATGAGGTAGTTGGGTGTGCTATTGACAGATGGGCTGTGTACATGTACAGTGATCGGTAAGCTGCTCTGACAGCTGATGCTTAAAGTTGGAGAGGGAGATATGTCTCCAGCTTCAGTGATTTTTGCAATTGGTTCCAGTCATTGGCAGCAGAGAACTGGAAAGAAAGGTAGCCAAAGAGGTGTTGGCTTTGGGGATCACCAGTGAGATACACCTGCTGGAGTTGCGTTCTACGGGTGGGCATTGCTATGGTGACCAGTGAGCTAAGATAAGGCGGGGCTTTACCTAGCAAAGACCTATAGATGACCTGGAGCCAGTGGGTTTGGCGACGAATATGTAGCGAGGGCCAGCCAACGAGAGCATATAGGTCGCAGTGGTGGGTAGTATATGGGGCTTTGGTGACAAAACGGATGGCACTGTGATAGACTGCATCCAGTTTATTGGGTAGAGTGTTGGAGGCTATTTTGTAAATGACATCGCCGAAGTCAAGGATCGGTAGGATAGTCAGTTTAACGAGTGTGTTTGGCAGCATGAGTGAAGGAGGTTTTGTTGCGAAATTGGAAGCCGATTCTAGATTTAATTTTGGATTGGAGATGCTTAATGTGAGTCTGGAAAGAGAGTTTACAGTCTAACCAGACACCTAGGTATTTGTAGTTGTCCACATATTCTAAGTCAGAACCGTCCAGAGCAGTGATGCTAGTCAGGCGGGCGGGTGCGGGCAGCAATCTGTTGAAGAGTATGCATTTAGTTTTACTAGCATTTAAAAGCAGTTGGAGGCCACGGAGGGAGTGTTGTATGGCATCGAATCTCGTTTGGAGGTTTGTTAACAGTGTCCAAAGAAGGGCCAGATGTATACTGAATGATGTCGTCTGCGTGGAGGTGGATCAGAGAATCACCAGCAGCAAGAGCAACATCATTGATATATACAGAGAAAAGGGTCGGCCCGAGGATTGAACCCTGTGGCACCCCCATAGAGTCTGCCAGAGGTCCGGACAACAGGGCCTCCGATTTGACACTGAACTCCATCTGAGAAGTAGTTGGTGAACCAGGCGAGGCAGTCATTTGAGAAGCCAAGGCTATTGAGTCTGCCGATAAGAATGCGGTGATTGACAGAGTCGAAAGCCTTGGCCAGGTCAATGAAGACGGCTGCACAGTGCTGTCTTTTATCGATGGCGATTATGATATTGTTTAGGACCTTGAGCGTAGCTGAGGTGCACCCATGACCAGCTCGGAAACCAGATTGCATAGTGGAGAAGGTACGGTGGGATTCGAAATGGTCGGTGATCTGTTTGTTAACTTGGCTTTTGAAGATTTTCAAAAAGCAGGGCAGGATGGCTATAGGTTTATAACAGTTTGGGTCTAGAGTCTCCCCCCTTTGAATTGGGGGATGAACCCGACAGCTTTCCAATCTTTGGGGATCTCAGACGATACGAAAGAGAGGTTGAACAGGCTAGTAAGAGGGGTTGCAACAATTTTGGCAGATACTTTTAGAAAGAGACGGTCCAGATTGTCTAGTCCAGATTGTCTAGCCCAGCTGATTTGTAGGGATCCAGATTTTGCAGCTCTTTCAGAACATCAGCAGTCTGGATTTGGGTGAAGAAGTAGCCGGGGGGGGGGGTTTGGTAAAGTTTCTGCAGGGGGTGCAGAGCTGTTGGCCGGGGTAGGGGTGGCCAGGTGGAAAGCATGGCCAGCCGTAGAAAAATGCTTATTGAAATGATCGATTATTGTAGATTTATCGGTGGTGACAGTGTTTACCAGCCGCAGTGCAGTGGGCAGCTGGGAGGAGGTGCTCTTATTCTCCATGGACTTTACAGTGTCCCAAAACTTTTTGGAATTAGAGCTACAGGATGCAAATTTTTGTTTGAAAAAGCTTGCCTTAGCTTTCCTAACTGACTGTGTATATTGGCTCCTGACTTCACTGAAAACTTGCATATCGCGGTGGCTATTCGATGCTAATGCAGTACGCCACAGGATGTTTTTGTGCTGGTGATGGGCAGTCAAGTCTGGGGTGAACCATATTTGTTCTTAGTTTTATATTTTTTTAATGGGGTGGCCTTCCTTATTTAAAATGGTGAGGAAAGCACCAGGCATCCTCTACTGACGGGATGAGGTCAATATCCTTCCAGGATACCCGGGCCAGGTCGATTTAGAAAGTGTTTTAGGGAGCGTTTGACAGTGGTGAGGGGTGGTTGTTTGACCGCGGACCCATTACGGACGCAGGCAATGAGGCAGTGATAGCTGAGATCCTGGTTGAAGACAGCAGAGGTGTATTTAGAGGGCAAGTTGGTCAGGATGATATCTATGAGGGTGCCCATGGTTACGGATTTAGAGTTGTACCTGGTAGGTTCCTTGATAATTCATGTGAGATTGAGGGCATCAAGCTTAGTTTGTAGGACGGCCGAGGTGTTAAGTGTATCCCAGTTTAGGTCACCTAACAGTATGAACTCTGAAGATAGATGGGGGGCAATCAATTCACATATGGTGTCCAGCGCACAGCTGGGGGCTGAGGGGGGTCTATAACAAGCGGCAACGGTTAGAGACTTATTTCTGGAAAGGTGTTTTTTTTTTAAAAGTAGAAGCTCAAATTGTTTTGGCACAGACCTGGATAGTATGACAGAACTCTGCAGGCTATCTCTGCAGTAGATTGCAACACCGCCCCCTTTGGCAGTTCTATCTTGTTGGAAAATGTTGTATTTGGGGATTGAAATTTCAGAATTTTTGGTGGCCTTCCTAAGCCACTTCCTAAGGCAGGATTCAGACACGGCTAGGACATCAGGGTTGGCGGAGGGTGCTAAATCAGTGAATAAAACAAACTTAGGGAGGAGGCTTCTGCTATTAACATGCATGAAACCAAGGCTTTTACAGTTACAGAAGTCAACAAATAAGAGCACCTTGGGAATAGGTGTGGTGCTGGGGGCAACAGGGCCTTGGTTAACCTCTACATTACCAGAGGAACAGAGGAGGATTAGGATAAGGGTACGGCTGAAGGCTATCAGAACTGGTTAGCTGATTCCTGACTCCAATTAGCTTTTGGAGAAGTCATTAGCCTAAGGGTTCACATACTTTTTCCAACCTACACTGTGAGTGTTTAAATGATGTATTTGATATAGACAAGCAAAATACAATACTTTGTATGTTATTAGTTTAAGCACATTATGTTTGTCTATTGTTGTAACTTAGATGAAGATCAGATCAAATTTGATGACCAATTTATGCAGAAATCCAAGTAATTTCAAAGGGTTCATATACTTTTTCTTGCCACTAGTTATTCTCTCTGCAAGGCAATCAAACAAGCTAAACGTCAGTATAGAGACAAAGTGGAATCGCAATTCAACGGCTCAGACACGAGACGTATGTGGCAGGGACTACAGACAGGGTCTACAGACAATCACGGACTACAAAAGGGAAACCAGCCACGTCACTGAGACCGACGTCTTGTTTCCGGACAAGCTAAACACATTCTTCACAATCTTTGAGGATAACACAGTGCCACCGACGCGGCCCACTACCAAGGACTGTGGGCTCTCCTTCTCCGTGGCCGACATGAGTAAAACATGTAAAAGTGTTAACCCTCGCAAGGCTGCTGGCCCAGATGGCATTCAAAGCCGCGTCCTCAGAGCTTGCGCAGACTAGCTGGCTGGTGTGTTTACAGGCATATTCAATCTCTCCCTATCCCAGTCTGCTGTCCCCACATGCTTCAAGATGGCCACCATTGTTCCTGTATCCAAGAAGGTAAAGGTAACTGTGCTTAATGACTATTGCCCCATAGCACTCACCTCTGTCATCATGAAGTGCTTTGAGACTAGTCAAGGATCATATCAACTACCTTACTGCCACCCTAGACCCTCTTCAATTTGCTTACCGCCCCAATAGATCCAGAGAGAATGCAATCGCCATCACTCTGTACACTGCCTTATCCCATCTGGACAAGAGAAATACCTATGTAAGAATGCTGTTCATTGAGTATAGCTCAGCATTCAACACCATAGTATCCTCCAAGCTCATCATTAAGCTCGAGGCCCTGGGTCTGAACCCCGCCCTGTGCAACTGGGTCTTGGACTTCCTGACGGGCCACCCCCGGATGGTGAAGGTAGGAAACAACACCTCCACTTCGCTGATCCTCACAACACAGGGGCCCCACAAGGGTGCGTGCTCAGCCCCCTCCTGTACTATTTGTTCACCCATGACTGCGTGGCCAAACACGCCTCCAACTCAATCATCAAGTTTGCAGACGTCAACAGTAGTAAGCTTGATTACCAACGATGACGAGACAGCCTACAGGGAGGAGGTGAGGGCTCTGGGAGTGTGGTGCCTGGAAAACAACCTCTCAATCAACGTCAACAATACAAATGAGATGATTGTGGACTTCAGGAAACAGCCGAGGGTGCACCCCTCTATCTACATCGACGGGACGGCAGTGGAGAAGGTGGAAAACTTCAAATTCCTTGGTGTACACATCACTGACAAACTGAAATGGACCACCCACACAGACAGTGTGGTGAAGAAGGCACAACAGAGCCTCTTCAACCTCAGGAGGCTAAAGAAATTTGGCTTGTCTCCTAAAAACCCTCACCAACTTTTACAGATGCACAATTGAAAGCATCCTGTCAGGCTGTATCACCGCCTGGTACGGCAACTGCACCGCCCACAACCGTAAGGCTCTCCAGAGGGTGGTTCGGTCTGCCCAATGCATTTCCGGTGCAAACTACCCACCCTCCAGGACACCTACAGCACCCAATGTCACAGGAAGGCCAAAAAAGATCATCAAGGGCAAGAACCACCCGAGCCACTGTCTGTTCACCCCACTATCATCCAGAAGGCGAGGTAAGTACAGGTGCGTCAAAGCCGGGACCAAGAGACTGAAAAACAGCTTATATCTCAAGGCCATCACACTGTTAAACAGCCATCACTAGTGCATTAGAGGCTGCTGCCTATAGGCATAGACTAGAAATCACTTTAAGAATGGAACACTAGTCACTTTAATAATGTTTACATATCTGGCATTACTCATCTCATATGTACAGTTGAAGTCGGACGTTTACATACACTTAGGTTGGGGTCATTAAAACTCATTTTTCAACCACTCCACCAATTTCTTGTTAACCTGTTGGGGCTAGGGGGCAGTATTTGCACGGCCGAATAAAAAAACCTACCCAATTTAAAACTGGTTACTTTTCTTCGCCCAGAGACTGGAGAGACGTCATTCCACTTTCTGGTGCCTTCTGAGAGCCAATGGAAGCCTTAGAAAATGTCACGTTACAGCAGAGATGCTGTATTTTTGATAGAGATGCCCTAGAAGTAGAACAAATTGTCAGACGGCACTTCCTGTATGGAATCTTCTCAGGTTTTGGCCTGCCATATGAGTTCTGTTATACTCACAGACACCATTCAAACAGTTTTAGAAACTTTAAAGTGTTTTCTATCCAAATCTACTAATTGTATGCATATTCTCGTTTCTGGGCAAGAGTTGTAACCAGATTAAATCGAGTACGTTTTTTTTATCCGGCCATGCAAATACTGCCCCCTAGCCCCGACAGGTTAACAAATTATAGTTTTGGAAAGTCAGTTAGGACATCTACTTTGTGCATGACACAAGTAATTTTTCCAACAGTTGTTTACAGACAGATTATTTCACTTATAAGTTCACTGTTTCACATTTCCAGTGGGTCAAGTTTACATACACTGAGTTGACTGTGCCTTTAAACAGCTTGGAAAATTCCAGAAAATGATGTAATGGCTTTAGAAGCTTCTGTTAGGCTAATTGCCATCATTTGAGTCAATTGGAGGTGTACCTGTGGATGTATTTCAAGGCCTACATTCAATCTCAGTGCCTCTTTGCTTGACATCATGGGAAAATCAAAAGAAATCAGCCAAGACCTCAGAAAAAAAACTGTAGACCTCCACAAGTCTTCATCCTTGTGAGCAATTTCCAAATGCCTGAAGGTACCATGTTCATCTGTACAAACAATAGTACGCAAGTATAAACACCATGGGACCATGCAGCCGTCATACCGCTCAGGAAGGAGACTCGTTCTGTCTCCTGGAGATGAACGTACTTTGGTGCGAAAAGTGCAAATCAATCCCAGAACAACAGCAACGGACCTTGTGGAGATGCTTGAGGAAACAGGTACAAAAGTATCTATATCCACAGTAAAACAAGTCCTGTATCTACATAACCTGAAAGACCGCTCAGAAAGGAAGAAGCCACTGCTCCAAAACCGCTATAGAAAAGCCAGACTGTGGATTGCAACTGCACATGGGGAAAAAGATCGTACTTTTTGGAGAAATGTCCTCTGGTCTGATGAAACAAAAATGGAACTGTTTGACTATAATGACCATCGTTATGTTTGGAGGAAAAAGGGGGAGGCTTGCAAGCCGAAGAACACCATCCCAACCGTGAAGCACGTGGGTGGCAGCATCATGTTGTGGGGGTGCTTTGCTGCAGGAGGGACTGGTGCACTTCACAAAATAGATGGCTTCATGAGGCAGGAAAATGATGTGGATATATTGAAGCAACATCTCAAGACATCAGTCAGGAAGTTAAAGCTTGGATGCAAATGGGTCTTCCTAATGGACAATGACCACAAGCATACTTCCGAAGTTGTGGCAAAATGGCTTAAGGACAACAAAGTCAAGCTATTGGAGTGGCCATCACATTGTGGGCAGAACTGAAAAAGCGTGTGCGAGCAAGGAGGCCTACAAACCTGATTCAGTTACACCAGCTCTGTCAGGAGGAATGGGCCAAAATTCACCCAACTTATTGTGGAAAGCTTGTGGAAGGCTACCTGAAACGTTTGACCCAAGTTATCGTAAATTCCGGACTATAAGCTGCAACTTTTTTCCCAGGCTTTGAACCTCGCGGCTTAAACAATGACGCGGCTAATATATGGATTTTTCCCGCAACACATTCTGTGACGTGCTCAGTTTTTTGCCGGCATGAAGCTTTCATTAGACCAATGAAATTGCCGAACGGGTTAAGGTCAAACAACTTTTTTGTTTACTGTTTAGATTAAATCGAGCGCTCTCAAACTTCCCATCATTCTGATTAAGGTAGTCATTTTGTCACCCTCATCATGGCAAAGACACGGAGAAATGCATATGATGCAGCTTTCAAGTTGAAGGCGATTGATCTGGCTGTTGGAAAAGGAAATAGAGCTGCTGCACGGGAGCTTGGTCTTAATGAGTCTGATAAGACGTTGGAAACAGCAGCGTGAGGAATTGACTCAGTGCAAAAAGACAACTAAAGCTTACTGCTAATTTTAAATTTTTTGTTACAAGCCGTGTTTCGTTAAAGCCTATTTATTTTTGTTACAAGCCGTGTTTCGTTAAAGCCTGTGTAAAGTTCATTTGTTTCAATGTACCGGTAGGCACCTGCGGCTTATAGACATGTGCGGCTTATTTATGTTCAAAATAATATATATTTTTTAAATTCAGTGGGTGCGGCTTATATTCAGGTGCACTTAATAGTCCGGAAATTACGGTAAACAATTTAAAGGCAATGCTACGAAATACTAATTGAGTGTATGTAAACTTCTGACCCACTGGGAATGTGATGAAAGAAATAAAAGCTGAAGTAAATCATTCTCTCCACTATTATTATAACATTTCACATTCTTAAAATGAAGTGGTGATTCTAACTGACCTAAAACAGGGAATTTTTACTAGGATTAAATGTCAGGAATTGTGAAAAACTGAGTTTAAATGTGTTTGACTAAGGTGTATGCAAACTTCCGACTTCAACTGTATATACTGTATTCTATACTATTCGACTGTATCCTAGTTCGTTCCACTGTGACATCGCTCGTCAGTGTGTATATAGTCTTAATTCATTCCTACTTAGATTTGTGTGTATTGGGTATATGTTGTGTAATTTGTTCGATATTACTGCACTGTCTGAGCTAGAAGCACAAGCATTTCGCTCCACCCGCAATAACATCTGCTAATCATGTGTATGTGACCAATACATTTTGATTTGAATACAAAAACGTTATGTTTGGGGCAAATCCAACATTACCGAGTACCGTTCTTCATATTTTCAAGCATGGTGGGGGCTGCATCATGTTATGGGTGTGCTTGTCATTGGCAAGGACTCTGAGTTTTTTGGGGGATAAAAATAAATGGAATAGAGCTAAGCACAGGCAAAATCCTATAGGAAAACCTGGTTCAGTTTTCCAACAGACGCTGAGAGACAAATTCACCTTTCAGCAGGATAATAACCTAAACACAAGGCCAAATATACACTGGAGTTGCTTACGAAGACGACATTGAATGTTCCTGAGTTGCCTCGTTACAGTTTTGCCTTAAATCGGCTTGAAAATGTATGGCAAGTCTTGAAAATGGCTGTCTAGCAATGATCAACAACCAAGTTGACAGAGCTTGAAGAATTTAAAAACAATAATGTGTAATTATTGTACAATCCAGGTGTGCAAAGCTCTTAGAGACTTAGCCAGAAAGAGTAACAGATGCATTCAATGCCAACATGTTTTGAATGCTTTATTGAATACTGTTTTTCATGGGGTATTGTGTGTAGATGGGTGAGAGAAATATTTTTTATACATTTTCAGCCTGTAACACAACATAACTTTTTACACACACACACACACACACACACACACACACACACACACACACACACACACACACACACAGTATATTATTCTTTCTACTCTTTCCCTCTCTCTCTGTGTCTCTCTCTCTGTCTCTATTTCTCTCTTTCTCATCCTAAACCTAAAGAATGGCAATTGGACTGTTTTCTCTACTACCGCATGCAAAGCGGTACCGGAGTCTAGGACCAAAAGGCTCCTCAACAACTTCTACCCCAAAGCCATTAGACTGCTGAACAATTCATAAAAATCGCCACCGGACAATTTACATTGACCCCCCCCCCCCCCCCCCCCCTCTTGTACACTGCTGCTACTCGCTGTTTGTTTGTTACCTATGCATAGTCACTTTGCCCCTACCTACATGTACAGATTATCTCAACTAGCCTTTACCCCTGCAACCTGACTCAGTACCGGTGCCCCCTGTATATAGCCTCGTTATTGTTATTCTTATTGTGTTACTTTTTATTTTAGCCTTCTTGGTAAATACTTTCTTCTTCTTGAACTGCGCTGTTGGTTAAGGGCTTGTAAGTAAGTCTTTCACGGTAAAGTCTACACTTGTATTCGGCGCATATGGCAAATAAAGTTTGATTTGATTATGGTGTGGTGTGGCTTACTCTTAATTCCTCCCTCCTCCTACTTCCCCCTCTCCAGTGAGCCCAACCTGCTGGTGCGTGCCTGTAACCAGCTGGGTCAGTTCCTGCAGCACAGAGAGACCAACCTGCGCTACCTGGCTCTGGAGAGCATGTGTACCCTGGCCAGCTCTGAGTTCTCCCATGAGGCTGTCAAGACCCACATCGAGACCGTCATCAACGCACTCAAGGTCTGTCTCTGTCAAACACACGTTACACGCACACTCTGTTCAGACGAGACACTACTTTAAAAAAAATTAACACTTTGTTTTAAGTACTTTGCTGGTGTTTGTAACACATTTTATACCTTATCTTTTTCTCTCCAGACTGAAAGGGATGTGAGTGTTCGCCAGAGGGCTGCTGACCTGCTCTACGCCATGTGTGACCGTAGCAACGCCAAGCAGATCGTTGCCGAGATGCTCAGCTACCTGGAGACAGCCGACTACTCCATCAGAGAGGAGATGGTACGCGTCTGCTTGTGTGTATATTGTATGTTTTCCCCCTCTGAGTGCCTCTGGGTTTATGCCTGCATGTGTGTCTTTGTGCTTATGTGTCTGTGTTAGTGTGTAACCCAGCGGTCCCAAAACGGGGTCGCCTGATGTGAAAATGGTGTCGTGGGAGAATGTCTAAAATCCTAAATTCAAAAAAAATATATACATATATAATATCGTCTTTGTCTCAAAATCATTATAATGTGGTTAACCTTAATCTAAATAAAAAAATATTAGAATCTAAAAGATCAAATTAAACTAGAGAGCGCCCTTAGATCATGGGAAAAGGCCGCACTTGCTCGTTGCACTTCAATCATTCCCACCGTGAATGGCTGGGCACGCTACGCTATGAAACCCCCCACTATTGCAGAGACTGACATACAGTTGAAGTCGGAAGTTTACATACACCTTAGCCAAATACATTTAAACTCAGTTTTTCACAATTCCTGACATTTAATCCTAGTAAAAATTCCCTGTCTTAGGTCAGTTAGGATCACCACTTTATTTTAAGAATGTGAAAGGTCAGAATAATAGTGGAGGGAATTATTTATTTCAGCTTTTATTTCTTTCATCACATTCCCAGTGGGTCAGAAGTTTACATACACTCAATTAGTATTTGATAGCATTGTCTTTAAATTGTTTAACTTGGGTCAAACTTTTCGGGTAGCCTTCCATAAGCTTCCCACAATAAGTTGGGTGAATTTTGGCCCATTCCTCCTGACGTAGCTGGTGTAACTGAGTCAGGTTTGTAGGCCTCCTTGCTCACACACGCTTTTTCAGTTCTGCTCACAAATTTTCTATAGGATTGAGGTCAGGGATTTGTGATGGCCACTCCAATAGCTTGACTTTGTTGTCCATAAGCCATTTTGCCACAACTTTGGAAGTATGCTTGGGGTCATTGTGCATTTGGAAGACCCATTTGCGACCAAACTTTAACTTCCTGACTGATGTCTTGAGATGTTGCTTCAATATATCCACATAATTTTCCTCCCTCATGAAGCCATCTATTTTGTGAAGTACACCAGTCCCTCCTGCAGCAAAGCACCCCCACAACATGATGCTGCCACCCCCGTGCTTCACGGTTGGGAGGGTGTTCTTCGACTTGCAAGCATCCCCCTTTTTCCTCCAAATATAACAATGGTCATTATGGCCAAACAGTTCTATTTTTGTTTCATCAGACCAGAGGACATTTTTCCAAAAAGTATGATTTTTGTCCCCGTGTTGCAAACCGTAGTCTGAGGCGTTTGGAAATTGCTCCCAAGGATGAACCAGACTTGTGGAGGTCTACAATTTTTTTCTGAGGTCTTGGCTGATTTCTTTTGATTTTCCCATGATGTCAAGCAAAGAGGCACTGAGATTGAAGGTAGGTCTTGAAATACATCCACAGGTACAACTCCAATTGATTCAAGTTATGTCAATTAGCCTAACAGAAGCTTCTAAAGCCATGACATCATTTTCTGGAATTTTCCAAGCTGTTTAAAGGCGCAGTCAACTTAGTGTATGTAAACTTCTGACCCACTAGAATTGTGATACAGTGAATTATAAGTGAAATAATCTGTCTCTAAACAATTGTTGGAATAATGACTTGTATCATGCACAAAGTAGATATCCTAACCGACTTGCCAAAACTATAGTTTGTTAACAAGAAATTTGTGGAGTGGTTGAAAAACGAGTTTTAATGACTCCAACCTAAGTGTATGTAAACTTCCGACTTCAACTGTACCGTCCGCAATTGATATAGTAATAATAGTGTATGGGGAGGCACAGAAACTCACATCAATACCTTTGTCAGATAACACTGTTAAATGAAGAATTTATGCTATTGCTAGCAATCAAGAGGAAACTCTGACAGAACAACTCAAAGCTTATGCTTTCCAAATGGACTTTAGCTGTGAGGGCCAAGATGCCCATGCATTGACTTTTGTTCGCTATACATGTGGTGGGATGCTATTCACAAGGACATATTTTTCTGTCTCAATTCCCTGCGTGGCTATTTTGACCAAAAACAGATTCCTTATGGGATCGAATGGTGAGCTTTTGCACAGATGGGGCTCCATTTATCAGGAATACAGGGGGCAGGCCTCTGCACTCTAGTTAGTAATGAGTCTCCCTCTGCCTTATGAAGAGCAAATGGCGGCAGTAGAGCTAAGCACAGATCGCTGAGATATACTGTAGCAGGTAACTTTGATTGTGAACTACATCAAACCACATCCAATGCCTGCACTCCTGTTCGCAAAACTATGTGGAATATGAGATCAGTGCATGACCGTGTTCAATTTCACACCAAGTCTTGGTGGTTATCGAGGGAAAGAGTTGGAAAGATTTTTCGCATTGAGAGAGGAACTGCTGTCATTCACAATGGATGTAAAAGAAACAGACTTGGTTGACTTTCTGTGTAATGAAAATAACAAAACAGAATCAGTAAATGTCCCACACAAGTGATGACTGCTCACCTCCAACGCTTGGAAGAGCACTTTGGGATGCACCGACTGGGGGAAAAAATGTTTTGAACGGTCAACCAACTCGGGAATTCGTGCCTCTTTCTAGAGCTCTGACTTTCTGACCTAAAGATCACTGACGTCATGATCCAAGTTCCCAGTTGTCTTGAAAGCACCATAAAACTCATGGTAGACTACCCTTCGCCAGCTGATATCTGTGTGAAGCTGGATTGAGTGCTCTCGTCTGCATTAAAACCAAATATCGATCCAGGTTGGATGTGAAAGCAGAGATGAGGTGCGCACTGTCGACCACGCCCCTTGACTTTGAGAAGCTCCGACGCGACATGCAACACAGAGGGTGTTTTTTAATGGAAGCCAGCTAATGGGGATCCATAATAAATACAAATACAAACAAGCACACCCATCTCATTAGTGGTGGTGATATGAGATGCAATTTGTCAGACTCATTTGCAATTGACTGCTCTACATTAAAAGTATGTGATGGTGAGTTGAGAAGACAATGAAATACTGTTGGAATGTTTTTCAATTGACTGCCATAGCTCCAAATAAAAAAGTAAACTTCGCTGTTAACAAAACCTTTTAAAAATCAAATGGGTGGGGCTGCGAGAATTTTCAGATATCAATATGGGGTCGTGGGCCAAAAAGGTTTGAGAACCCCTGGTGTAACCTCTCTGCTCCCTTCTCTCCCAGGTGTTGAAGGTGGCCATCCTGGCAGAGAAGTATGCGGTGGACTACTCATGGTATGTTGACACCATCCTTAACCTCATCCGCATTGCCGGGGACTACGTCAGTGAGGAGGTGTGGTACCGCGTCATCCAGATTGTCATCAACCGCGACGATGTGCAGGGCTACGCCGCCAAGACCGTCTTCGAGGTAGGGGCTCCCCAAGCCGGATACGTCTGGATCCAATGTGCTCTTTTTGTCTCAACTTGTAAATTCCTCAATCATATTCCCTGGTTGAGTACATTAGGGTGAAAAATGTTTTTAAAACTATTGCAAAGGAAATCTCAACCTTTTTATTTATATATATATATATATATATATATACACTGCTCAAAAAAATAAAGGGAACACTTAAACAACACAATGTAACTCCAAATCAATCACACTTCTGTGAAATCAAACTGTCCACTTAGGAAGCAACACTGATTGACAATAAATTTCACATGCTGTTGTGCAAATGGAATAGACAACAGGTGGAAATTATAGGCAATTAGCAAGACACCCCCAATAAAGGAGTGGTTCTGCAGGTGGGGACCACAGACCACTTCTCAGTTCCTATGCTTCCTGGCTGATGTTTTGGTCACTTTTGAATGCTGGCGGTGCTTTCACTCTAGTGGTAGCATGAGACGGAGTCTACAACCCACACAAGGGGCTCAGGTAGTGCAGCTCATCCAGGATGGCACATCAATGCGAGCTGTGGCAAGAAGGTTTGCTGTGTCTGTCAGCGTAGTGTCGAGAGCATGGAGGCGCTACCAGGAGACAGGCCAGTACATCAGGAGACGTGGAGGTCATAGGAGGGCAACAACCCAGCAGCAGGACCGCTACCTCCGCCTTTGTGCAAGGAGGCGCAGGAGAAGCACTGCCAGAGCCCTGCAAAATGACCTCCAGCAGGCCACAAATGTGCATGTGTCTGCTCAAACGGTCAGAAACAGTCTCCATGAGGGTGGTATGAGGGCCCGACGTCCACAGGTGGGGTTTGTGCTTACAGCCCAACACCATGCAGGACATTTGGCATTTGCCAGAGAACACCAAGATTGGCAAATTCGCCACTGGTGCCCTGTGCTCTTCACAGATGAAAGCAGGTTCACACTGAGCACGTGACAGATGTGACAGTCTGGAGACGCCGTGGAGAACGTTCTGCTGCCTGCAACATCCTCCAGCATGACCGTTTTGGCGGTGGGTCAGTCATGGTGTGGGGTGGCATTTCTTTGGGGGTCCGCACAGCCCTCCATGTGCTCGCCAGAAGTAGCCTGACTGCCATTAGGTACCGAGATGAGATCCTCAGACCCCTTGTGAGACCATATGCTGGTGCGGTTGGCCCTGGGTTCCTCCTAATGCAAGACAATGCTAGACCTCATGTGGCTGGAGTGTGTCAGCAGTTCCTGCAAGAGGAAGGCATTGATGCTATGGACTGGCCCGCCCGTTCCCCAGACCTGAATCCAATTGAGCACATCTGGGACATCATGTCTCGCTCCATCCACCAACGCCACGTTGCACCACAGACTGTCCAGGAGTTGGCGGATGCTTTAGTCCAGGTCTGGGAGGAGATCCCTCAGGAGACCATCCACCACCTCATCAGGAGCATGCCCAGGCATTGTAAGGAGGTCATACAGGCACGTGGAGGCCACACACACTACTGAGCCTCATTTTGACTTGTTTTAAGGACATTACATCAAAGTTGGATCAGCCTGTAGTGTGGTTTTCCACTTTAATTTTGAGTGTGACTCCAAATCCAGACCTCCATGGGTTGATAAATTGGATTTCCATTGATTAGTTTTGTGTGATTTTGTTGTCAGCACATTCAACTATCTAAAGAAAAAAGTATTTAATAAGATTATTTCTTTCATTCAGATCTAGGATGTGTTGTTTAAGTGTTCCCTTTATTTTTTTGAGCAGTGTGTGTGTGTGTATATATATATATATATATGAAATCCTCCCTGTTTGAGTCATTTGTCCTTGTTTGGTGCCAAATGAACACGGCTCTGAAGACCCATAGCATTTGGCTATCGTAAAATCTGTTCAAATTACTTACGTTTTTAACTGTCCCCCTCTCCAGGCTCTACAGGCCCCAGCCTGTCATGAGAACATGGTGAAGGTGGGGGGGTACATCCTGGGAGAGTTTGGAAACCTCATTGCCGGGGACCCCCGCTCCAGGTGAGTGGTGGCCTCTCCCACACCAGTGATATCAACCTGAGACGCACACAAATATGCGGCTGCTCTTATTTTCTGATGTATTAATTAGGTTTTTCCCTTTTCTTTTTATGGTTCTACCTTTTTGTCATCCTTCCTCTTCTCCATTCTCATCCTCTCTTCCCACTATCATTTTAACTCTTTACCGCTCCTCTCACTCTCACTTTCACTCTACTCTTTCTCTCTCACTTCTCTCTCTCTCTCCCCCCTCCCTCTTTCTCATCCCTCTCTCCAGCCCTCTGGTCCAGTTCAACCTGCTCCACTCTAAGTTCCACCTGTGTTCGGTGCCCACGCGCGCCCTGCTGCTCTCTGCTTACATCAAGTTCATCAACCTGTTCCCAGAGACCAAGGCCACCATCCAGGAGGTGCTTCGCTCCGACAGCCAGATCAGGAACTCTGACGTGGAGCTGCAGCAGAGGGCCGTGGAGTACCTCAAGCTCTCCTCCATCGCCAGCACCGACGTCCTGGTGAGGACTGGGGATTTTGAGACAGGTTTATTGAGACAGTTTGGAAGGGTGGGCACGGGGATTGAACCCTGGTCTCCAGTGGAGAGATGTATATGTGACTGTGCCAGGGAGTGTTACCACTGCACACACAGCTCTTGCCTGGCTACCCCTCCATATCGCGCTGACCAACTGACGTTTATTTTCCACAATGAGTCTGGATTTGCCACTCTCCCCGACGATTTCTAGAATGTGAACACGTTCTTACCGTTCTGATTGGTCCCAGAAACTGATGGGTTGGGCCAGAGCCGGTTTACAAGATGTCGTTATCAACTTTGATACTCTGATTGGTTAGATTTGTTACACTATCCAATCGCTGATGAATTTGTTTTGTACAACGGCCTTCATTTTAAAGTCATGCAAACGACTTCTACCGTAGCAGTTTCAGACTCTCTGTACCGAACAGAGCAGAGGAAGAATTTAGTGTGAGGCGTCAGGCTACCACAGCTCTGCATGTGTTTTTGTTATTTTACTGATCTCTTTCCCTTTTTATTGTTTACTGCAAATTATGTTGGCATTTTAAATGCACTTCCAGTGCCTTCGGAAGGTATTCATACCCCTTCACTTATTCCGCATTTTGTTGTTACAGCCTGAATTCAAAATTGATTTTCTCACCCATTTACACACAATACCCCATAATGACAATGTGAAAACATGTTTTTAGATATCTTTGCAAATTCACACCCCTGAGTCAATACATTTTAGAATCACCTTTGGCAGTGATTACAACTGTGAGCCTTTCTGTGTATGTCTGTAAGATAATTGCACTCCTGGATTGTACCATATTTGCCTATTATTCTTTTCAAAATTCTTCAAGCTCTGTCAAATTGGTTGTTGATCATTGCTAGACAGCCATTTTCAAGTCTTGTCATATATTTTCAAGCAGATTTAAGTCAAAACTGTAACTCAGCCACTGTCTTCTTGGTAAGCAACTCTAGAGTAGATTTGGCCTTGTGTTTTAGGTTATTGCCCTGTCAGGTGGAACTGGAAAACAGACCGAAACAGGTTTTCCTCTTTGATTTTTGCCTGTGCTTAGCTCCATTACGTTTCTTTTTTAATCCTGAAAAACTCTGCGGTTCTTAATGATTACAAGCATACCCATGACATGATGCAGCCACTACTATCCCTGAAAATATGGAGTGGTACTCCGTAATGTGTTGTATTGGATTTGCCCCCCCAAAAAACACTTTGTATTCTGTATAAAAAGTTTATGGGTTTGCCACATTTTTTGCGGTATTATTTTAGTGCATTGTTGCAAACAGAATGCATTTATTTAATGCCTGCTTTTTAAAGTTATACCAATTAGGTGCTCTACTTTGCGAGGTATTGGAAAACCTCCCTCGTCTTTGTGGTTGAATCTGGGTTTGAAATTCACTGCTCGACTGAGGGACCTTGGAGATAATTGCGTGGGTTACAGAGATGAGGTAGTCATTCAAAAAATCTTGCTAAACACAATTATTGCACACAGAGTGAGTCCTTGCAATTTATTATGTGACTCGTTAAGCACATTTTTACTCCTGAACTTAATTAGGCTTGCCATAACAAAAGGGATGAATACTTATTGACTCAAGTTATTTCAGCTTTTCACTTTTAATTAATTTTGTAAAAATGTTGCTGTAACACAACAAAATGTGGAGAAAGTCAAAGGTTATGAATACTTTCTGAAGGCGCTGTAGAATACATTACGATTTGACTGCAGGCCACAGAGCAGCAACAATATAACCTTGCGGTGTTCAGCTGTGGTTGTGTTCCAAATGTAAACCATAACTGTGACTGGTTTAATCACATTGTCATAACTGTAACCACATAATAACAGCTACCATTAGCCTTGTTTATTTACTTGCCTGGTCAAACAATGTTGTCTCTCCTTCCC
This sequence comes from Salmo trutta, assembly GCF_901001165.1. Taxonomy (NCBI): domain Eukaryota; kingdom Metazoa; phylum Chordata; class Actinopteri; order Salmoniformes; family Salmonidae; genus Salmo; species Salmo trutta. Next base: position 2,328,143 of record NC_042988.1, read on the forward strand.
CCTCTCTCTCCCTTTCTCTCCTTCCCCTCTTCTTCTCCCTCCTTCCCCCTCTTCAGGCTACTGTGCTGGAGGAGATGCCTCCCTTCCCAGAGAGGGAGTCATCCATCTTGGCCAAGCTGAAGAAGAAGAAGGGTCCGGGTGCCGTGTCGGTAGAGCTGGAGGACGGCAAGGAGAGAGGAGAGCTCAACGGTGGAGGGGACAGGGGGGGGCGACGCTGCCATCGCAGCCTCTAACGCTGTGAGCATCCAATTCAATATACTGTATCTACATCCCAAATGGCACCTATTCTCTACAAAAAAAGTGCATTAAACCCCTAGAGTCGATGTCCGCGCACCCTCTGGAAATCTAATTAGCGTTAAAAAAAATCCAGATCAAAAGCCGTCTGTTTTTTGCATGGGCTGCGTCTCAATCCACTGCATCCGCCAATGGCGGCCTTCTGCAGTGGAAGGTGGCCAAGCTACAGCGGTGTTTGTCAGACCATGAGACACCCTGAATATGTCTGTAGCGTCCGAACCACTCTACGGAAAGATGAGACTTAAATATGGGTCAAAATAAATAAAAACTAAATCCTGATCTTTCTTATACACTATATATAGAAAAGTATGTGGACACCCCTTCAAATTAGTGGATTCGGCTATTTCAGCCACACCCTTTGCTGACAGGTGTATAAAATCGAGCACACAGCCATGCAATCTCCATAGACACACATTGGCAGTAGAATGGCCTTACTGAAGAGCTCCGTGACTTTCAACGTGGCACCGGCATAGGATGCCATCTTTCCAAGTCAGTTCGTCCCAAAAAATGTTAACAAATCGTTGGCCCTCGGTTGCAACACTCACTTCCGGGTTCCAAACTGCCTCTAGAAGCAACGTCAGCACAATAACTGTTCGTCGGGAGCTTCATGAAATGGGTTTCCATGGCCGAGCAACCGCACACAAACCTAAGATCATCGTGTGCAATGCCAAGCGTCGGCTGGAGTTGTGTAAAAATCTGCTCCATTGGACTCTGGAGCAGTGGAAACACATTCTCTGGAGTGATGAATCAGGCTTCACCATCTGGGTTTGGCGGATGCCAGTAGAACGCTACCTGCCGGACTGTATAGTGCCAACTGTAAAGTTTGTTGGAGGTGGACTAATGTTCTGGGCTGTTTTTCATGTTTCAGGCTAGGCCCCTTAGTTCCAGTGAAGGGAAATCTTAACGCTACAGCATACATTAACATTCTAGATGATTCTGTGCTTCCAACTTTGTGGCAACAGTTTGGGCAAGGCCCTTTCCTGTTTCAGCATGACAGTACCCCCGTGCACAAAGCAAGGTCCATACATAAATAGTTTGTTGGGATCGGTGTGGAAGAATTTGACAGGCCTACAGAGAGCCCTGACTTCAACCCCATCAAACACCTTTGGGATGAATTGGAACACCAACTGCGAGCCAGGCCGAATCGCCCAACATCAGTGCCCGACCTCACTAATGCGTTTGTGGTTGAATGGAAGCAAGTCCTCGCAGCAATATTCCAACATCTAGTGGAAAGCCTTCCCAGAAGACTGGAGGCTGTAGCAAAGGGGGGACCAACTCCATATTAATGCCGATGATTTTGGAATGAGATGTTCGACAAGCAGGTGTCCACCTATCTCTCACATACAAGACAGACACTTTTAAACAAGCTTCCTTTTTTATGTTTTTAGTTTTTTTTATGCATTAATCTGTTATTCAATGTGTTTCTATGGGCTAATAGCAGTAAGGCCAAATTCAATGTTCACGCTCTCTCTCTCTCTCTCCATCTTTCTCTTTGTCTTCCAGTCCACCCCATCCCCTTCAGCGGATCTGCTTGGCCTTCGTTCGGCCGCTCCCGTTAGTGGGGCCGCTCCCAGTGCAGGCAGCCTATTGGTTGATGTGTTTTCAGAGGCAGGGCCTGCTGCCTCCTCTGCCGGCGTGAATGACGACGGCTTCCTGAGGTGAATGTTCACCCTGTGACTAGAAGACTCCCATAGATCCCCCCCCCCCCCCTCCTCCATGGGGGAGAAGTTCAAAACTGACCTTATATTAGTGGCAACTTGATGTTTGTGGTGTGGTTATGTTTCTTAGTTATCCAGATGCACTGTGGTTGAATATGAAGCTAGCTCTTGAAAATGAGCTTTGTTGTTTATTATTGTGGTGCTTGCAGTCTGTGATATGTGCGGGTCCTCTGTCTTGGTCTTTCTATCAGTCATTCTTCTTGTTTCTTCTGTGTCTTATATGTGTAATCTTGTCTGTTCTCTTTTTATCTTGCTGTGTATGTGACTGTCTTTCTCTTTTCTTACTTTCTCTCCTTCCCTTTTTCTATTTCCCACTCTGTTTTTGCGTGCGTGCGTGCGTGCGTGCGTGTGTGTGTGTGCGCGCGCGCGCTTGGACCGCCAATGTGTGTCTCTTGTCTTCGATTGTGATTGGACATTGGCAGCGCTCTTCACGCTCCCGAGGCCTCTGACTCCCCATTGGTGGAGGGTCCTGGTGACTCGGAGTAAGGGGCCAGTAATAAGATGGCTGACTGTCATGTTGCACCCAAACACACATGAACACTGTCATTCTTATCTAAACTAAAGCTATTTAGGGAGGCTGCACGGGCATTTCAACCTTAGACTAGTCACATGGACACACACACCCTCTATTGCATGTGGGGTTGTTGGATTATGTTATTGTAGCCTACCTATGCTGTGTGTTTCTTCAAACATACATGTACCACATGTACCACATGTACCAGCAAAATACTTCTCATTGTTTATGTTAATGCTGTCAGTTTTGGTAAATTGGATCTAAGTGCTCATACTAACCCACCTCTGCTTTTTTTCTTCTTCCTCCTCCATTTTGTTTGTCATGCCTTACTGCTTTGGGTCTCCCTCAACACACTCACCGTCTCTCTCTTCCTCCCTCTCTCTTTATTCCTTTTTCTGTCTGTAATTCATTTTGTCCCCTTCAAACACATTTTACATTCTCTCACACCCCCCGTCTTTTCTGTTGGTGCTCTCATCCACCTTTCCTTATTCATCCTTTCTCCATCCCTCCTTCCTCCTCTCAGCTCTGCTCCCCCTTCTGCGGCCTCTGAGGATCCTGCCCCTCCTCTGCCCGAGTCAGACGAGCTTCTCAACAAGTAAGAGCTTTAGCTCGCTCGCTCCTCCTCTCTCCCTATCTCTCTCTTTCCGGCGGGGCTACCTTGTTTTTGGTTCTATCACTCTTGAGCAAAGGTATCTAACAACCTACTGGATTGACACAAAACATAAACTGTGTAGATGTCAATGACATCTTATGTTAAGTCATTCACGTGTGGTAAGATACATCTACAATTGAAGTCGGAAGTTAACATACACTTAAATTGGTTTTAATGACTCCAACCTTTCAACCACTCCACACATTTCTTGTTAAACTATAGTTTTGGCAAGTCGGTTAGGACATCTACTTTGTGCATGACACAAGTAATTTTTCCAACAATTGTTTACAGACAGATTATTCACTGTATCATAATTTCAGTGGGTCAGAAGTTTACATACACCAAGTTGACTGTGCCTTTAAACAGCTTGGAAAATTCCAGAAAATGATGTCATGGCTTTAGAAGCTTCTGATAAGCTAATTGACATAGTTTGAGCCAATTGGAGGTGTACCTGTGGATGTATTTCAAGGCCTACCTTCAAACTCAGTGCCTCTTTGCTTGACATAATGGGGAAATCAAAAGAAATCAGCCAAGACCTCAGAAAAAAATGTGTATACCTCCACAAGTCTGGTTCATCCTTGGGAGCAATTTCCAAATGCCTGAAGGTACCACGTTCATCTGTACAAACAATAGTACGCAAGTATAAACACCATGGGACCACGCAGCCGTCATACCGCTCAGGAAGGAGACTCGTTCTGTCTCCTAGAGATGAACGTACTTTGGTGCGAAAAGTGCAAATCAATCCCAGAACAACAGCAAAGGACCTTGTGAAGATGCTGGAGGTAACGGGTACAAAAGTATCTATATCCACAGTAAAACGAGTCCTATATCGACATAACCTGAAAGACCGCTCAGAAAGGAAGAAGCCACTGCTCCAAAACCGCCATAAAAAAGCCAGACTATGGTTTGCAACTGCACATGGAGACAAAGATTGTACTTTTTGGAAAAATGTCCTCTGGTCTGATGAAACAAAAATGGAACTGTTTGACTATAATGACCATCGTTATGTTTGGAGGAGAAAGGGGGAGGCTTGCAAGTCGAAGAACACCATCCCAACCGTGAGGCACGGGGGTGGCAGCATCATGTTGTGGGGGTGCTTTGCTGCAGGAGGGACTGGTGCACTTCACAAAATAGATGGCTTCATGAGGCAGGAAAATGATGTGGATATATTGAAGCAACATCTCAAGACATCAGTCAGGAAGTTAAAGCTTGGACGCAAATGGGTCTTCCAAATGGACAATGACCCCAAGCATACTTCCAAAGTTGTGGCAAAATGGCTTAAGGACAACAAAGTCAAGCTATTGGAGTGGCCATCACAAAGCCCTGACCTCAATCCTGTAGAAAATGTGTGAGCAGATCTGAAAAAGCGTGTGCGAGCAAGGAGGCCTACAAACCTGACTCAGTTACACCAGCTCTGTCAGGAGGAATGGGCCAAAATTCACCCAACTTATTGTTGGGAAGCTTGTGGAAGGCTACCCAAAACGTTTGACCCAAGTTAAACAATTTAAAGGCAATGCTACCAAATACTAATTGAGTGTATGTAAACTTCTGACCCACTGGGAATGTGATGAAAGAAATACAAGCTGAAATAAATCATTCTCTCTACTATTATTCTGACATTTCACATTCTTAAAATTAAGTGGTGATCCTAACTGACCTAAGACAGGGAATTTTTACTAGAATTAAATGTCAGGAATTGTGAAAAACTGAGTTTAAATGTATTTGGCTAAGGTGTATGTAAACTTCTAACTTCAACTGTATATGTTTGCCTGCAAAGTGAATTGATATTGCGATAGGATGGCATGACTGAAGAGTTCCAGTAACCTATAGGTAGTGTATGGACCACCACATGATTGACATTTTATAAACGGCTAATGATACATGATGATAAATCCGAACACTTTCATTCTCGCTCCCTCACGCACTCACACTCACTTTCTCCCTCTCTCTCTCCTGTCAGATTTGTGTGTAAGAACAACGGTGTGTTGTTTGAGAACCAGCTGCTTCAGATCGGCATCAAGTCTGAGTACCGGCAGAACCTGGGTGAGTTTGGGCTACTAGACAATGCGGGGTGATGCTTGAATCCTAAGTCACCTTTGTCACATTTGATGTGAGTTCTGGGAGATTGCATTGTGTGTGGGTTTCAAGTTAGGATTCTTCCCTTGAGTTATTAACCCTTTTCATGCAGATCAGTCTCATGTGAAACACATTAGCCTATATGCTGTAACCTTATTGAACTAATGTCTGTACTATTCTATAGCTTTGGTAAGTACGCCTGAGCGTGCACAGAATGTAATAGATGGCGTCATTTAGTATTTGTGTTCACATCCTAGCTTTGTCATGTCCATTTTAGTATACAGAATGTTTTATTCAGTGGTAAGGTACGCTTCAGTTTCTATAATGCATTCGATGCTGGGTGAGCGAGCATAATGCATAACTTGGCTACTGTGTGTGTAGAGTGCTTTTACTGATGGGATGGGTGAGTTACCGACTATATCCATACATGTTGTACTGTAGGTATGAAGAATTATGAATTATAATGCATTATGAACTGGAATGAGTTGGTGTGTAATGCTGCATTATAGCCTGAATAAGGGAATATACATAACAATACATAATGCATTTGAACATGTATGTGTTATTTTGGAAATGTCACCTAAATGTGTCAACTTGACATATCTTCTAACGTGTGTGTGTTTTGTTTTTTCTAGGGAGGATGTATCTGTTCTATGGCAATAAGACCTCGGTGCAGTTTGTCAGCTTTAGCACCACAGTCAGCTGCCCAGGGGAGCTGCAGTCTCATATCCTTCAATTACTGTTCGCACACACACACACACACACACACACACACCCCTATCTTGCACACTATGTGTTAATGTTGTCACGATAGCAGAATTTTGACTTAGATACTGATACCAGGTTTAGTATCACAATACGCGATACCATCACAATACTCAATACCAAAATGATACCACAGCTAAAAAAGAAGGCATATTAGCAGACAGATAAACTCTGCTACTGCTCTGTTCAGTATTAGGACACATTTTAAGATCAATGTCATTACATTTTTATTTTTTTACGTCAACATTTTTCATAGACATGTATGCATTAAAGGGGAATGGAAACAATAGGCTTTAGAACACCAGCTAACTGTAACTGTAAATCGCCATATTGGCATATTTGTTGCATCACTGGCAGGAATTCCTGAATTTACTGGCCAGCTTTACGAGGTAGTCACCTGGAATGCGTTTCAATTAACAGGTGTGCCTTGTAAAAAGTTAATTTGAGGAATTTCTTTCCTTAATGCTTTTGAGCCAATCAGTTGTGTTGTGACATGGTAGGGGTGGGATACCAAAGATAGCCCTATTTGGTAAAAGACCAAGTCCATATTATGGCAAGAACAGCTCAAATAAGCAAAGACAAATGACAGTCCATCATTACTTTAAGACATGAATGTCAGTCAATCTGGAAAATGTAGAGGATAACTTCATTAGAATTAACTACCTCTCTGAAATTGCAGCCCAAATAAATGCTTCACAGAGTTCAAGTAACAGACACATCTCAACATCAACTGTTCAGAGGAGACTGTGTGAATCAGGCCTTCATGGTCGAATTGCTGCAAAGAAACCACTACTAAAGGACACCAATAAGAAGAAGAGACTTGCTTGGGCCAAGAAACACGAGCAATGAACATTAGACCGGTGGAAATCTGTCCATTGGTCTGATGAGTCCAAATTTGAGATTTTTGGTGCTAAAGGTGTCAATTACCATGAGACTGGCAGTTCTTTGCTTGACCATCACCGTCTGACAAAATGTCATGACTGCCACAGCCCTAGGCCTACCCATACCTCTAATAAACGTTGTTCAATGTCAAAATCCTAACAATAGAGATGTTTCCATGTTAAATGCAGATGTTTAGTATTAGTGGATCTCATTGATTGGCTTAACTAAGTGTTTTCGTTCCCCTTTAATGAATCAATTACACAATCATACAATAAATGTGACTTTGTTTTTCCCAATCTAACTACATATCAACATAATGGTAATCATTTATTTGAATGGTAAATCTCGATTAATAAACTGGGTAAATCGTGATGTAGCATATTCACAATACAGGGGAATGCGTATTCGATATGAGTGTGTGTGCATGCATTGAGTTGTCGAGTTTGTTTCGGCTGATTTCATGAGGCTACAGATGATAAACAATCTGTTTCCCTTACATTTGGGACTTATTTTATTGTGCTGATCAACATTTGCATAGAAGTAGCGCACCTTTTTATAAAATAAGCTGTCTCTTTAACCAGTAAAGTAACATATTCTAGTACTGAACCGTTGTTCATGTTCTAGTATACTGTGCCACACTACTATGTGTGTCCCTTGGGTTGCAGGCTATACTTGCATGTATTTAACACGCATAGCTATATTCAATATGCAGTCCCCCGTGTGATCTCTAGTCCTGGCTCCTTGACTGGCTTTCCCACAGCTCAACGTGCAGACCAAAACAGTGGAACCCCTAGTGGAGGGAGGAGCACAGGTGCAGCAGGTCATCAACATCGAGTGTCTGACTGACTTTATTGATGCTCCGCTGCTCAACATCAAGTTCAGGTATACACACACACACACACACACGCGCGCGCACCCAGATTATTACACAGGACGTACAATACAAACACCTCGCAATCACGCACGCAAGATCAGTAGTATCCCAAACATATACACACACACATTTTGTTTTGTCGTCTTCAGTTTATAAAGTTGTTTGTATGTGTGTGTGTGTGTGTGTGTGTGTGTGTGTGTGTGTGTTCCTCTCAGGTATGGGGGAGCCCTGCAGAACATCTCTCTCAAGCTGCCTGTCACCATCAACAAGTTCTTCCAACCCACAGAGATGGCCGCCGCAGACTTCTTCCAGCGCTGGAAACAACTCAGCCAGTGAGTGAGATTGTGTGTGTAGGGTGCCAGCATGTAAAGGGGTTGTGTGTGTGTGTGTGTGTGTGTGTGTGTGTGTGTGTGTGTGTGTGTGTGTGTGTGTGTGTGTAGGGTGTGTTTCTGACTTTTCTTCTCTTTTCAGGCCCCAGCAAGAAGCACAAAAGATCTTCAAGGCCAGCCATGGCATGGACACAGAAGTGCTCAAGGCCAAGGTAGACACACACACACACACACACACACACACACACTTGAGGCATATTCGTTTAATTCCCTTTCCTGCTGAATGTCTACCACATCCTACTCCCCCCTGTCTCTTGTCTCTAGTTGCTGGGCCTGGGGACAGCCCTGTTGGAGAATGTGGATCCTAACCCAGAGAACTATGTGTGTGCCGGAGTCATCCAGACCAAGGCCCAACAGGTCGGCTGCCTGCTGAGACTGGAACCCAATGCGCAGGCCCAGGTACGCACGCGCGAACACACACTACACACACACACACACACACACAAATGTACATGCATACACACACACACAAATGTACATGCATATACACACACAGAGTCCGTCTGTCCTTCTCTGTGCTGCTCTCATTGCATCACTCACTGCTGTCTGTGTCTTTCTGTGTGCTGCTGCAAATCAAGCCTGGCGAGCAGGTAACACACAACTGGCCCTGTTCTCTTTCGCTCTCTTTCTTCCTCTTCTCTCTTTCACACCCTTTTTACACTTTCTCAATCACTTTTCCCTCCACATTGATTCTTCCGCACTTTCTCACTGACACCCCAAAATTTAACACTTGAATCTCCTCATTCTCTCTATCTATCTCTCTGTTTCTCTCTCTCTCTCTGTGTGCGCAGTGTTAGACTCCAGGTTGATAATGTGTCTTCAGTGTAACTCCATTCTACCCTCGTCTCGTGTTAAACTTTTAGATACAATATATACAGTGCCTTCAGAAAGTATTCATACCCCTTGACTTATCCCACATTTTATTGTTACAGCCTGAATTCAAAATGGATTAAATATATATTTTTTACCCATATACACACACAATGCCCCATAAAGTAATAAAAATAAAAAAAATTATACAGAAATATCTAATTTACATAAGTATTCACACCCCTGAGTCTATACTTTATAGTAGCACTTTTGGCAGCAATTACAGCTTTGAGTCGTCTTGGGTATGTCATCAGCTTTTTACATCAGGATTTGGGGATTTTCTCCCATTCTTTCTTGCAGATTTTCTCAAGCTCTTAAATTAAATGGGAGCTGCGGTGAACAGAAATCTTCAAGTCTTTCCACAGCTTTTCAATAGGATTCAAGTCTAGGCTTTGGTTGGGCCACTCAAGGACTTTCACATTCTTGTTCTGAAGCCATTCCAGCGTTGCTTTCTCTGAATGCTTAGGGTCATTGTCCTGTTGGAACGTAAATCTTCGCCCCGATCTAAAATCTTTTGCACTATTGAAGCAGGTTCTCATCAAGGATTTGCCTGTATTTGGCGCCATTCATTGTTCCATCTATCCTTACCAGTCTCCCAGTCCATGCTGCTGAAATGCTTCCGCATAGCATGATGCTGCCACCATCATGCTTCAACGGTAGAGATGATGTTAGACGGGTGACGAGCTGTGCCTGGTTTTCTCCAGACATAACGCTTTCCATTCAAGCCAAAGAGATACATTTTTGTCTCATCAGAATCATCTTTTGCCTCATGCTCTTGAGTATTTCAAGTGCCTTTTTGCAAACTGCAGGTGTGCTGTCATGTGTCTTTTTCTTAGGAGTGGCTTCCTTCTGGCCACTCCTATAAAGCCCAGATTGGTGTAGTGCTGTAGAGACCGTTGTCCTTCTGTCAGGTTCTCCCATCTCAGCTAAGGAACTCTGTAGTTCTTTCAGATTGGTCATTGGGTTCTTGGTCACCTCCCTTGCCCAGCTGCTCAGTTTGGTCGGACGGCCAGCTCAGGCAGAGTCTGGGTAGTTCAATATTTTTTTACATTTCCCACTGCTCTTGCAAACTTTCAACACCCTAGAAATAGTTGTATACCCTTTCCCCAGATATATACCTCATCACAGTCTCGGAGATCTACGGACAGTTCCTTGGACTTCATGGTATAGTTTATGTTCTGACATGCACTGTCAACTGTGGGACCTTGTATAGAGTGTTTCTTTCTAAATCATGTCCAAACTGAGTTGGCCACAGGTGGACTCCAACCAAGTTGTAGTGACATCAAGGATGATCAAAGGAAATTTAATGGACCTGAGCTCAATTTGGAGTGTCATAGCAAAGGGGTGTGAATACTTATATAAGTGAGAGATTTCATTTTCTATCAATTTGCAAACATTAAAAAAAAAAAATACAACTTCATTATGGGGTATTGTGTGTAGATAGGTTTGAAAAAACAATATTTAATCAATTTTGAATTCAGGCTGTAACACAACAAAATGTGGAGTAAGTCAAGGGTTATGAATGCTTTCTGAAGGCACTGTATATATATATTATGTGGTTTGAACTTTACTGACCACCCTGTATGTTAATTCATGTTTAAGGGTGCGTGTGTGTGTGTGTGTGTTTACGTTTACCCATGTTAAATCTGTGTCTGTTCTCTCTGTCAGATGTACCGGCTGACTCTGCGCAGCAGCAAGGACACTGTCTCCCAGCGCGTCTGTGACCTCCTGGCAGAACAGTTCTAAAACCCTGAGTCTAGAACCCACCCAACGCGACCCAGGCCATCATCATCATCATGCTCTAGACACCCAACACACCGAGACCAGCGTTTCAACTCCCCTCACCCCACCCACTTCATTCCCTCCCACTCCCCGATCCTGAGGTTGCCAAGAACAAAGAATCAACCAGAAGGAAAAATACCTACATAAGGGAAAAAAAAGCAGCCGTTGCCACTTACACGACTGCCCTATCATTGACATTTATTATTATTGTCAGGATTATAATTCCGATTCTTATTATTATTACTGTTTATTATCATCGGCGCTACAATTCTTGTTTTTTTTCTGTTTACCTGTGAACGTAAGTGTATGACTGTGTGTGTTTCAGAATCGTGCTGGTGTGTGTGTGTCCTGTTTTTCTCCGTCCTGTCTATTTAAGCCCCGGGGGCTCATGCACTTGGGGCGTGTGTGATGCATGGGGAGGGTGGAAAATTCTGTGCATCGATTCCTCGACATTGCAACCTTAGACTATTCCTGGGAGTTGCATGGGAGGACCAGTTCTACATACACACACACACACACGCGGGCGCATTCATGTGTAATACACACCCAGATACTCTCACATGTAGGCACATACATGTGTATATTTGTACATGCTTAAGTGTCTGTGTAAAGTATCTGAATAGGGTCCGGTAAAACTAAATCACTAAGGAAATGGGACTCTTCTGTGTAAAGGTCCAAAACGACACTCTAAACCCCCACCTTCACCCCAACCCCATCTCTTCTCCACCCTCTGCTGTCCCAGACCCCCCCCCCCCCCCCCCCCCCCATACATCCCAAGGGCCTCTCAGTATAATCCCTGAGATATAATATTCCATAAAAGAATTCCGGCACATTCCCAAGTCTACAGTTCCCTCTTTATTCCAGTGGAAATGGCCAGTGCACTTTAGGTGGTTCCAAGAGACCTCAGTCCATCAATACCCCTCAAACACATAAACACACCACCCCCCTCACACTTACCCCATCTTTCTGGCTTGTAACCATACTTTATATATAAACTCAAATGATTCTGTACCTGTTCGTGGAATATGAATTACCCCTTTGTTTCTTTTTTTTTATTGTCTCATCTTTCCTTTTATTAGTAGTGGAGTTATTGACGTTTTTGTATGTTACTTTAATGATGTAATGTTGTGTTGCTTCTGTTGTGTGTGTGTATGTGAAAGGTAGTGTGAGAAAGTAGGGCCAGCAGTGTGTACCCTGCGAATAGGATAGAGGGGTCAGCTAAAAGGAGAGCGAGATGGAAGAAGAGTAGCAGGGTAGCTGGTCTTGTTTACAGTGTTAATCAGACAGCGATAAGGTGGATACTTGACTTAAACCTGTCATAAATCCTACTTACCACCACCGTAAGTATGACAACATAAGGAATTATAAGATGTCGTGGAAACTGTTTATTTCAGATTAGCAATGTTTTTTGACACTTGAGGTTAGGGAACATTGGTTGAGAGCTGACATGGGGTGTTTTACGATGGCTTATGAAATGTTTATGTCCTGCATAAGTCAGCATTGAGCAAGCCCCATTGATGGGGAGGTCAGGTGATAGTTGGAAGGAGTTAGAGGGCAGTGGGCCAGTCCGTGTTCACATGAAGAGTGAAGCGGCAGAGCAGAGGCCTAGTATTCGTTATTTTTCATTTTTCCGTGTTGAAAAGAGGGATGGGATTGGAGAGTAGAGTGCTGCTTGATACCGGGATTGACTGAAAAAAAGAGGAGTACCTCAGAACTTGATCTCTAAACACGCACAGGCTTGTGCACACACACACACGTCACAAATACTTACCTTATGGTATTACCTGGGAGAAGATTGCAATCTGCAAATAGATTGATTCTAATCTTTGAAAACACAACCAACCACAAAGACACTGGACAGCACTTATCTGTAAACGCACATTTCAGACATACGCACCCACATGTCCATTCTTAGAGATGAGGGAGGAGGAGAGAACTCAAAAGACCAACTGTCAATCACAACTACCGGGATCGAGTCATCAGAGGTGGGTATCGCGTGTGTGTGTGTCGGTGTACCACGTGATAAAAATATCCTAAATTATCTTTGAGACATGGTCATATTAGTTTCAACAGGAGTCACTTATACGTCTAACCCATGCAGCATTGGTGGCACAGTCTGATCATTGTAGTGGAAACTGTAGAATCATTGTGTGTGTGTGTGTGTGCACGTCTATGCAGTATCCGCTAGCTAATGCAGCCCCGTGTATCGGTGTTAAACCTGTGAGATACCTGTGTTAGATTTAAGATTTACTCTGTACTGAATAATGTGAAAGTAAAACTATGCCATATACTCTACCACTGGCTTTCTTTTTCTTGATGGGAAAGTGTGTGTTTGTGCGTGATGGTGATTATGATGTCCGTCAAGAGGAAATTCTTTCCAAAGCGCACCACAGTTCCACGTCCAAAAGCCTGTACACACAGCAGCTCTCCAGAACCGTAGTTGGATGTATCGCATAGTCCTATCAATAAGAACTCATCACATTGACTAAGTAGTAGATGGAATTTGAATAATTGAATAAACATTGAATATTAAATAAAGATCCTGTTGTCGTTCAGCTAGTACTTTAATTATATATTCCGGTAGCTTGGTGGTAGTTGAACTAAATTCAAATCTAGGTAGTGTTTTAACTTGTTTGCCATGTAGCGGTGTAGCTAATTACTGGAACTAGACACTTCTGATTTTGCTAAAATAAAATGTGGGTGAAGTAGGCAATAAGTTATTTTTTTCGGCATCAGACTTGCCAAACTCTCACTTGAAACTGTTTGTTTAATTGGCTAAATAACACATTGTTAACATATGACCCCAAAGTGAACTGTTCTTGCGATTTGTAGTCTGACATATTGGATTTGCATATGATGCTTTTTCATTAAGTAGTTTGAAGAAGTAGTTCACTACATCCAAAGTAACTTTAGTCAAGTAAACTATATTTTTATTGAGGGTAGCATTAGTGTAGCTTATCTTCCAGTGTGAAGTAATTGGTAGCTTGGTAAACTATATTTTCAGAGTAGCTTCCCAAACACTGCATGTTACCAACCTGTACCTTCAACCTAATGGTTGAAGATTACTTTAAAGCAGTGATGAAAGGGAGTATGTCACAGTGGGCCTTTACAGATCATTTAGGCAGCGTTTACACAGACAGCCCAATTATTGGTATTTTGACCGATCGGATATTTTGCCGAATTCAGAATTCGGCTGCCTGTGTAAACGCAGCTCAAGTATGCAAAGATAACAGATTCCATACTCACTGTCATCTCGACATAATAGAGCCTTTTTCCTGGACCCAGATTAATCCTAGTCCTTGACTAAAAAACATGATCAATGGGGATGTGTTTGGGAAACCGACCCTCGATCCACATATAAATTACATTTTTGTCTTCTAGTGTGAGATGAGATGTGATTTTTCCTGATTAATCAGAAAGGAACTCCTGATTTGGTATTACATCCACCTCTATGAAAAGGTCAGAGGGGGAGGGAAAGTGACCTATACCCAAACACATTATTCACCTGTTCCCGATGTCCATTGTTGTGCTGATCACATCTATTTTTTCCACTCCGGACGCTTTATCTGGACGTGGTTCGTCAGGACCTCCACCAGCCGAAGCTAAGTAGTAACATTAACATGATGCCTTCTAATTGCAGTCGCTGTACTCATAATATACAGGAGAACGATCGCCTTACGGCGAGGATAGCTGTGCTGCAAGCCCAGCTTCAGACGAAATCGTTAGGCAAGGGTAATTTCAGTGTGGGAAAGGACAAAACAGCGTCTGTGCCACCAGTAAGTACAGATAGTAGTATAAATCCCCTCGCACAGTCCCCGCAGCCGGACAACTTTCTTCATGGCTTCTGGAGGGAAATGCTGTAGGAATGCTCAACCGGTGTCGCTCATTCAGCCGACAGAAACTTTCAACCGGTTCTCCCCATTAAGCAGCGAGTCGGAGTCAGAGGCCGAGCCTTCTCTGGTCTCTACTCCTCCCGTTACGGGGTCTGAGACGCCGAAGCCTCCCACCATTAGATCTGACAAATTGACCTCGACTTAGGTTGGGCAAAACTAAACATGGCGGTGGTCGCCTTAGCCATCTCACTGGAATAAAGATAAAGCGTCCGGAGTGGAAAAAATAGATGTGATCAGCACAACAATGGACATCGGGAACAGGTGAATAATGTGTTTGGGTATAGGTCACTTTCCCTCCCCCTTCATTCCTGCCATTATTGAAAGAGATAGTGATACCTCACATCTCAAAATAGGGCTATTTAATGTTAGATCCCTCACTTCCAAGGCAGTTATAGTCAATGAACTAATCACTGATCATAATCTTGATGTGATTGGCCTGACTGAAACATGGCTTAAGCCTGATGAATTTACTGTGTTAAATGAGGCCTCACCTCCTGGTTACACTAGTGACCATATCCCCCGCGTATCCCGCAAAGAAGGAGGTGTTGCTAACATTTATGATAGCAAATTACAATTTACCAAAAAAAAAAAACCGTTTTCGTCTTTTGAGCTTCTAGTCATGAAATCTATGCAGCCTACTCAATCACTTTTTATCGCTACTGTTTACAGGCCTCCTGGGCCATATACAGCATTCCTCACGGAGTTCCCTGAATTCCTGTCAGACCTTGTAGTCATGGCAGATAATATTCTAATTTTTGGTGACTAATATTCACATGGAAAAGTCCACAGACCCACTCCAAAAGGCTTTCGGAGCCATCATCGACTCAGTGGGTTTTGTCTCCGGACCTACTCACTGCCACAGTCATACTCTGGACCTAGTTTGTCCCATGGAATAAATGTTGTGGATCTTAATGTTTTTCCTCATAATCCTGGACTATCGGACCACCATTTTATTACGTTTGCAATCGCAACAAATAATCTGCTCAGACCCAAACCAAGGATCATCAAAAGTCATGCTATAAATTCTCAGACAGCCCAAAGATTCCTAGATGCCCTTCCAGACTCCCTCCACCTACCCAAGGACGTCAAAGTACAGAAATCAGTTAACCACCTAACTGAGGAACTCAATTTAACCTTGCGCAATACCCTAGATGCAGTCGCACGCCTAAAAACAAAAAACGTTTGTCATAAGAAACTAGCTCCCTGGTATACAGAAAATACCCGAGCTCTGAAGCAAGCTTCCAGAAAATGGGAACGGAAATGGCGCCACACAAAACTGGAAGTCTTCCGACTAGCTTGGAAAGACAGTATCGAAGAGCCCTCACTGCTGCTCGATCATCCTATTTTTCCAACTTAATTGAGGAAAATAAGAACAATCCAGCATTTAATTTTGATACTGTCGCAAAGCTAACTAAAAAGCAGCATTCCCCAAGAGAGGATGGCTTTCACTTCAGCAGTGATAAATTAATGAACTTCTTTGAGGAAAAGATCATGATCATTAGAAAGGAAATTACAGACTCCTCTTTAAATCTGCATATTCCTCCAAAGCTCAGTTGTCCTGAGTCTGCACAACTCTGCCAGGACCTAGGATCAAGGGAGACACAAGTGTTTTAGTACTATATCTCTTGACACAATGATGAAAATAATAATTGCCTCTAAACCTTCAAGCTGCATACTGGACCCTATTCCAACTAAACTACTGAAAGAGCTGCTTCCTGTGCTTGGCCCTCCTTTGTTGAACATAATAAACGGCTCTCTATCCACCGGATGTGTACCAAACTCACTAAAAGTGGCAGTAATAAAACCTCTCTTGAAAAAGCCAAACCTGACCCAGAAAATATATAAGAACTATTGGCCTATAACGAATCTCCCATTCCTCTCAAAAAAAAATGAAAAAGCTGATACGCAGCAACTCACTGTCTTGCTGAAAACAAACAATGTATACAAAACACTTCAGTCTGGTTTTAAACCCCATCATAGCACTGAGACTGCACTTGTGAATGTGGTAAATGACCTTTGAATGGCATCAGACCGAGGCTCTGCATCTGTCCTCATGTTCCTAGACCTTAGTGCTGCTTTTGATACCATCGATCACCACATTCTTTTGGAGAGATTGGAAACCCAAATTGGTCTACACGGACAAGTTCTGGCCTGGTTTAGATCTTATCTGTCGGAAAGATATCAGTTTGTCTCTGTGGATGGTTTGTTCTCTGACAAATCAACTGTAAATTTCGGTGTTCCTCAAGGTTCCGTATTAGGACCACTATTGTTTTCACTATATATTTTACCTCTTGGTGATGTCATTCGGAAACGTAATGTTAACTTTCACTGCTATGCGGATGACACACAGCTGTACATTTCGATAAAACATGGTGAAGCCCCAAAATTGCCCTTGCTGGAAGCCTGTGTTTCAGACATAAGGAAGTGGATGGCTGCAAATGTTCTACTTTTAAACTCAGACAAAACAGAGATGCTTGTTCTAGGTCCCAAGAAACAAAGAGATCTTCTGTTGAATCTGACAATGAATCTTCAAGGTTGTACAGTCATCTCAAATAAAACTGTGAAGGACCTCGGCGTTACTCTGGACCCTGATCTCTCTTTTGACGAACATATTAAGACTGTTCCAAGGACAGCTTTTTTCCATCTACGTAACATTACAAAAATCCGAAACTTTCTGTCCAAAAATGATGCAGAAAAATTTATCCATGCTTTTGTCACTTCTAGATTAGACTACTGCAATGCTCTACTTTCCGGCTACCCGGATAAAGCACTAAATAAACTTAATTTAGTGCTAAACACGGCTGCTAGAATCTCGACTAGACCAAAAAGTTGATCATATTACTCCAGTGCTAGCCTCTCTACACTGGCTTCCTGTTAAGGCAAGGGCTGATTTCAATGTTTTACTGCTAACCTACAAAGCATTACATGGGCTTGCTCCTACCTATCTTTCCGATTTGGTCCTGCCGTACATACCTACACGTATGCTACGGTCACAAGACGCAGGCCTCCTTACTGTCCCTAGAATTTCTAAACAAACAGCTGGAGGCAGGGCTTTCTCCTATAGAGCTCCATTTTTATGGAATGGTCGCCTACCCATGTGAGAGACGCAGACTCGGTCTCAACCTTTAAGTCTTTATTGAAGACTCATCTCTTCAGTGGGTCCTATGATTGAGTGTAGGCTGGCCCAGGAGTGTGAAGGTGAACCGAAAGGCACTGGAGCAATGAACCGGCCTTGTTGTCTCTGCCTGGCCAGTTCTCCTCTCTCCACTGGGATTCTCTGCCTCTAACCCTATTACAGGGGCTGAATCACTGGCTTACTGGTGCTCTTCCGTGCTGTCCCTGGGAGGTGTGCGTCACTTGAGTGGGTTGAGTCATTGACATGATCTCCCTGTCTGGGTTGGTGCCCCCCCTTCGGTTGTGCCGTGGCGGAAATCTTTGTGGGCTATACTCAACCTTGTCTCAGGATGGTAAGTTGGTGGTTGAAGATATCCCTCTAGTGGTGTGGGGGCTGTGATTTGGCAAAGTGGCTGGGGTTATATCCTGCCTGGTTGGCCCTGTCCGAGGGTATCGTCGGACGGGGCCACATTGTCTCCCGACCCCTCCTGTCTCAGCCTCCAGTATTCATGCTGCAGTAGTTTATGTGTCGGGGGGCTAGGGCCAGTCTGTTATATCTGGAGTATTTCTCCTGTCTTATCCAGTGTCCTGTGTGAATTTAAGTATGCTCTCTGTAACTCTCTTTCTTTCTTTCTCTCTCTCAGAGGACCTGAGCCCTAGGACCATGCCTCAGGACTACCTGGCCTGATGACTCCTTGCTGTCCCCAGTCCACCTGGCCGTGCTGCTGCTCTAGTTTCAACTGTTCTGCCTGCGGCTATGGAATTCTGACCTGTTCACCGGACATGCTACCTGTCCCAGACCTGCTGTTTTCAACTCTCTAGAGACAGCAGGAGCGGTAGAAATACTCTGAATGATCGGCTATGAAAAGCCAACTGACATTTACTCCTGAGGTGCTGACCTGTCGACATCCACTGTGATTATTATTATTTGACCCTGCTGGTCACTTATGAACATTTGAACATCTTGGCCATGTTATGTTATAATCTCCACCCGGCACAGCCAGAAGAGGACTGGCCACCTCTCATAGCCTGGTTCCTCTCTAGGTTTCTTCCTAGGTTTTTGCCTTTCTAGGGAGTTTTTCCTAGCCACCATGCTTCTACACCTGCATTGCTTGCTGTTTGGGGTTTTAGGCTGGGTTTCTGTACAGCATTTTGAGATATCAGCTGATGTAAGAAGGGCTTTTTTAAATAGATTTGATTTGATATTACGAGCTTCCGCCGAAGAAAGCGGCACTTGCATGCGTTTTTATCCCTCAATAATCAAAACAACAACAGACAAGTTGTAGAGTCATATTTCTATTTTCCTAATTCAACACCATGTTAAAATGGCCTTCAAGCACAGGTTTAGTATTAGCAAATCTTCCCCCAGTCATAAACCTGAACTGTTAACAGGGGTAAACGCAGAACTGGATTGAGATCAGATTAGATTAATTCTTTCTTATTCTTAATTTGACCCGAATGAGAATATAGGGCTTCAGGGAGAGGAGTAACTTGTCATGATGCACCAATGGGATGAACTAGGCCATCTCCTAGGCTACAGTGAACATGCAAACGTGTGCCCTGTGCAAAGCAAAGATCAGCCTTGATGCAGAAATAAAACATGAACTAAATATAAATTATCCATGTACTTCCCATGTTAACCCATTTATCTTGAGTTGTGCAATATTATGTGTTTTCTCCCCTCTTGCAACTGTGGGTCACTAAATATAGGCTATGATTGAATGATTACGTTATTTGTAATTGTATTTATTATGATCCCTATTAGCAGCTTCCAAGGCAGTTATATACAATTTTAAATATTACCTGACATTACACTTCATAAAACTTTTCACAATACATTAAGTGTGTACCCTCAGGCAACTACTCTACCACATATCTACAATACAAAATCTATGTGTGTGTACAGTCGTGGCCAAAACTTTTGATAATGACACACATTAATTTTAACAAAGTCTGCTGCCTCAGTTTGTATGATGGCAATTTTTATATACTCCAGAATGTTATGAAGAGTGATCAGATGAATTGCAATTATTTGCAAAGTCCCTCTTTGCCATGCAAATGAACTGAATCCCCAAAAAAACATTTCCACTGCATTTCAGCCGTGCCACAAAAGGACCAGCTGACATCATGTCAGTGATTCTCTTGTTAACACAGGTGTGAGTGTTGACGAGGACAAGGCTGGAGATCACTCTGTCATGCTGATTGAGTTCGAATAACAGACTGGAAGCTTCAAAAGGAGGGTGGTGCTTGGAATCATTGTTCTTCCTCTGTCGACCATGGTTACCTGCAAGGAAACACGTGCCGTCATCATTGCTTTGCACAAAAAGGGCTTCACAGGCAAGGATATTGCTGCCAGTAAGATTGCACCTAAATCAACCATTTATCGGATCATCAAGAAATTCAAGGAGAGCGGATCAATTGTTGTGAAGAAGGCTTCAGGGCGCCCAAGAAAGTCCAGCAAGCGCCAGGACCGTCTCCTAAAGTTGATTAAGCTGCGGGATCGGGGCACCACCAGTACAAAGCTTGCTCAGGAATGGCAGTAGGCACTTGTGAGTGCATCTGCACGCACAGTGAGGGGAAGACTTTTGGAGGATGGCCTGGTGTCAAGAAGGGCAGCAAAGAAGCCACTTCTCTCCAGGAAAAACATCAGGGACAGACTGATATTCTGCAAAAGGTTCAGGGATTGGACTGCTGAGGACTGGGGTAAAGTTATTTTCTCTGATGAATCCCCTTTCCGATTGTTTGGGGCATCCGGAAAAAAGCTTGTCCAGAGAAGACAAGGTGAGCGCTACCATCAGTCCTGTGTCATGCCAACAGTAAAGCATCCTGAGACCATTCATGTGTGTGGTTGCTTCTTAGCCAAGGGAGTGGGCCCACTCACAATTTTGCCTAAGAACACAGCCATGAATAAAGAATGGTACCAACATATCCTCCGAGAGCAACTTCTCCAAACCATCCAGGAACAGTTTGGTGACGAACAATGCCTTTTCCAGCATGATGGAGCACCTTGCCATAAGGCAGAAGTGATAACAAAGTGGCTCGGGGAACAAAACATCGATATTTTGGGTCCATGGCCAGGAAACTCCCCAGACCTTAATCCCATTGAGAACTTGTGGTCAATCCTCAAGAGGCGGGTGGACAAACAAAAACCCACAAATTCTGACAAACTCCAAGCATTGATTATGCAAGAATGGGCTGCCATCAGTCAGGATGTGGCCCAGAAGTTAATTGACAGCATGCCAGGGCGGATTGCAGAGGTCTTGAAAAAGAAGGGTCAACACTGCAAATATTGACTCTTTGCATCAACTTCATGTAATTGTCAATAATAATCAATAATAATCTCCAATCCAAAATTACATCTATTTTGCATCAAAGCATCCTTCACTCATGCTGCCAAACATACCCTCGTAAAACTGACTATCCTACCAATCCTTGACTTCGGCGATGTCATTCACAAAATAGCCTCCAACACTCAGCAAATTGGATGCAGTCTATCACAGTGCCATCCGTTTTGTCACCAAAGCCCCATATACAGCCCACCACTGTGACCTGTATGCTCATGTTGGCTGACCCTCGCTTCATATTCGTCGCCAAACTCACTGGCTCCAGGTCATCTATAAGTCTTTGCTAGGTAAAGCTCCGCCTTATCTCAGGTCACTGGTCACCATAGCAGCACCCACCCATAGCACGCGCCCCAGTAGGTATATTTCACTGGTCACCCCCAAAGCCAATTACTCGTTTGGCCGCCTTTCCTTCCAGTTCTCTGCTGCCAATGACTGGAACAAATTGCAAAAATCACTGTAGCTGGAGACTCATATCTCCCTCACTAACTTTAAGCATCAGCTGTCAGAGCAGCTTACAGATCATTGCACCTGTACATAGCCCATCTGTAAATAGCCCATCCAACTACCTCATCCCGTATTGTTATTGATTTTATTTATATATATTTTTTTGCTCCTTTGCACCCCAGTATCTCTACTTGCACATTCATCTTCTGCACATCTTTCACTCGTGTTTATTTGCTAAATTGTAATTATTTTGCCACTATGGCCTATTTATTGCCTTACCTGCCTAATATTACTTCATTTGCACACACTGCATATAGATTGTTCTATTGTGTTATTGACTGTATGTTTGTTCATTCCATGTGTAACTCTGTGTTGTTGTTTGTGTCGCACTGCTTTGCTTTATCTTGGCCAGGTCGCAGTTGTAAATGAGAACTTGTTCTCAACTGACTTACCTGGTTAAATAAGGGTGAAATACATTTTATAAAAATAAAAAGGTTCAAGTTCGGGCTCTGGCTGGGCTACTCAAAGACATCCAGAGACTTGTCCTGAAGCCACTCCTGCATTGTCTTGGCTGTGTGCTTCGGGTCATTGTCCTGTTGGAAGGTGAACCTTCGCCCCTATCTGAGGTCCTGAGCGCTCTGGATCAAATTTTCATCAAGGATCTCTCTGTACTTTGCTCTGTTCATCTTTCCCTCGATCCTGACAAGTCTCTCAGTCCCTGCCGCTGAAAAACATCCCCACAGCATGATGCTGCCACCACCATACTTCACCGTATGGATGGTGCCAGGTTTCCTCCAGATGTGACGCTCTTCTTTTTATTCAGTTTAGTCACATATTTTCTCAATTTGTAGTACATTTGCCAAACGGTCAAGCAGCCAGACTTATTTGCCATTCCTTTTGCCTCATCCGTCTCCACCATATAATTTTTCAATTTCTCATTAATCCACAGGGATTTTGCAGTTAATTGTCATTTTCTGAATGGGTGCATGCTTATTAGTAACTGGAATAAGCAATTTCATGTACAGTGCCTTCTGAAAATATTCTGAACCCTTTTTTCGACATGTTGTTACCTTATAGCCTTATTCTAAAATGAATTAAATAAAGAAAAATTGTCAGCAATATACACACAATATCCCATAATGACAAAGCGAAACCAGGTTTTTAGAAATGTGTGCAAATGTATTAAAAAAAATACAGAAAGACCTTCTTTACATAAGTATTCAGACCCTTTGCTATGAGTCTCAAAAAGGAGCTCAGGTGCATCCTGTTTCCATTGATCATCCTTGAGATGAGCCTACAACTTGTTTGGAGTCAACCTGGGGTAAATTCAATTGATTGGACATAATTTGGAATGGCACACACCTGTCTATATAAGGTCCCACAGTTGACAGTGCATGGCAGAGCAAAAACCAGGCCATGAGGCCTCAGATCTGGGGAAGGGTACCAAAACATTTCTGCAGCATTGAAGGTCCCCAAGAACACAGTGGCCTCCATCATTCTTAAATGGAAGAAGTTTGGAACCACCAAGACTCTTCCTAGAGCTGGCCGCCCGGCCAAACTGAGCAATCGGGGGAGAAGGGCCTTGGTCAGGGAGGTGACCGATGGTCACTCTGACCGAACTCCAGAGTTCCTCTGTGGAGATGAGAGAAACTTACAGAAGGACAACCATCTCTGCAGCACTCCACCAATCAGGCCTTTATGGTAGAGTGGCCAGACGGAATCCACTCCTCAGTATAAGGCACATGACAGCCCGCTTGGAGTTTGCCAAAAGGCACCTAAAGACTCTCAGAAACAAGATTCTCAAAGTACAGAGAGATCCTTGATGAAAACCTGCTCCAGGGTGCTCTGGACCTCAGCCTGGGGCGAAGGCACACAGCCAAGACAATGCAGGACTGGCTTCAGGACAAGTCTCTGAATGTCCTTGAGTGGCCCAGCTAGAGCCCGGATTTGAACCCGATCAAACATCTCTGGAGAGACCTGAAAATAGCTGTGCAGCAACTGTCAAGCTGACAGAGCTTGAGAGGATCTGCAGAGAAGAATGGGAGAAACTCCCCAAATACAGCTGTGCCAAGCTTGTAGCGTCATACCCAAAAAGACTCGAGGCTGTAATCGCTGCCAAAGGTGCTTCAACAAAGTACTGAGTAAAGCATCTGAAACTCATGTAAATGTGATATTTCCATATTTTTTTTTTTTACAAATTAGCAAAAATGTATAAAACCTGTTTTTTGTTTGTCATTATGATGTATTGTGTGTAGATTGATGAGGGAAAAAGACGATTTAATACATTTTAGAATAAGGCTGTAACCTAACAAAATGTGGAAAAAGTCAAGTGGTCTGAATACTTTCCAAATGCACTGTATGTGTCTGGTGCAGTGTCTGCTTGCTCCTCATTACACACCACAGACCATCAAATATTCTTTACATCATCAACATAGCAATCACTACAAATCATTTTGTAGGACCTCTTATAAACTATATTAGGCCCAGCCTTTGGAACTTTGGTTATCCAACATATGGCTACTATATTGTGATCACTACATACAATGGATTTGGATACAGCTTGAATCAATACATGTTGATGATTTAATTCCTGTGCTGTTTGTAAATACCCTGGTAGGTTGACTGATAACCTGAACCAGATTGCAGGCACTGGTTACAGTTTGAAGCTTTTTTTCAAGTGGGAAGCTTGATGGAAGCCAGTCAATATTAAGGTCACCCAGAAAATATACCTTTCTGTTGATATCACATACATTTCGCACATACACTACATGACCAAAAGTATGTGGACACCTGCTCGTCAAACATCTCATTCCAAAATCATGGGCATTAATATGGAGTTGCCCCCCCCCCCCTTGCTGCTATAACAGCCTCCACTCTTCCTAATTTAACACACCTGATTCTACTAATTATCTGCTCAACAAGACCTTAAATAGCTGAATCAGATATGCTAAATTAGGCTTGGGCTGAAAACCTACAGGACAGTAGATCTCCAGGAAGAGCATTGGGCAGCCCTGCACTAGATCTTGCAACATTTGTCACGCTTGTCTTCGTCCTCTGACGATAGTGCGAAATCGTCATCAGAAAATGTGGACCAATATGCAGCAGGTACGTGAATGCTCATCTTGACTTTTATTTACTATAAGAATGAACATACAAAATACGAAGACGAACAAATAACAGCCTGGCAAAGCATAGGGCTTTACACAGAACAATCACCCACAAATCACAAACACAGACACACCCTTATATATGAGACTCTCAATCAAAGGCAGATAGACAACACCTGCCTTCAACTGAGAGTCCCAATCCCAATTACCCAACATAGAAACACACTCACCAGACTAGACATAGAAATACATAAACAGACTATAAACCAAAACCCCGGAAATACTAAAACAAACACCCTTAAACAAACACACCACCCTGAACCACATAAAACAAATACCCTCTGTCACGCCCTGACCAAACTACAAAACAATTAACCTTATATACTGGCCAGGATGTGACAGTACCCCCCCCTTAAAGGTGCTACCCCAGAAGCACCTTAAAAAAAAAAAAAAAAAATTACCCCCAAACAATACCCAAAAGAAAATTCCCCCTTACTAAAGGGAGGGAAGGGAGGGTGGCTGCCGTCAACGACGGCACTGTGCTACACCCCCCCTCCCCAACCCACCTATATTGGAGGCGGCTCAGGTTCTGGCCGTTCCAGGCAGTCTGGGCAGTCTGGCGGTTCGGGGCAGTCTGGCGGCTCGGGGCAGTCTGGCGGCTCGGGGCAGTCTGGCGGCTCGGGGCAGTCTGGGCAGTCTGTCAGCTCGGGGCAGTCTGTCAGCTCGGGGCAGTCGGGGCAGACTGGCCACTCCGGCAGTTCAGGGCAGACTGGCCACTCCGGCAGTTCAGGGCAGACTGGCCACTCCGGCAGTTCAGGGCAGACTGGCCACTCCGGCAGTTCAGGGCAGACTGGCCACTCCGGCAGTTCAGGGCAGACTGGCCACTCCGGCAGTTCAGGGCAGACTGGCCACTCCGGCAGTTCAGGGCAGACTGGCCACTCCGGCAGTTCAGGGCAGACTGGCCACTCCGGCAGTTCAGGGCAGACTGGCCACTCCGGCAGTTCAGGGCAGACTGGCCACTCCGGCAGTTCAGGGCAGACTGGCCACTCCGGCAGTTCAGGGCAGTCTGGCCACTCCGGCAGTTCAGCGCAGTCTGGCCACTCCGGCAGTTCAGCGCAGTCTGGCCACTCCGGCAGTTCAGCGCAGTCTGGCCACTCCGGCAGTTCAGCGCAGTCTGGCCACTCCGGCAGTTCAGCGCAGTCTGGCCACTCCGGCAGTTCAGCGCAGTCTGACCACTCCGGCGACTGTTGACTGACGGGCAGCTCCGACGACTGTTGACTGACGGGCAGCCCCGACGACTGTTGACTGACGGGCAGCTCCGACGGGCAGCTCCGACGACTGTTGACTGACGGGCAGCTCCGACGACTGTTGACTGGCGGGCAGCTCCGACGACTGTTGACTGGCGGGCAGCTCCGACGACTGTTGACTGGCGGGCAGCTCCGACGACTGTTGACTGGCGGGCAGCTCCGACGACTGTTGACTGGCGGGCAGCTCCGACTGTTGACTGGCGAGGCTGGGTTTACGCACTTGCCGTTTAGTGCGGGGAGCGGGAACAGGACGAGTCGGACTGGGTGGACGCACTTCCGGGTCCGCACGAGAGACAGGAGCTGGAAACCCAGGGCTATGGAGGCGCACAGCCGGTCTAGATCTTACCTCCTGCACAACCCGCCTTGGCTCGATGGAACTAGTAGCCCTGCACGAGCGGAGTGCTCGTACAGGGCAGACTGGGCTGTGCAGGGGCTTGATGGTAGCCGTGCGTAGAGCGGGAGTTGGGTAGCCTGGTCCTCGGAGGCGTACCGGCGACCAGATGCGCTGCGCAGGCATCCTCCTACCAGGCTGGATGCCCGCTCTAGCACGGCACCTGCGAGGGGCTGGAATAACTCGCACCGGACTGTGCGTGCGTATGGGTGAGATATTGCGCTTCTCAGCGAAACATGGCGCTCCCCACCTCATACGCTCCTCCATATAACCACGGGTAGCTGGCTTCCGGCTCTTCCTTCGCCTAGCCAAACTACCCGTGTGCCCCCCCAAAAAATTTTCTTGGGGGTGCCTCTCGTGCATCTCCTTCAGCGCGTCCACTCTGGCCTCGTACCAACGCCTCTCTGCCTTGGCTGCTTCTATTTCCCACTGCGGGCGGCGATACTCCCCAGCCTGATGCCAAGGTCCGGCCCCGTCCAGAACTTCCTCCCAAGTCCACTTCTCCCGCCAGTCCAACTCGAACGCCGTCTGCTCCTTCCTCTGCTGCTTGGTCCTTTTGAGGTGGGTGATTCTGTCACGTTTGTCGTCCTCGTCTTCCGACGATAGTGCGAAATCGTCATCAGAAAATGTGGACCAATATGCAGCAGGTACGTGAATGCTCATCTTGACTTTTATTTACTATAAGAATGAACATACAAAATACGAAGACGAACAAATAACAGCCTGGCAAAGCATAGGGCTTTACACAGAACAATCACCCACAAATCACAAACACAGACACACCCTTATATATGAGACTCTCAATTAAAGGCAGATAGACAACACCTGCCTTCAACTGAGAGTCCCAATCCCAATTACCCAACATAGAAACACACTCACCAGACTAGACATAGAAATACATAAACAGACTATAAACCAAAACCCCGGAAATACTAAAACAAACACCCTTAAACAAACACACCACCCTGAACCACATAAAACAAATACCCTCTGTCACGCCCTGACCAAACTACAAAACAATTAACCTTATATACTGGCCAGGATGTGACAACATTGCTGCGGGACTTGCTTCCATTCAGCCATAAGAGCATTAGCGAGGTCGGCACTGATGTTGGGCGATTAGGCCTGACTCGCAGTTGGCGTTCCAATTCATCCCAAAGATTTTATGGGGTTAAGGTCAGGGCTCTCTGCAGGCCAGTCAAGTTCTTCCACACCGATCTCGACAAACCATTTCTGTTTGGACTTCGCTTTTTGCACTGGGGGCATTGTCATGCTGAAACAGGAAAGGGCCTTCCCCAAACTGTTGCCACAAAGTTGGAAGCAGAGAATCGTCTAATGTCATTGCATGCCGTAGCGTTAAGATTTTCCTTCGCTGGAATTAAGGGCCCTAGCCTGAACCATGAAAAACAGCCCCAGACCATTATTCTTCCTCAACCTAGCTTTACAGTTGACACCTATGCATTCGGGCAGGTAGCATTCTCCTGGCATCCGCCAGTTCTGTGAGCTTGAGCTTGTGTGGCCTACCACTTCGCGGCTGAGCCGTTGTTGCTCCTAGTCGTTTCCATTTCACAATAACAGCACTTACAATTGACTGGGGCAGTTCTAAAAGCAGTGCCAATTTTAGCATGTAAATCTTGGTGGGGCAAAAAAAAAAAGTGGAATGCATGCCAACAAAGCCACTACACAGCACAACACTAAACAATACATGAATTGCACTATAATGGTGACAAACGGTGCCCACAAAGAAAGTAATACTAAGTGTATGTTGTGTAGTAAGCTGTTATTAGCCCATGTGCCTCACCCTAATAATTGGTATATTTTCACCTCTTAATTTCGCCTACTGTTCTGACTTGGTGCACATTTAGCCTATAACCTGTTTTTGAGAAATGTAATCATTGAATATTGTAAGAGCTTTCATTGTCTGCTTATGTGCCCCCTTTATTTATCCTATGGTTCTGACTTGGTACACAGGGAGCACATTCTAAGATCGTCCATGTTCTGAATTATGTTGCTGTACATTTCATAAGTGCTGAACAAATAGTTATATCGACTGCGTCCGTCCTAGCCTGCTCATTAAGGTTTTAATCGAAATTACGGATTTCCCCTTATCTGCTTGTCGTCCCCTTATGCCATAGTTTGTACATCTCAATTGTCATTAGAAACCGCATTTGTTTAAGCAAGTCAGCCATATCAGCAGGTTTTTTTAGAGGCAGTAAATAAGGCTGAATGAACTGTTTCGCTACCAGACAAGTAAGGCTCCGCTGATAGCCAGGTGTAGCAGTGGACGTGTTTGGATTGCTGTTGGGACAGCTTTATTTTGCAGGACCTAACAGTTTGTGGGCACCGTTTGTCACCGTTATAGCGCAATTAATGTATTGTTTAGTGTTGTGTAGTGGCTATGCTGGCATGCATCCCACTTCTTTTATTTTTTTGCCACACCAAGATTTACATGCTAAATTCGCCACTGGATGAGATTATAGGATTTTACACAAATAAATGCTTTTCGCACACGGGGTATTGCAGCTGCGTGTTTTTTAAAACGGCTCTGCAACAATAGCGTCAGAAAAGGTACGATTCATCACAATAAAAAGCCAAGGTCTTCAGGCGAATTGATGATGATGAACAAATGGAGCGCGTGCGCGCGCACGCGTCAAAGTCCGGCATGGGCGCTGATTGGTTGAAAATGACATCACATACAATTGTACTATTCTTAGCTTGTAGAAAACGCATTACCTCATCCTTTCCCCCTCGCGCAGGTATAGACATACAACAACAAATAATGTTACAGTCGCAGACAGGACGAGGACGAGAGTAGAAGTCGAGAGAGAGAGAGCTATACTATTAATTAAGCATAACATATCCTTTTGGATTCTTCATCCATTTGCTTTGAGACCATTCGTTTGATTATATTATTTGGTGTGCAAGTTGATTTGTGCGATATTTCCAGTATCTTCGTTTGGATTGAAAATCGTCACTGTAAGTACAATGTAATATTTTTTGCATATTGCTTGCATCATTTATGTCTGATCTTATATTCTCTTATGATCATCTAATGTATGTGAACTTGCAAAATCCATGACGTAATGCAAAGATAACATGATTCTGCAGCAGCAATAGACCAAAGTAATGTTTTCTTAATTAACATTCATGGCAATAATAATGCTAATATATTTCATGCAACTGTTAAAATTATTGTCAAAGTTCCATGCATTCTTTTTTCGATTCCTATGTATTGTAGACTAATACATAATTGTAATCCCTTGATATTGAAATGAACAAAGTTTTCTCTCATGTTTTGGTTCCAGACACAAAGAACAGAGATGGTGTTCTACAGGGAGAGAGAGAACGGGACACGCGAACGTCCACCGCTGTCTCTCATCCTACCGCATCTTTACCTAGGTGCAGAGACGGACGTTACGCAGGTAATAATGTTTTCATTCAGTTGGTCAGTCAATAGAATTGATAGCCTAGCACTCGTCATTGGCCAAAGCGTTGTATTTTCACAATGCACCGAAAAGGCAGCTCTTCCAGAAGACTAGAATGTGTTAATATTGCCTGTTCTCTGTCTCTCTTTTCCCCGTGCTCTCCCTGCTCGGCTGCAGGATTGCCTCGGCGCTCGCGGGATCTCCTACGTGCTAAGCGTGAGCCGCTGCAGCCCGCAGCCTACTTTCCTTCCCGGTTCCCAGTACCTTCGCATCCCCATCGACGACTCTCTTCGAGATGACCTGCTGCCCCATATCCCGGAGGCACTGCGTTTTATCGGTGAGAATAATGATGAGATTGGGTTGGTTATGTGTCAAATGGATGTCACCCTATTCCCCATATAGTGCAACTGCACTATTTTCGACAAGACAGAGAGCTAGTGCACTATAGAGCTAGTGCATTATAAGGGGAAAGTGCACTATAAGGGGAACATATAGGTGTCATTGGAGATTTGACCAGGGCAAATCCTACTGGTTAGGTGATAGGACATTTCTGCATGTCATCATAATGCCACAGTCTGCATCATCATGGATGCATTACACACTGGCGACTGTCTGTCTGGAAGAAACACAGATGACTCAGTTCAAGTGATGAGCAGTTATTGATCAGGGTTTCATGCAGGCCAGTTAGGCTCCTATGGTTTCAGAAATATTGAATGCTGTTACAGCCCATTCAGTATCATGGACAATTGATACAAGCCTACTGTTGCAGGAAGCCCATTCATGACAGTTGATATAAGCTGTGCGTCCTTTGCACAGTTTGCAGTCTGGCTTAATGATGTCATGCAGTACAGTATGGATGATTTCAACAAAAATAAAAAATAAATACTTATCTATCTCTTCTCGCTCTCTCAGATGGGGCTATGTCATCAGGTGGATCTGTGTTAGTTCATTGTGCTGCAGGAATCTCTCGCTCCCCTGCCCTGGCTGTGGCCTACATAATGTACAATCTGGGGATGGACCTTGACCATGCCTACAGGTGTGTTTGTCTGTGCTATATGTATTCGTGCATTTTAATGATTGTGTGTGTGTGTGTGTGTGTGTGTGTGTGTGTGTGTGTGTGTGTGTGTGTGTGTGTGTGTGTGTGTGTGTGCATATATAAAGCATCCACATCTAATCTTGTCTGTTCCTCACTTTCAGGTTTGTGAAAGAGCGCAGGCCTTCAATCTCCCCTAACTTCAATTTTCTGGGTCAGCTACAACACTTCCAGGGAACCCTCGCTCAGAAGGCCTCTAATGGCAACCCCACTATCCAGCCAATCAGATCACTGGACACATGCCTGCAGTCAAGCAATGAAAACATTAGCTGCGGTTCCTCTGTCCCCCTGTCAGCCAATCAGATCATGAATATTCAGGACAATGGCTATGTTGCTAAGGACTTTTTAGAGGTTGCTAAAGTGCATAATATGTACAATGAGAATTCCACTTGTAACACAGAGAACATAGAGCAAAGGTGCTCATATTCATGTGAAACTCAGAGTCTATCAGAGAAGCTACAGCAAGACCAGAGGAGTGTGCCGTCACAACTGACGCTGTCTCTCTCCAGCAAACTCAGAACGCTCACTCTCAACCTGAACCAGAACCAGAACCAGAGGGAGGCCCAGAGCCCGTGTGGAGCAATGACTCCAAGCCCCAACGAACCAGCGACACCAACACCAAAGCCCAACACACTACAAATCCCAACAGGCATTGCGTCTCTCTCTGAGAAGCGCAAGAGCCTCACCCTCTCCTTGTCTCCCGTTGGTGCAATTCCCCCAACTCCCCACCAGAATGAGCCAGAAAGCAACAACAGGCACAGCATTAGCCACAAGCCAACACGCTCCAGCGCTTCCAACACCATCCACAAGAGGGAGTCAGAAGGCACCAGTGGTTCAAAAAGGCACGGTAGAAAGCCTTCGGCGGTGGCCCTTTCCTCCTCACAGACAGACGTACAACAGAGAGAGAGGAGCACATCCTGCGTCAAAGCAGCAGGTCGGCCCAATCGCTGCTCCTCCCGAACCCAGGTGAAGGTAGAGAGAGAGGGAAGAGGCCAGGGTAAAAGAGAGCCCAGTCGCTGTCAGAGCGTGGAGAAGCGGAGGCCTAACTCAACTCCAAAAACAGGGAAGGACCACAGCAAGGGAAGAGCAGAGAGGGAGACACTAACTGGGAGCCTGAGCAGCAGTTCTGTTTTGAACCAGCACAGTATCATAGTTGACCAGCAGGTGTTGCCAGCAGCTAAACTGTCTGCATCTGCAGTGGAGGCTGAGGAAGGAGTGGATGCTGAACAGGGCCTCCTGTCTCCTCTCAACCTGACTGTCAACAAGCTGCTGGGCTGGGGGGAGAAGATGCTGTTGGGGGTTCTGCTCGGCCCCCGGATCAAAGTGGGACAGGCTGTTCTGCCCTATAGGTGCTGATGCGGTAAGAGACCACTGGCGAGGACAGAGAGAGGGCTGATAAATGCCAGGAGATTGATTTGTGTGTGTGTGTGTGTGTGTGTGTGCATGTGAGGAACTGAAGAACATAACTGCATGTAAAATATTTGTCTGCCCATACCATGTTCACAGAGCTCTGTGTGAATGCTTTGTCCTATAAATGCCAATTTATTGTTGACTTCCTTCAAAAGCACTATATATATTACATATAGGAGCAGTTTATGCCTCCAACACAATGCTCATGGATTAAGGCTTGATTATGTTGATTTTTATTTATTGATTGACGTGAATAAAGTGATCAGTTTATTGTTGTTATTTATGAAATTAATATTTTGAGGATGGTATTTTGGCACTGTTGTTTGTAATGGGATCATAGTGTTCATTAAAGATTACATATTTTACTCCTGTTCTCTCCTGGCTTTTCTATTCTGACTAATCTCCCATGTATGTCACCATACACTTACAATAATTTAGGCCTATGAGGAAAACATCTGATTCACAATTCAGACTGATATGGTTATTCACTTATTATTTTATAAAATATTGCAAGAATGCAGTCTTGAAAATAAAGTTAGGATTATTTTCACTTTTAGATGACAGTCTGCCCTTGAACATCAACAAATTGTTTGGGTTAATAGGGAGGGGTTGTGGGTGAATGTGGGTGTGGTAAAAATGAGCAACATGCCCATGTAAATGAGTCACATCCGGTTGAGGGGATGGGCAAATCAGGGAGGGAAAGGAAGACAAGAAATCTTTACCTGTCATAAACTATTAGTATAAAATACTGTATGCTAGGAGTTTTCCCTCCAATATCTCCTCATATTCTCAACAGGTAGGCTAAGGTCGTTTGAGGGTAATCATACAATACGCTCAAATGCATAAGCTAAAGTACTAAACGTGAAACAAAAAAATAAATAAAGGGTTATAAAACATTCCATGTGCTAAGGATCAATACACCCCCCAATACATTGCAAAAGCATATTTTTAGGTCTACTCCCCTGCTCTAGCTATATGTACACTCTGTTGTAAAATTCCCCACTAAACAAATGACTGACTAGACCTACATACAACTGGGCTCAATGGCCAAATAAGGTAGTACACATAATGTGTGAATACTATTGTTCACTCATTCAAAATCTGGTTAAGCCATATTGTTTCAGTTTAATGAATAAACGTGCAGTGTTGATTAAAGAAACATTTCAGAATGTATCTCATTCTAATAGAGCCTTTGTTCATTAATGAAAAGAGGGAGAAGCGTGAGAATGTATACAATGAGGAAACGGTGTCGTTAAGACACGCCCATTTTGTACATACGCATGAGATTTCGAGAAACCCTTCTCGGTTGAGAAAAAAAAAGTTGCCTTGGAGCGATGAAAAAATAAATCAGTGAAGACGAGGAAAAAAATGAAGACATCGCCAAGAAAAACCCAGTAACTTAGATATCACAAAAGTTGTTATATGATGCTCCTGCAGAGATATGTAGACGAATCAATCTAGAGATAATGAAACTTAGACGAGCGCGTTGAAGTTTGACGGGGTAGTTGATAATCAAGCTCATATTTTTTTTCCTTCTGGAGTCAAAGTTGGCATCGAAAGCCTAATTTACTTGAGGCGGGTGCGGAAGGCTTTTCACCCGACAAAAATTATGAGAGATAGGCCGATAAACCGTTCGATTTTTAACAATAATACTTAATTTCTATTTTACCGGGTTATGTAGCGACCTATACATTTTAGGAGCAGTGATACGAAACTCTATTGGGGTTAGACTACTTTTGTGGATGGTTTACAACACTGGGCCAGACTAAAACCGTAAGCTTTTCAATGTTATGAAATAGTATCAGAAAACGAACTATACATTTTTATATTTGAGATATTGATAACCTATCGGCGTAATATTTGAGATATTGATAACCTATTGGCGTAATACCGAAGTAAAAACCCAACTCTGCTTCCTTCTCGAATTTTTCTTTGAGCTACTTAGATAAAAGTAGTTTGCTCAATCGTTGAAGTGGACCTTCATTTTCCCCCCCCCCTGCGGATTACAAAATTGCACGTCATCAATATATCCTATCAGCTCGTCAGTTTTATCATTTCATTTTTCAAAAGATAGACAACCGTTAAGTATTTTACGAAACGAATCATGTCTGCTGAGGAGGAGAGATTCAAACTGGTCGTCGTGGGCGGGGGCGGTGTGGGGAAAAGCGCCTTGACCATACAATTCATTCAGGTGAGAGAATCCCCCAACTGTTTGAACATTGTCAACCGTGTGTTTGTTTGTAGTGGTAATTGAATATGTGCATATTAACCCATATAGGCCAAATAGTGTAAACTATCCTCTGTCTGGCTGTGTAGGCTATTTGGTTTAAAAAAAAAACATTTCTTTCCTCATAACCACCAAAGCGATAATCGCAAATTTTACCAGACAACAAATACACACAGTATTCACCCATGCTCTCCTATCTCTTTCGCAGTCATACTTTGTATCGGATTATGACCCCACCATCGAGGACTCCTACACCAAAATGTGCATAGTGGATGGGAAAGAGACACGATTAGACAGTAAGTCATACTGTAGGTTTACTGACGTTCTTTGCTCCAAGAATAGAGGGAAAGCGTAAACGACTTGAGCCAGTGAGTGAGCAAGGCCAAATCTGTCTGTATGATTCACCCACATCTGCTCTGTTATAACTTGCAGTTGGCAGATGTTTATGCTCTAAGCCAAGGTGTAGTCTTTTCACTATGCCATAGCAAAAGTGTTTCTGTGTTCATATTCAAGGGATATGTAAGTGTACTATGGCCTGTTGGCCTCTGTCGGGTCGGGTTAACCCTGGGCATTTACACCTAAAAGGACCTATGAAGACCAATGTGAAGTTAATAGGAGCATGTCAAATTGAGTTTCAAATGAAAGCTAAGTCTATTTTTTTTTTTTTTAAATGAAGACATACATTTAACCATTTTCCATCCTAAAAATGAGGAATAATCAAGGCTTTGATTTCTGGTCGAACAGATGGAAAAGGGGTCTTAGACAACATCTACCAGATTTAAGGTATTATTGATATATCAAAACACAATAATGTTGAAGTAAAGACCCCTGCCAACTGATATCAACACTTATATTTAGTTCACAATAAATTATTTGCCTTGTCTTGTAATTCCGTTACCAGAAACCCACATATCGTTAAGATATTTTCTAAGGAGGATAATGAAAGTTCACGTAAGTAACAAGCAAAGTAGACCTAATAATTAGTTATAGGGGTTTTACCGCTATCAAGTTTGTTTATGAATTATTAAGTGATAAAAACGTGTAAATCTGTTACCAAATCCAAACAATCAGTAACGGAAGTACTGCGATTGAATTGGCTAAAATGGGAAGTCATAGAAGTCACAAACCTTTTACATTTGAATCATTTAGCAGACGTTCTTTACCCTTTCCCATACTGGTCCCCTGTGGGAATCAAACCCACAATCCTGTCGTTGCAAGCGCCATGCTCTACCAACTGAGCCACATGGGACATTTGGGTCCACAGTTGGGCCACCTGCTACTGTCCTCCCTTCCACTGGCATACTGTTATCTTCAGCTCATGTTTTATTTCTCAACTGTTTTATTTCTCTGTCTGTTGTCTGGTGGTCAAAGCAAGACTGTGTAAACAGTCTGGACAACCCCTTGCTCTCCCTCTCTATCTTTCTGCCACACTCTCTCTTCTTTCTCTACAGTTAATGTCACCTCTCACAACTCTTACATGCTGACTAAACTGGGCTTGCACGTACGTCCGCCGTCGCACGCATGTTGATTTTGTTCACCCACACCAGAAGCGATCAGGACACACAGGTTGAAATATCAAAACAAACTCTGAACCAATTATATTAATTTGGGGACAGGTTGAAAAGCATTAAACATTTATGCCAATTTAGCTAGCTAGCTTGCTGTTGCTAGCAAATTTGTCCTGGGATATAAACATTGGGTTATTTTAGCCGAAATGCACAAGGTCCTCTACTCCGACAATTAGTCCACAGATAAAACAGTAAACCAAATTCCTTTCTCGTCATCTCTCCTCTTTCCTCAGGCTTCTTCTTATTTTGGACTTAATATCGCGGTTGGCAACCAACTTTACAGCATTACTACAACCTACCAGAGTGTGGACCTAAGTTCATCTTTCAATCACCCACATGGGTATTTGCTCCTAAAAACCTATGAGAAGATGGCACGTGGGTATATGCTTCTAAAGACCAATGAGGAGATGGGAGAGGCCGGAGTGTCACAAATGGAACCAATTTCTATTTTGGAGCCTGGCCACCCAGACGCTCACTGACCCCCGCAAGCAGTGTGGGTGCAATGATTGAATAACATGTATGTGTACATTTATTTTGCAATGGTCGCACACACGACGTGTCCGGTCTGGTCAGCATGTTACTGACACCTAACCCCCTACCCTCTTTCCATATACTGTAACAAGCATCCTCAACCACTGAACACCAACTGACATTGGACCTCCATGGATGTTGAAAAGTAATTGAAATTTGGTCAGTCCACCCTGGCCAGACCAAATCTGAACGAATCATAGACGTCTATGTTTTAACAGTAAAGAAAAGTTAGTACAGCAGAGCACACTAGAGTACTGTACTGAACATATCTACTGTACTCTACTGTGCTGTACCGTAATGTCCAAACTTGAGAAACATAGACGTCTATGATTGGTTCAGATTTGGTCTGCTCCGGGCCAACCAAATCTGTTCTTGTTTGGGGGCAGAGCTCATTAGAATAATACCCAGTGTGTAGTATAATACCCAACTATGCAAAATAAGGATATTGCGTATTTCTACCTTTTGTGAACTGTGAACGGTCCAGTGGAGTTCCGATCTATGCGGAACGGAGAAAGACGTGGCTTTGTAAGTTGTAAAATTCGAAAATATATATTTAATGTTCCCCGAATGGCACTCGGCTGGTTCAAGAAAGGGGAAACAAAATCCACTGCGTCTCGGCGGGATAGCGTGCACGCATTTCCGTGATGGACCCCGGATCTGAGGATGATGAAGTTACAGGGTTGCAAGCTCAAGAACCACCTCGATACCCTA
Organism: Salmo trutta; assembly: GCF_901001165.1. NCBI lineage: Eukaryota > Metazoa > Chordata > Actinopteri > Salmoniformes > Salmonidae > Salmo > Salmo trutta. The sequence goes on from NC_042988.1 coordinate 2,365,524, forward strand.
CTGTTATTCTCTTTGTTTCTTGCCATCCAGGTGAGTGTGCATGATCAGTCGCGAGAGTGAATTATCTGTTGGGAAGAAAATATCTGAGGTAGGTGAGTGCCCATTTTATAGCCAGCCCTTCTCGGTCAACTGTGGCATATTTATTTTCCCTCTGAGAGCTTACAGCTGATGTAGTCTATAGGGTGTTTGACCTTTCCCACTCCCTGGGAGAGGACCGCTCCGATGCCAACTCATAGGTGTCCGTCTGGACAATGAAGTCCAAAGTCTGGTGCTCTTAGCCCTGGTTTTTCGAACAGGGCTTCTTTTAGCTTTTGGAAAGCCATCTCTGCTGCTTGAGTCCGTCTCACCTGTGTGGGTAGGTCTTTCTTGGTCAGGTTGGACAATGGAGCGGCTATAAAGACATAGTTGGGTATAAAGCGCCGATAGTAACTTGTGAGCCCTAAGAAGGATCGCACCTACTTTTTACGCACCGGCGTTCGCCACTCCCGAATAGCCTCCACTTTCTTTGTCTGGGAGTGTATGACACCACTCCCAATAGTGTACCCCAGATATTCTGCCTCACTTAACCCGAACCTGCATTTCTTAGGGTTAGCTGTCAAGCCTGCTCTACTTAGGCTCCCCAGCACGGCCCGTACCCGATGTAGGTGTGTCTCCCATTCTTTACTATGGATCACCATGTCGTCGATGTAAGTGGCCACGTAGGCTTGGTGGGGTCTGAGTAACTGGTCCATTAACCTCAGTGACGTGGCGGCCTCAACATGAAACCCGATGAGTAATTTCATGTAACGGAAAAGTCCATCTGGCGTAGAGTGCCTTTTTCTCCCTGTCTTCTGTGGCCAGAGGCACCTGCCAATAGCCTTACGTGAGCTCTAGCGTAGTTATGTAGCTTTCCTTTCCCAATCGTTCTATCAGCTCATCTACCCTGGGCATTGGGTTCAAATTTGGAGATGTTCAGGCTTCGGAAGTCGTTACAGACTACAGAATTTCACCGCACGTCTGGCTTCAGAACGAGAACTAACAGACTTGACCAGGCACTGTGAGACGCCTCTAACTCCCCAACACAGCATCTCTCTCACCACCTCTGACTATTGTTTGTCCCGCAGCATGGATTTTGTAAGGCCTTAAGTTCACTCTTGCCTGGCTCTGTGTATATATGATGCTGGATGAGATTTGTATTCTCTGTGAGGGAAGAGAATACTTCCCGGTGTCAGACCACTAGGGCCCGTAGGTCGTGCTCTTGCTGGTGTGTCAGCGACTTCACTACCTGCATGTCGAGCGGGGGTTGATCTTGTTGGGCTGCGGGTAGAGAGCAGAACATTGCATCTTAATTTCTCTCATGGTACTCAAGGTTGATGTGGTATGGCTGTTTCAGGTTTTCTCCTACCTGGCTGCCTAACTGTTTACAGGGGATACGCTTGCCATTACTTCGTATGGACCCCTCAAGTGCGCTAAGAGCCGACGTTCCGCTGTCGGAATTAAAAGTACCTTATCTCCTACATTAAAACTTTGGGTCTGGGCAGTCCTGTTGCAGGCTTTTGTTGCGCTTGCTGCGCGCTCTCCATGTGTTCCTCCACTATTGGCTACACCGCGGCCATCCGTTCTCGTATTAGGATGACATGCTCAATCAGTTCTGTGGGGACACAGAGGGGCTTCCCACGCCTCCTTGGCAAGGTCCAGAATCCCTCGGCACGGCCTCCCATATAACAGTTAAAACGGGGAAGCCCGTTGGCGACTGGGGCACCTCCCTAAGAGCAAACAAGTGAGGTAATAATATGTCCCAGTTCCTCCCGTCCCGTTCCAGAACCTTCTTTATAAATCGACAGTTTTATTCAAGCGTTTGCATAAATCATCTGTCTGAGGATGTGATATGCTCGTGTGTATCTGTTTAACCTGGTACAAGGCCCAAAAGTCTTTCATTATGCGGGACATAAACGCAATCCCTGGTCGGTCAAAATAGAGGGTATGCCGACTCGGGAAAACATCAACTCTTTAGCAATACCTTTTAGTAGACATATTTAAACATAAAAAATATATATATATATATATATTTAACCTTTTTATTTAACTAGGCAAGTCCGTTAGGAACAAATTCTTATTTACAATGACGGCCTACCGTCATTGTTCAGGTGCAGAACAACTTAAAAATATATATATATTTTTTTACCTTGTCAGCTCTTGAATTCGATCCAGCAGCCTTTCGGTTCCTTGCCCAACGCTCTAACTCTAGACTACCTGCAGACCCAAAGTTAAACAAAACATATTATGCAGGGGTATGGCTTTGGGGTAGCATGTGGCAAAATCAATTACCACTAGTATATAATCGTGCCCCCGGGCTAATTTCGGAATAGGACCTACCATATCCATGGCTATCCGCTCAAAGGGCGTTTCAATGATGGGGAGTGGGATGAGTGTGTTTCTGTAATTGGCTTTGGGGGCATTCTTTTGGCACTTGTCACATGACTTGCAGTACTTCTCTACATCACTGGTAATGCGGGGCCAGTAGAATCTACTCATGTGCTCTTTAGTTTTGTCTACTGCCAAGTGGCCTCTCAACACATGTGAATGTCCCAGGTACAGTACCTTAGCTCTAGCACTTCGCCCCTTCTCTTAACCACCAGTATAGTAAGCCCTCTATGCAGTAATAAGGGGGATTGATGTCCTCCATGTGCTTCCCGTCCGTCACCTTCACTCTGCGCTGCACTGAGACCATGTCTGGGTCCTGCAGCTGTGCGGTGCCAAACTGTCCTGTCAACTCATCAGGTAAATTAGTCTTGGCTATCTATTCTTACCAGGGCCTGTGCAGGCCCTAGGTCTCCTCCACTCTCCGTTGAGAGACCTGAGCATGCATCCTGTCTTTTCTTGAAACAGCTGCCTGAGCCTCTGATTTTGATTTTCCTTTTCTTCCTCCCCTGCACTCGATCTGGGTGAAAAAGAGACTTCTCCCTGTAGTGCCAGTGGGGCACGGCGGGTATGCCCCTTTTGGGGATGTGTTTTCTATATGTGTGCCAGTGACTGCTTCGCATTGCTTATGCTCACCGGTGCGGGCTTGGGGCGGTTCTGTTTAATCCGCAACGAACTCTCGAACAGATTAGTCTCTCCTTAGCTGTACCGATACCGGTAAGTGATTCACCACCCACACCTTCATAGTCTACTTGCCTCGGCGTAACTAACTTAACTTGCGCCACTGTGTCCCCATGGATACAGGAGACTGACATCTGTTCCTGACACATCTCCCTCCTGCACGAAGTGTGACGGAACTAGGGTAATCTTACTACCTGAGTCGAGCATCGCTTCTGCATCCTCTCCTTGGACTTTTATGGCCGGGGCTCCCTCTACGGTTCAACACTGCGGGGATAGATTACATGGATGTGCGCCCCTTGATCCGGAGGAAGGCTCGGTGGGTATGGGTTCGTCATTAAATGGTCACTGCCATGACGTATGCCCAAGCTCCCAGCACCGGCAACACCGTCTTTTGCCAACCCTTGGTCAGCCATATTAGTTGGTACATTTGGGCTATTGCTGATTCGTTGCTATCGAAGGTCCACTTGTAGAAACGCTTGGCCTGTGGATTTTGACAGTACCTGGGATAAGACTTTGGCTTTTAGTTTCTTAGTCCTCTGCTTCTGCAGGATCCAGGTTGAAATACACAGCCTGCGCACACCCGGAAAGAAAGGGGGCCAGCATTCCTGCCCACCGCTCCGGGGCCCATAGTCCTCTTACTGCTGACCTCTTGAATGAAAGCAGATCGGCCTCAATGTCATCATCCTGTTCTTGTAGCCTAGGTATGAGTCCCCACTCTGGGCTTACTGTCCTTCCCTGCCTGAGCCAGCATGGCCACTTAAATTCTCGAGGTCTGTGCTTTCCTTTTGCGCAATGGTGCACATAGCCAACCATTTTAACTATTTGTCACCACTTCTGGTGACCGCATTCTCCACCACTGTGATCGGTCCAGTGGGGTTCCGATCTATGCGGTAGCGAGGGGTGGTGTAAACAGAGGAAGAGTTGGCTTTTTAAGTTGCAAAAATCAAAATTATATTTAATGTTCATCGAATGGCGCTCTGCCGAAACAACAAAATCCAAGCCTGGTTCAGAGCACTACACTTACAAACCAAAGATCCTTTCGAAAATCACCAAATTAGCTTTGGCTCGCAGCTACGGGAATCACTCACGCAAGCAGTGGTGTAAAGTACTTAAGTAAAAATACTTGAAAGTACTACTTAAGTAGTTTTTGGGGGTATCTGTACTTTATTATTTATATTTTTGACTACTTTTAAATGTACTTTTTACTCCATACATTTTTCCTGACACCCAAAAGTACTCGTTACATTTTGAATGCTTAGCAGGAGAGAAACATTTTTTCAAATTCACGCACTTATCATGAACACCCCTGGTCATCCCTACTGCCTCTGATCTGGCGGATTCACTAAGCATGAATGCCTTGTTTGTAAATTATGTCAGAGTGTTGGAGAGAGCCAGGGGCACTCTATACGTGAAAATTGTGCTGTTTGCTTAATATAAGGAATTTGAAATTATTTTTACTTTTTATACTTGCGTATATTAGCAATTACATTTACTTTTGATACTTAAGTATATTTAAAACCCAAAGACTTTCAGACTTTACTCAAGTAGTATTCTACTGGGTGACTTTTACTTGAGTCATTTTCTATTAACCTCTCTGGGAAATGTGGGACGCTAGCATCCCACCTGCGGGACACACTATTCAACAGCCAGTGAAATAGCAGGGCGCCAAATTCAAAACAACAAAAATCTCATAATTCAAATTTCTCAAACATAGAACTATTTTACACCATTTTAAAGATGAACTTCTCGTTAACCTCTCTAGGGTATGTGGGACGAAATCATCCCACCTACTCAACAGCCAGTCGAATCCCGTGGCGCGTTATTCAAATACCTTAGAAATGCTATTACTTCAATTTCTCAAACATATGACTATTTTACACCATTTTAAAGACAAGACTCTCGTTAATCTAACCACACTGTCCGATTTCAAAAAGGCTTTACAACGAAAGCAAAACATTAGATTATGTCAGCAGAGTACCCAGCCAGAAATAATCAGACACCCATTTTTCAAGCTAGCGTATAATGTCACATAAACCCAAACCACAGCTAAATGCAGCACTAACCTTTGATGATCTTCATCAGATGACACTCCTAGGACATTATGTTATACAATACATGTATGTTTTGTTCAATCAAGTTCATATTTATATCAAAAAACAGCTTTTTACATTAGCATGTGACTAGCATTCCCACCGCAAACTTCCGGTGAATTTACTAAATTACTCACGATAAACGTTCACAAAAAACATAACAATTATTTTAAGAATTATAGATACAGAACTCCTTTATGCAATCGCTATGTCTGATTTTAAAATAGCTTTTCGGCAAAAGCACATTTTGCAATATTCTGAGTAGATAGCCCGGCCATCACGGCTAGCTATTTTGACACCCACCAAGTTTGGCCCTCACCAAACTCCGATTTACTATTAGAAAAATGTGATTACCTTTGCTGTTCTTCGTCAGAATGCACTCCCAGGACTTCTACTTCAATAACAAATGTTGGTTTGGTTCAAAATAATCCATAGTTATGTTCAAATATCCTCTGTTTTGTTCGTGCCTTCAAGACACTATCCGAAGGGTGACGCTCCCGACGCGTTTCGTGACAAAACATTTCTAAATATTCCATTACCGTACTTCGAAGCATGTCAACCGCTGTTTAAGCATAGCATTAGATTGTTAGGACAGCGCCGAGACAAGAAAAAACACAGCCATTTTCCAAGCAAGGAGAGGTATCACAAAAACCAGAAATGGAGCTAAAATTAATCACTAACCTTTGATTGTCATCAGATGGCACTCATAGGACTTCATGTTACACAATACATGTATGTTTTGCTTGATAAAGTTCATATTTATATCCAAAAACCCCATTTTACATTGGCGTGTAATGTTCAGAAATGTTTTGCCTCCCAAAACTTCCGGTGAATGAACACATCAATTTACAGAAATACTCATCATAAACGTTGATAAAATATTAAACTGTTATTCAAAGAATTATAGATACACTTCTCCTTAATGCAACCGCTGTTTCAGATTTCAAAAAAACTTTATAGCGAAAGCACACTTTGCCATAATCTGAGTACTGCGCTCAGAAAAATACACTAGGCAATACAGATACCCGCCATTTTGGAGTCATCTAAAATCATAAATAGCATTAGAAATATTCACTTTGATCTTCATCAGAAGGCACTTCCAGGTATCCCAGATCCACAATAAATGTTGTTTTGTTCGATAAAGTCCATAATTTATGTCCAAATAACTCCTTGTTGTTTCCGCGTTCAGTAAGCTACTCCAAGTGTAGGAAGCGCGGCCAAAATGTCACGACGAAAAGTCAAAAAGGTTATATTTACGTTCGTTCAAACATGTAAAACGTTGTATAGCATCAATCTTTAGGGCCTTTTTAACTTAGAATTTCAATAATATTCCAACCGGACGATTCCAGTGTCTTGAAAAACGTTTTGGAACACAGCTAACTCTCACGTGAACGCGCACCAATGAACTCATTTGCTTTCCTGAGTCAACAACTTCCAACTTCCTCTGTTCGCTCTGTTCATCATAGACGCCTCAAACAACTTTCTAAAGACTGTTGACATCTAGTGGAAGCCTTAGGAAGTGCAAAATGAACCCTAAGTCACTGTGTGTTCGATAGCAATGACTTGAAAGGACTACAAGCACCAGACTTCCCACTTCCTGGTTAGATTATTCTCAGTTTTTTGCCTGCCATATGCGTTCTGTTATACTCACAGACACCATTCAAACAGTTTTAGAAACTTCAGAGTGTTTTCTATCCAAATCTACTAATAATATGCATATTCTAGTTCCTGGGCCCGAGTAGTAGGCCGTTTTTAATTTGGGTAAGTTTTTTTATCCGGCTGTGAAAATACTGCCCCCTACCCTAGAAGTTGAGTTCAGACGAAAATTCAAAAAAGTTATATTACAGACGATGTATAGAATCAATCTTTAGGATGTTTTTATCACAAATCTTCCATAATATTCTAACCGGACGATTCCTTTGTCTTCAAAAAGAAAAGGAACACAGCTAACTCTCACGGGAGCGTACGCCACTGAGCTCATGTCATTTTCTCACTCATCTACTTCCAGGAGCTCTTCTCCCCCTATTCACAGTAGAAGCATGAAACAACGTTCTAAAGACTGTTGACATCTAGTGGAAGCCTTTGGATGTGCAAAATGAACCCTAAGTCACTGTATACTGGATAGGGAATCACTTGAAAAACTACAAACCTCAGATTTCCACACTTTCTGGTTGGATTTTTCTCAGGTTTTTGCCTGCCATATGATTTCTGTTATACTCAGACATCATTCAAACAGTTTTAGAAACTTCAGAGTGTTTTCTATCCAAATCTACTAATAATATGCATATCCTTAAACTGCCCGAGTAGCAGGCAGTTTAATTTGGGCACGTCATTCATCCATAATTTCCGAATACTGCCCTGTCACTAAAAAGTTAAGGTATCTTTACTTTTACTCAAGTATGTCAATTGGGTACTTTTTCCACCACTGTACGCAAGCTCTTCCTCTTTTGAGCTGTTCTATGTCGCTCTATGTCCTCTTCTGTTGTTTTATCCTCACTTTGTTCTATATTTGTTCCCCACACCTCTGAATGGTCCAGGATACATCATTATGAAGAGAATGATATTTATATCCATAATTATGTATTTCTGTATAGTACAGATCAGAGCTCCCAAGTGGTGCAGCGGTCTAAGGCACTGCATCTCAGTGCTAAAGACGTCACTACAGACGCCCTGGTTCGATTCCAGGCTGTATCACAACCAGCCATGATTGGGAGTTCTATAGGGCGGCGCACAATTGGCCCAGCGTCGTCTGAGTTTGGCCGGTGTAGGCCGTCATTGTAAATAAGAATTTGTTCTTAACTGACTTGCCTAGTTAAGTAAAGGTTAAATTTAAAACATCTAAATCCACTTCTACTGTAGTTCAATAACCAAAAGACTTTATATTTAACTCAAGGTGTCATGTCATAACTTGACACCCCACTCTTTCAGCAGACATCTTTGAATCTTAATTGGGAGCAGATAATTAAGTTTTTGGAAAACATGGTCGCATAATAAAACCAATTTACCATAATTGTTTTAGAAACTTTGCATCCGCACAGTTCTTTCAGTGAATGTGTTTTTGTGAAATGTTCTGTGTAAATTGTGCATAGAGTTGTATTGTTTGAACTTTGAAATCTATGGCTTTTGTTTGGCATACATTTTAAAGTGAAAATCTGAGTCAAAGCGTAATTTCTACTGGCACAAAGGGGGGGTGTTGCACTTGTCAGAGAGCCTTCCCTGCACCCCTTCTGCATTTTTTACTATGCTGCATCTACAGTGCATTCGGAAAGTATTCAAACCCCCTGACATTTTCCACATTTTGTTATATTACAGCCTTATTCTAAAATGTATTACATTATTTTGTTTCCTCATCAATCTACACACAATACCCCATTATGACAAAGCAAAAACAGGTTTCAGAAATGTATGCAAATGTATTAAATGTTTTTTAAAACCGAAATACTTTATAAATATTCAGACCCTTTGCTATTAGACTCGAAATTGAGCTCAGGTGCATCCTGTTTCCATTGGTCATCTTTGAGATGTTTCTTCAACTTGATTGGAGTCCACCTGTGGTAAATTCAATTGATTGGACATGATTTGGTAAGAGGCACACCTGTCCTATATAAGGTCCCACAGTTGACAGTCCATGTCAGAGCAAAAACCAAGCCATGAGATCGAAGGAATTGTATGTAAAGCTCCGAGACGACAGGTTTGTGTCGAGGCACATATCTGGGGAAGAGTACCAAAAAATCTCTGCAGCATTGAAGGTCCCCAAGAACACAGTAGCCTTCATCTTTCATAAGTGGAAGAGGTTTGGAACCACCAAAACTCTTCCTAGAGCTGGCTGTCCGGCCAAACTGAGCAATCGGGGGAGAAGGGCCTTGGTCAGGGAGGTGACCAAGAACCCAATGGTCACTGACAGATCTCCAGAGTTCCTCTGTGGAGGTGGGAGAACCTTCCAGAAGGACAACCATGCAGCACTTCACCAATCAGGTCTTTATGGTAGAGTGGCCAGACGGAAGCCACTCCTCAGTAAAAGGCACATGACAGCCTGCTTGGAGTTTGCCAAAAGGCACCTAAAGAACTCTCAGACCATGAGAAACAAGATTCTCTGGTCTGATGAAACCGAGATTGAACTCTTTGGCCTGAATGCCAAGCGTCACATCTGGAGGAAACCTGGCACTAAGGTGAAGCATGGTGGTGGCAGCATCATGCTGTGGGGGATGTTTTTCAGTGGCAGGGACTGGGAGACTAGTCAGGATCAAGGGAAAGATGAATGGAGCAAAGTACAGAGATCCTAGATCAAAACCTGCTTTGGACCTCAGAATGGGGCGAAGGTTCACCATCGAACAGGACAACAAAAAAACTGTTTTTGCTCTGTCATTATGGTTTATTGTGTGTAGATTGAGGAACACAAAATGTTGAAAAGGTCTGAATACTTTCCGAATGCACTGTATGTCACTATCCATATTTATCCATATGTATGTACATCTGACTCTCTTTGTGTGTGTCAGTCTTGGACACAGCAGGTCAGGAGGAGTTTGGTGCAATGAGGGAGCAGTACATGCGCTCAGGAGAAGGCTTCTTGCTGGTGTTCGCTCTGAATGACACTGGCAGGTAAGAGTTTGTTGTGTCTGTTTGGGTGGATGCATGTACACAGTTTCTCAAGTCACAGGCAAACTGTAGATTCAAACCAGTGTTCCCAACTACACAACATACTCTGAAGTCTTCAGAGCTAAAGTATTTGTCAGGGCTACAGTACTCAAGGTTTCAGGAAGGCAACGTCACTGTTTGTGATTAGGGATGCACATTTTGATAAATTTAGCTGCCGACTAACTGACCCTCATTAACCGGTCAACGAACGGTTATATTTTTTCCAAACAGTAAAATGACGTGATCAACAGAAACTATCAGAGATATGTATATAATGACGAGATGCATATGTTTCTGTTTTAACAAGGGGAGTCGTCCCATAGCCAGGAGGCAGGCGACAAGCTTAGGCCCAAAATAAGCCCATAGAAATGCACTGGACAATATTTTGGACAGATTTTGGCGCTTCGCCTCTTCCTCTCTGATACCATGCATGCATACAAGAACTGGGCATTTTTCATTAAGAACTTATGTCAAATGGGAGGCTTTACAAGTTGAGATTGAGAAATAAAAATAGCTCCTTTTTAATCGTGGCCACAAGTTTTTAACAAGCAGTTGCATTTAGAAATGTTATTTGTTGCGCATTGACTGGACTCACAAAAGCAGGTTTCACTCCAGTAGCCTACAGGCTTTTTGAGGAGTTACACTCGCGCTGTCTGGTAGGCTATTCCTCTCCTCAAAGTAGGCTCTCTGCATGCTGTGCACTTGTAATAAATAGAATGCGTGACGACTAATGAAAATACACATGCGGCAATTTCAATGTAGAAAAATGATGCAAAGTAACCTATACACCCGGGTTCCCTAACTGGCGGCCTGAATTTGGCCTGTGGGTGTTTTTATTTGCCCACCCCCAAATTTTCTGAGCAAAAAAATACATACCAAAAAAAATGATTTGTCATTTTTGGACATAAGACTGTAAAAACACCAGGAAATCAGCTCCAAGTGATTTTTAATTTTGGAAATCTATTTCCTTGCATTATAGAGAGACGTGATCGTATTCAAATAATAATAATGACTAATAATTGATTGTATTTAAATAGCACTTTTCTACCAACTGAGGTACTCAAAGTGCTTTATATAGTAGAGGGAAACTCACCCACCTCAGTGATGCACGGCGACCATTTTTTTGTACAAGAACTCTCACTACACATCAGGTGGCGAGGTGAGAAGTGATATATGCCAATTAGGAATGAGGGGGATGATTAGGTGGCCATGATGGAGTGTTGCCAGGTAGAAAATTTTGCCATGACACTGGGGTGAACACCCCTACTCCTACAATAAGCGCCATGGGATTTTGAATAACCACAGAGTCAGGAAACGCGTTTAACTTCCCATCCAAAAGACGGCACCCTATGCAGGGCAATGTTCCCAAATGTAATCAAGGTTTGAAATTATTTTAGTCAAACATCTGTTTTGGCTTCTTGTGATCAATTTGCAGTCTAACTTTTTTTAATGTTTTATTATGTTCTGTCCCCTCGTCCATCCACTCAAGATGAAATTGGTGATCCCTGCTATAGACTGATAAGCACGACTTGTCAAATGAATTTTCGGCAGCTAACCGATTTAACGGTTAACCGTTAACATCCCTATTTGCGACGCAAACGCAGTACACTCGTGATCATTCATTCCTTCAAGTGTCGAGGCGTTCAAGCCATGGTCAGTATTACACTATACTGTGTTTTCTGATTGCGGCTGTGCAACCCTAATCACAGAGTGATGCTACAGTAACTAGGGGAAGTGAGACTTGTTATAGGCGTTCACCTCTCATAAGAGTTGCATTCATGACATGGTGTCAAATACAGGCAGCATAATGAGCTGCTGTAGTAGTCCTCTGAGTTGAAAGGTGGATTGGTGCAATTGCACCTAAACAGAGTTCACATTCTGAGAACATACGTAAACCATAGAGCATGGCCTAATATAACAATTGTCCTTATTTATTTATGAACTGTACCCCAAGACTTGACTCCTGCCAGATTATACAGGATGCCTGGCTTGCTTTGGTAGGGCTCGATGGGTGTCCTTTGTGTCCTGGTAGGACCCAGTCTACACCTCTCACTTCTATTGTTTGTTGTCATGTTTGAATGAATGTTTGTCACTGTGCTGTTGTCTTTGTACATTTAAAATAAGATTATACAATAAAACAACTAAGTAGTTGGATTTATGCCAATGAAGATGCCTCTTTGCTTTAAGGGGCATTTACACTCGCAAAGAGTCTCACCTGACAGTCCTCCACAAGGCTGCTTTTAAAAAAAAAATATATATATATATATATATATATATATATATATATATTTTTTTTTTACAGTAAATTGAACTAATGGATTGCACCTTTTTAAGGACATAAAGCACTTATGATCAGTTCCTAATGTGTTCTCGTTTCGGCCAATTTCCTTCCCTTTTTTCAGTTACAATGAGATCCACAAGTTCCACACCCAGATACTGAGAGTGAAGGACCGGGATGACTTCCCCATGGTGCTGGTGGGGAACAAGGCTGACCTGGACCAGTCGAGAGTGGTACTGGCTTTCACTCTCAATGTCATGTTAAAGGAGATCTTCTGCTAGCTATAATAATGCCAATTTAGATCCTACTGGTTCTAATTCTCAGGCCTCAAATACTTTTGAGTTGCCAACAGGTGGCGAGTGGCTACAAGTGTTTCTTTGGCTAGATCTAATACCACCACCTTACTCTTACTCAGTTTACCGGAATAAGGAAATGAAACTGCTGCTGGCCTGGCGGGTGCATTTTAACCTGAGTGCATGTACCTCTCTCTGTCCTGTCTGTAGATCTCCAGAGAGGAGGCCCATGGCTTTGCCAGAGAGAACAGGATCCATTACATGGAGGCCTCGGCTAAGAACCGCTACAATGTAGACGAAGCCTTCCTGGAGGTTGTGCGAGCTATAAGGTAACGTTAACAGCTAGCTAACAGCTAGAAAGCTATAAGGTAACGTTAACAGCTAGCTAACAGCTAGAAAGCTATAAGGTAACGTTAACAGCTAGCTAACAGCTAGAAAGCTATAAGGTAACGTTAACAGCTAGCTAACAGCTAGAAAGCTACTTTATAATAGGTCATGTTTATAGCTAGATAATTAGAAGAGTTGGTGACCAGAGGCAGAGTTGAGGGACAGACATTTTAGTGTCCATTATAGCCTACTCCTGAGTCGAAGTATCCAATGCTTTCTTTCTTTTAAAAACAGAAAGTTTCAGGAGACTGAGAGTCCCCCTCTACCTGCAAACCACACAGGAAAACGGAAGAGCGGTGGCTGCCCCTGCACCCTCCTTTAAATGCCCCCTCCCATGGCATAGCACTGTTGTCACAGAGACCAAAACCCCCTCACCTCACCACTGATGCAAGTCTTGTCTGACTTACCTGGAGGGAAATGAGAAGATTTGGCAAGGGAGGGGAGAGATATACACTTGGAAATGCAAAAAACTGTATGGTGAGGTTTGGGGAATTGGGTAGGGATGTGTGTGGGAGAGGTTGCATACGGCAATGGTGGGCAAAGTGGTGGAGTGATACATTTTTTTTAATGGTTTCATTCACACTTAGAAATTAGCATCTTCAAACTTTTTTTTTTATATACTTTTTTTGTATTTGTGGTATTGTTATTTCATTATTGAGGATGTAAAGGGAGAGGCCTTGGGCTAGATGAGAAGAGATCGAGAGATGAGTCTACTACAGACTGAAGAAAGAAAGAGTAGGGATGGTAAAGAGTGAGATCTCACAGATACTGTGTTTTGGGTAGCTTCCTACATTGGGTCAACCTGATGGAAGTCACTGATTTGACATTGCGGGAAGGAACAGATAATTTAGGAACTGGAGGGCGCTATCATTCATACCTACAACAGAAAATGAAAGGAGCCCAGTTAAACTGAATCGACAAATTAGATTTTTAAAAGACTGCATGGAAAAGAGTGAGCTGAAGCAGAATGAGAGTGAAACGATGTGTTTGAAAGACTGGTACTTTTTCACAGTGTAGTATCCATGACCACAGAATATATCATATTTTTTTGCACAACTTCAAGGTAGGCAAAAGTAGTTTGACACTAAAGTGCTATTGTTTATTTTAAAATGACTGGGTGGATGTTTAGGCATGTCTAGGTACTTTTATCTATGCATACAGGTGTAGGCCTGCTTTTTAAGTCATTTTTATTGTTATGCTCTTTGCAAATGTTTAAATGTCACACCGCTACCAGCCATGTACAAAAAGGAGTTCGTTTTTGAATTGTATTAAATGAATGAGTCCCAGCTAATGAAGATCTGTTGAAAAGCTTCAGACAAGGCATCAACTGTTGATGAAAGACAGAAAGTGAGAGAACATGGGTAAGTTGACATATAAATACGTCCCAAGATTTACGCCCATTGGTTGAGAGAGATGACGGTGATAATTGCAAGAGTGAGCCCATAGGCTGAACAGCAAGCATGAGGCATGGGTATTGGTGCATATAGGCTATACGGTAAATGGGTGAATTACATTCCGGACGTGGCTAATAGGAAAGAGAAAACGATATGCTGATAATACGTTCGTATTCATTCCCACTATGCCCATACAATAGGAAGCTAAGTAAATGATGTTATGCTTGAAGTTAACCGAGCAATCAGACCAGCCTTCCTGATTTAACTTCCGTAAACTACATTTGTCTGTCATGAAATAACTTGTTTGTTTAGAGAGGATATGTAGCACTGGTCTTGCAAACCTTCATATAGATGTAATTAACATATGACTAACAGTTAGCCTACTTATCCCTTGGGCGATATTTCACACAAAGCAGGATAGCCGTCTAACGTTATGAAAGATTCTTAATCTGCTCCAAATTTGTGAGTTGAATCAGACTCAAAACTGACCCTAAAAATATTTGCGATGTTTTGATTAATAATTTGAGTTAGTGATGATTGGTTCTCAAAGCTGGCTATCTTATTTTCTTTGTGAAATAGAACCGTGTTGATGTTGGATCCACATTTGTTCCACACCTAATTATAAAATAATGCATTGACTCAGTGCTATTAATGCAGTGTAGTAAACCACAAAAAAGTATTGTACTTACATCTGTTATGTAGTTATTTCTAACAGCAGAAAGTCGTTTGTATTCTTATACCAATGAATCTCAAACTATATCAAACTTGCACCTTGTAATCTACCAGTATCCGCCATGTGTATTTTGTATTGAAATAAACCAAATACCTTTTGTACACGTTACACTTTTTATACATTATTACTCAAATCTTGAGTTTTTGCTCAGAATGTCAGAATGAATTAGGGCAACGGGCTGTCTGGACGCACTCAACTTTTTCTACTTTACTATTTCTCATCAACAGTATTGGTGAACGCTTGGTGACAGTAAAGTAGCGAGAGGGAAGCAGTTTGGCCGAGGTCAAATGTTTTTTTGTTTTTTAAACTGATGAATGCAGAAAAGAAGCATGTAAATGTACAGATCAATAAAAAGGTCTGTTTGAATTGGGATTGTGACAATTCAATGTACTCAAACATGCGCTTATCTGATGTTCATCCTCAGAAATATTATGTATGGTAGCCTGTGTGGTTCAGTGGTTACAGCCGGCATGGGTTCGAATCCGGCCCACTGCCCTTTGATTCGCCCTCTCCATCCTCCCTGTCTTTCCAACATTGTTCTATGCTTAAATAAAAGCTAAACAAATATATAAAATAAAATACCTTTAACCCTTTTGTAGTGTTTGGGTCTGTGGGACCAATTTTCAATGTTTGAAAAAATGTAAATGATACAATTAATTATTTTAGTAATCTGAGACTCATTGGCCTTGGCTCATTTTCTGTGAAGAACATGCAAAATAGCACATTTATATTACATATGTGGTGTTCGGGCCCACTGCTGTTTCAACATAGCACCAAGAACCTGTCTCCCACTTTTCTCACACTCTGTACCCTTTGTAGTGTGTGAAACTATACAATGTTATTACATCACATTATTTTGATACATTGTAAAAAATGCAGTATTTTCCCACACTACCCCAGCCAGGTGCAAATTGGGTGAGGGACACAAATAAATAGCTTTGCATGTGTGGCTCCTTACCACAATCAATCAGTGTAACAGTACTCTTCTTGCATTGTGTACAATCAATCATCGACATGAACTCCAACTTGTAACACCAGTCATGGAACTTTATTCTGATAGGAACAGCACAAAATTGCATGTCATGCAATGCACGGCTCACCATCCAACTCTGCACTCACGCACTGTACAAAATATACAAACCCCCTCCACCAGACACAGTAAGTTGCTAGCTAGTATTAGCTGAAATTCTCTACAACAAAATGCACAACCAATATTCACCAAAAAACGCTGCATCTTTTGTGTGATGTTCGAATAACATTTACAAACAAATTGATATAAATTGTACATTTAAATCATCACTTGGGAGTATAAAAATCACTTTTGACGTACAGTGCTTTGCAACCAACAACTTACCGCTGGTTTGGTGCTTGTTCACTGGGATGATTCTAACTGAAACATCCTCTCTCGTAAGCAAGCCACGCAAACCAGCCAATAAGATGCCATGTTGAGTAGGTGAAGGCAAGACAAAAATAAGCCAATGGGGTTTTGGTTTTAACAATAAAGTGGCAAGGGGAATCACCAATATAACCCTGTTACACTCCCCCCTACTGAATTCCACTTAGGAACTGATCATAAAATAATAAAAATACAAAACCACACTGTGCAAACATACCAGGTACAGAGACACTCAACATATGTACAGAATAATCCATAGAAGAAAAAAAATATATATAGATATTTTTATACTACCTAATAGAGAAAACTAAAAGGTAAAGCTGTGTATATCGAGGATAGAGACCCTGCTTTAAAACAGTCACTAAATATTCCAGTCATTAGACTATTCTCCTTGAGAATTAGAGTGAAAAGTGGTTGATCAATCCCCTTAGCCCTCATAGGTAAACATGCCTGTTACATGTTAAGTACACTCAGTGACTTTAAAACATCTAAGTAATAAAATAAACTACCATAAGAGACTTTATCATATCCGTCACATTATCATCCTGCAACCTCTAATCATGGTCACAATGATGTAAAAACAAAACATGTCAATACCATTGACCCTCTCTATTCACATATTAACCTTCAAGAGCCAACTTTCTGCTGATTCATAATCTCAATCAGTCTTGACACTGGTTTAAATAGTCTTCCTGCCCTTGACCTAATACGATCCCGAGTACCTTCAACTGCATAAGGAGTGACAGTGTTGTGTACTGTTGCGATAGTGGGTCTGTCAACACAGTCAGTGCGTAACTGATCAGTTAAAGAATGGTCCAAGTTTGGTAAGTCAGTACGGATATCGTAAGCAGACTGGTCAATTATCTCACTCACTACACTGTTACGGTCTCGGTCAGATTCTTGAAGACTCTCTGATCGAGGCAGATCTTCCAGCTGCAGTATATCTTCCACATAATCCAAAGGTGGAATATCCTGAGCATCCAAGGATCGCACATCACCCTCCAGGCTTGTGTCACCTGTTCCTTCAGAAGGCAACTCTGACACCCACACTCTTGTTCTGTACTCAGCATCATCATCCACTGCAGTGTCCATGGCAGCTGAGACCACAAAGCTGTCACTCATTTCCTCAGACTCTGTTAATCCAGACATGTCTGTTCCCTCATCAACGGCAGCATGGGGAAGAGGAAGAAAGTTGACTGGCATTATCAGGTTGCGATGTACCGTCTTCTCCTGTCCAGTGGAGCTGTTCTGAATCTTAAAAGTGTGACTGTCAGCATTCAATCCAGTGACAAGGTAGACAGTATCCTCCCAACGGTCAGCGAGCTTCCGCTTTCCTCGCTCCCCCTTGTTAGCCAGCAAAACTCGATCCCCAATCTCCACTGGTGCTCCTCTGACTCTTCTGTCATAAAGGTCAGCATGCCTCTTCGACTGCTTTGCTGCAGATGCCTGTGCTGTATTCATGGCTTCTTTCAGATCTCTCAAAGACTGAACATAGTCGACAACTTCTGGGTTCTCTATGACAGAGCCAAAGACCATGTCAACAGGCAGTCTTGGCGTCCTCCCAAACATTAGCAGGAAAGGGGCAAAGCCTGTGGTCTCGTGGATTGTACAATTGTACGCAAACGTGAGGGACTTCAGCGCCTGAGGCCATCTGTGCTTTGCTCTCGTCGGCAGGGCTCGGATCATGTTTCCCAACGTCCTATTCATCCTTTCGCAGGACCCGTTCCCCATCGGATGGTACGACGTGGTGTGAGACTTCTGAACACCTGCAGCACTCAACAGTTCGGCTATTAAAGCGCTCTCAAAGTTGGCTCCCTGGTCTGAGTGTATACGGCGAGGCATCCCGTAGACACAGAAATAGTTGTTCCACAACTGATGAGCTACTGACTTAGCAGACTGGTTCGGACACAAGAAGGCATGAGCCAATTTGGTAAAGTGGTCAGTAACAACGAGCACATCCAAGGACTTGTTTGAAGAATCTTCTGCAGACCAAAAGTCTATGCACACTAGTTCAAGAGGCTCAGATGTTATTATGCTCTCAAGAGGAGCTCTTGCTTCCGGATCAGTAGTCTTGCTCATGACGCATCTCCTGCAGCACTTCACATATGCTTTAACCTCCCTCTCCAGGCCATGCCAGAATAACCTCTGTCTTGTCAGGTAGACTATTCTCTGTTGGCCCTAGTGGCCAGCTTCATCATGGACACCCTTCAACACCATTGCTTTCATGGAGGCTGGAACCATATACAGATGCATTTTCTTCTTTGTGACCACATTCTTCGAAACACGATACAGTACACCCATCTTCATGGTCAACTTGTCCCAACTTCTGAGAAGACACAAAACCTCAACACTCTCATGGGCACGCTCTCTCCGGGATGGTCTTCTCCCCCTCTCCACAAAGAAGATCACTCTGCTGATCACGTTGTCATCACGCTGCTTACTCATCAGTAGGTCGTGTGGCAGAACATCGACATCGGTCTGCTCTGATGGCATAACAGCCTGTGGAAGCTGTGGCAACAGCAGTGCATGTGAGCCCACTTCACCCACCCAGCACCTGTGTGAATGAAGAACAGCTGCAACTTCATGTCTCGATAAAGCACCAGATGGGGGGGTCAACAGTAGCCTGACAGCTAATGAACACTTCGTTGGAGTCAGAGGCTTTGTCAAAGGGGTGGCTGGACCAGCGAAACACATCTTGCACTCTGTCTGTGCGTACAGCGTTAGCTTCAGCTAGTAAGGTCTCATACGGGACCCTTGTCAGGCGATGGAGTGCACTGGGTCGTACGAAGGGCTCTCTGCTCAAAGCATCTGCAACAACATTTATTTTTCCAGGGATGTACTTGATGTCAAACTCGTACGGTGCCAGCTTGGCGACCCATCTCTGTTTGCTTTGGTCAGAATGTATGTCAAGGGATTATTATCCGTCCATACCGTGAACTGCTGTCCCCGTAGCCAGTGATGGAACTTGTCACAGATAGCCCATTTCATGGCAAAGAACTCGAGCCTGTGCGCAGGATACCTCGACTGCGCATAACTGAGGGACTTGCTCGCGAAGGCTATAGGTCTCGCTGTAGCTCCCTGTTCCTGCTCCTGGGACAGCACAGCACCTAAGCCGTTGCTGGACGCATCCACCGAGAGTAGAAAGGGTTTGTCGAAGTTGGGGTGGGCCAACAAAACCTGGTCCAGTAAGGCTTGCTTTAGCTGGAATAAGGCCTGTCTGCATTCTGTTGTCCAGTCGGCAGCCGTCAACTTCCTGACAGGTGAGCGTCGCTTCTTTTTCCAGCATGGAGTCTTGTGTCCAGTAGTCAATCCAAAGAGATACTTTGCGATGGTCGAGCAACTTTCAATGAACTGTTGATAATACACCACCATCCCAAGGAATGACCTCAATTTCTTCTGAGATGGAATGTCAGTGCCATCTTCCATCAGATCAGCTTCTGTTACTCCTGTAATGGCCCTTACCTTCTCAGGGTCTGTAGCTACACCACCCGCACTAATGATATGCCCCAGAAACTTCACAGACCTCTGCAGAAAGTTACACTTTTTTGGCGCCAACTTCAGGTTGTGAGCCTTGAGACGTTCAAAAATCATTTCCAGGCGCTGTATAGCCAGATCTTCAGTGGGCGCATAGACCAAGACATCGTCAAGGTAACACAGCAGGCTAAGAAAGTTCTGATCCCCAAAGATGTTTAGCATCATCCTCATAAAGGTTGCAGGACTATTACATAACCCCTGTGGCATACGATTGTATTCGTACAATTCAAATGGCGACGTAAAAGCTGTGAATCTCCGGTCATCCTCATGCACTTCCACATTGTAGTAGCCAGAGGTAAGGTCCATTGTCGAGAAAAAGGCATTTCCACCTAAAGCAGCCAGCGCGTCAGCCTGGTGAGGGAGTGGGTGTGCGTCTTTGATGGTGCGAGCATTGAGCAAACGAAAATCAGTAGAGTCTCAGATCTCCAGACTTCTTCCATACAAGGACAAGGGGAGAGGCGAACTCACTACTAGACTTCCTTATGATTTCACGTTCTTCCATCTCATTCAATGCTTGCTTGAGCTTCTCATAATGATTTGGTGAAAGGCGTCGGTAGGGCATCCGAAAGGGTTTCTCATCACTCAGTTGAATGCGGTGAAGACATCCAGAAGCTTTTCCACAATCCAACTTGTGCCTGGAAAAAAATGGACTGGTACTCAGCTATGAGCTGGATGAGTTTCTTCTTACCAGCAGGAGACACTTGACAGGAGTCGACATCAATATCAGTCAAACCTAAGTCACGTAAGACCTCAGGACTGCTTGAACTGTCAGGTCTGTCAGTATGGTGAAGTTGGCTGGAACCGTCATCAGTCAGTGTCAAGTCATCTTGGCAGTCAGTGAGTATATCAGCCGTTCTCTGCACTTGCTGCTGAAAAGCTGCTGATGAATCATCATTCACACACGAAGAGTCAAAGTCCTCCAGAGCCATGCAAGGAAAGACATCGGCTAGAGTGGCGTTTCGTCTCAATGTCAGTGTCTTCTGAGAAGGGTTTATCACTCTAACAGGGAGCCACCCATCCCCCCGCAATAGAGCTACTGTCCTCCCTACCAGGATTGACCTTGGTGTTGACCTTGAACTGCTGGGCTCAATGAGAACAGCACTGCCAGCTGATAGATTCTGAGTGTTTCGTAGTCTGCCCCAGACTAAGTGCTCCTGCATAGGCTCTAGAGTCACAGCCCCTTTTAGTCTCACAGTTCCAACTTTGTCAGGTACTTCACTGTCTCTCCATCTCTCCACATTAGCCATCATGTTGATTAGCTTGCTCTCCTCACCCCCGTCACACACAGGAGTATAAACCCTCTTCCAGAGATCTCCATTAGTCTTCAGGTGGCGAATCAAATGCTTTAGGAGATTGCTGCCCAAGATGAGCTCATCACTACAGCCGTACACCTCCATCTCCAGCTCACATACTCCCAAAGGCCTCGTCTTCAACCCACCACAACCAACCAAGACTACCTCTGTAGGACTCAATGATGGACTTTTCAACACTCCTGCATGCAACAGTTCAGGTAAGACCCTAGAGCTCAAGGTATAAGCCATGGACCCACTGTCAAGCATAGCTCTCACTTCTACTTCTCCAATTAACACCTTGGCATAGAATAAATCATCATATGGGGAAAGTCTCTTGTGTTCTGCATTATGATACTCTTCTCAGTCTCCATTTCGTCACAAACATTTATATACAGACTCCAAATCAACAGCTCTCACCGATGGGGACTCTACAAAAGGCCCAACACTCTCCCCTTCTACATGCAGGCCTACTAGTTTCCCGGGAGCTGAGCAGTGATTACTGTAGGGACTCCACCAGCTGTGCTCAGAGCTGCGGCCTTGGGGCACTGAGAGCGTGCGTGGCCAGCTACATGACAAAGAAAGCAGAGGTGATTGGCCCTGCAGTGAAAGTAAATATCCTGTCCAGCATCCCCGCACATGTCACATGGCCCATTAGACTTCAATTTGCTCCTATTCCCTTTTTGGAACTTACGGTCAGACTGCTGTGGCCTCTGCTCCAGCACACGCTCCAGCATTGCAAGGATACGTTCCATCGGCTCAGCTGAGCCCTGAATACTCTGGGCTGGGGAAGGCAACACATTAGGTACTTCCATGTGGGGCCTCACAGCAGGCATGGTGATTGGCATGACAGCACCAACTTCCTGCTTCATTGTTGCGATGGCTGGGGTCACCTTAGATAAGTGAGAGTACCTCTGCTCCCTCCTGTATTCATCCAACCTCTCATGAACATCTGCAGCGGTCCACTGCTGTAATGGCTTGCACTTAAAGATAAGCGACAGCTCAGCGTTAGGGCAATGTCTGATGAACATGACTGTGAGCTCACGAGATGGGTCTTCAACACTTTTGTTCTGTCTCTTTAGACAATCTTCAGCAACCTCCATAGCCCTGTTCAGTCTGAGCCAATAGTCGAATGGCTGTTCATCAGTCAGAGGTAATGTGGCATAAAAGTCAGCGAGGGGCATGCTTGAAAAAGCAGTGTCACTAAAATTTTGTTTCAGTATGTCAAAGATGGGACTCGGGCCTTCAGATAAATCAACGGAGGGATTGCTGCGTATGCCCACTTTAACAACATCGTGGGCCCTTCCCATAAGCCTACCCATAACCTCATCTGCTTGGTCCATCCCAGATACGCCCCTCTTACGCATGTAAACCATGACCATATCCTCCCACTCATGCCCTGTGCACTTTTCAGAGCCATCCCCCCGAAAGTACACCGGTTCCCTGATATCAGACTTCAATACCAGGTTCAGGCCTGACACATCCATACCCCTAGAGCTGCATGCATTCCCCCATAACATTGTCCCCAACATGTCCAACAATTGCCTTTGACTCCAAACAGGAGGCAATGTTCTCCCCAATGGAATGACCAATCTGCTGTACTATGTCTGCTATGAAATTCATGGAGACCTCCCCACTACCTGTTTTTGGCAAAACTCTTTCATACACATCCTTGGGCGTTTCCATGGATAAACTATCATCAAAACTCCCAAAACCCTCCAGTTTAGGCATAGGTGTAGAAGCAACCGGAATCTTGGCTGAACCCCTACCAACAGATGGTGACAGATTAAATGTCAGGAAACCCCTACCTCTCCCAACACCTTCCATCTTACAATGGGAAATCAACACACTAATAAAAATGTAAATGAAAAAAAATATATATATATATTTATTTTTTTACCTCGTCAAAATCTAACCTATATCTAGTACACTGGTAAAACTCACCCTACTTATATCAGATATACGTTAGAATTGCAAATAAACAAGTAACACAAAAGTTATCGTTTATCTGTGAAGAGAAAGTCTCAACCAGAGAAATCTTCCATTTCGATAGTAAAACGTTGCAGTAGCGCCCTCTTGTGGCGAAATGCAATATTGCCATAAACTGCACCAGCAACGTCTTATCTGATTCTTCAACGGCAACCACGGCGAAGTTCTGAGATGGAAATCCAGCAGAACGGTCACGGCACCACTGTAACAGTACTCTTCTTGCGTTGTGTACAATCAATCATCGACACGAACTCCAACTTGTAACACCAGTCATGGAGCTTTATTCTGATAGGAACAGCACAAAATTATACCAAAATATTACAATTACAATATACAATATAATATCTTTAACAATGTACCTGATAGGAACAGCACTGCAATGCACGGCTCACCATCCAACTCTGCACTCAGCACTAAACAAAATATACAAACCCCCCCCACCAGACACAGTAAGTTGTGTTAGGGTTTGACCAACTATTTGTGTGCATATCCTATATAATATAACAATTTGTTTGCATAACCTATATCATATAACACAGATGCTATAATGATAAGTTTATTAACTATAAGATAATTGAATACTGTTATATGTTAGAGGAAGTGGCTCATGTGATGGTGGGTCATGTGGACAGAATGCTGATGCTTTAAAACAGGGTTTTGCAAGAGCTTTTCTGTAGAATAATAGCAATAACAGAATATGAGTGAAAGGTATATGCAGGGGGGTGTTAAGGGTTTTAGAGAACTGTGCATTTTGCAGTCACAAGATGAGACATCCGCCAGAGACAACAGCTACGCCAGGAAACAGGAGTGCGTCTAGAGGTTGGGACCAACCTGCACACCAACGATAGGTTGGAATAAGTCTAAACCATATTCTAGCCTCTACTATGACAGGCCCTCATGGAGAGGGAACTAAGTCTGTCCAGTATTTAAGGAAGAACATGTGATGTCATTACCAGTTCTCTGTCTGCCCTGCGGGGTTTACAGGGAGCCCGTATATACGAACCACACATTTACCATTCAAGTGTTTGCATTAATTAAAGTACAAAGAAATCAGAAGTTACTATGTGCTGACTATTTTGTCCTGATACCAGATTCGAATTGACGAAACTTAACAATCGCTAGCTAGTATTAGCTGGAATTCTCTACAACAAAATGCACAACCAATATTCACTAAAAAACGCTGCATCTTATGTGTGATGTTCGAATAACCTTTACAAACAAATTGATATAAATTGTACATTTAAATCATCACTTGGGAGTATAAAAATCACTTTTGACGTACAGTGCTTTGCAACCAACAACTTACCGCTGGTTTGGCGCTTGTTCACTGGGACGATTCTAACTGAAACATCCTCCCTCGTAAGCAAGCCACGCAAACCAGCCAATAAGATGCCATGTTGAGTAGGTGAAGGCAAGACAAAAATAAAACCAAAACCCCATTGGCTTAACAATAAAGTGGCAAGGGGAATCACCAATATAACCCTGTTACATCAGCATGGCAAAAATAATCTCTGTTCAGAGGGCCTTAGAAATCATTTTGCAGAGAGAGAGAAGCTAGTGTGGAAAGAGTGTCTTCCACTTTGGAAGATGAAGAATTTTCAGAAATATGAGGATCTTGTCTCTGTCAATTTGGAGTCTGACAGTGAGTTGGAAGGAGAGGATGAGATTGACCCTCAGCCAGCCCCAGAACCAGCTCATCAGCAGCCTGCAGGAGGAAAAATATGGATGTCAAAAAATAGTGAAATTGAATGGTCTTTTTGCCCAAGGAATGAGCCACCCGCATGGCTGCCAATGTGATAAGGATGCAACCAGGGCCGATGCGGATGGCGGTTACTCGTGTGCAGGACATAATCTTCTTTTGAACTGTCAGACACCATCCAGAAAATCATTCTGGACTGCACTAATATGGAGGGAAGGCATGTTTTTGGAAAGAGATGAACGGAGATGGACCATTTACATGCATACTGTGGGGTTCTTATCCTTGCTGGTGTTTTCAGATCCAATGGGGAATCCACAGAATCGCTGTGGGATGCAGAAACTGGCAGAGAACTTTTCTGTGCAACAATGTCTCTAGAAAACTTCCCCATTCTTTCCAGGATAATCCGCTTCGATAACCAAGACACCAGACCAGCTTGGCGGCAGAGAGACAAGCTAGCTGCAATCATGTCAGTGTGGGACAAGTGGGTTGACTGCCTTCCCCTGTTTTACAACCCTGGGCCCAATGTTACTGTTGATGAGCAGCTTATGCCATTTAGGGGCCGCTTTTATTGATAAATGTGATCAAGCAGAGGTAAATGTCAAATATTGATAAATGTGATCAAGCAGAGGTAAATGTCAAATATTAACCATGTATGCTGTCTATATTGCTTGTCATTTATATAAGTCAACATCTAAGTGTAACAGTGTAGGTACCGTCCCTCTCTTCGCCCCAACCTGGGCTCGAACCAGGGACCCTTGCACACATCAACAACTGACACAGAAGCATCGTTACCCATCGCGCCACAAGAGCCACGGCCACGGTTGCAAGGGGAAACCCTACTTCAAGTCTCAGAGCGAGTGACGTCACCGATTGAAACGCTATTAGTGCGCACCACCGCTAACTAACTAGCCATTTCACATCGGTTACATAAGTATTAAGTATACAATACCAAAGTCCACTGCCCTAAGGGTTATCTCTTTTACCATCATACCCATGAATGGACGATAAGGCTCCTGTTTCAATGACAGGGCCCAGGGGTCATACATTCCTCACCTTAGCCCCCTGCCTGTGGCTATAGCATAGTATTGAATGTCGTAACATAACAAATCTGTAACGTTTTAATTTACAGAAAATTCTAGTTTTATCATGGCACTTACTAGGCTAAGGTGATTTGATAGCAACTGTTTGCATGTGGGATATGTGTACCCAAGATCCTGGTTGATCTCTCTTCCTCTTTCACACATCGACATGCACACGATTTCAGTAAACTCCCTCTTTCTGCCAACACACCCCCATGAGCATAAGGCATGTTGTAAAACTGGTATGTCTAGTGACGATTTGGCAGTGTGTTTGCCTAACAGGTACATTTGGGTTTTACCTGTCGTAAATTAGCACCATTTTTCTTTTAGAATATCAACAATTGAATTAGTATATAATAGCTCATAGTAATTGTTTAAGTTAAGGAAAGCCTGGGTGAGCGAGTTGTAACTAGAGGATTAATTAAATATTCCGTTTTTCACAAGTTTCGAGGCGGAAACACCGAGGACACAAGGTAAGGATAATATTTTCTTGTTTTAATGAATTAGGCTAAACGATCAATTATTTTCGACCAAAATTATTGGGCTGGAATCACTGGCCATTTGTTTATTATCGATATGACTACAGCTATGCTAATTAATTGTCGTTAATTGTGCTTTCTCTTTTCCCAATGCAACCGAACAAATATTTTGCTAAAATAGAAAAATAAAATGTGATTTCTTTATATTCCTTATTATTTACAAGACAGTAGGCCTACCTACTATAAGTAGGGCTACAATGTAGGTATTTGTTCCTATGCGATTCAATTTTGTTACATAGAAACGTTCTAAAACCTGTGCCTCTAGAGGGCGACATAGTCAAACAAAATGGATGATTTTCAGTATCACCTTTTTCTGTTGTGTGTGTGTGTGTGTGTGTGGGTGCCCTTTTTACATTAAAAAAATCACTGAATAATGTGTTGAGTATTGGATATGTATTTTGAGCAATAATTAATAAATACATTTTGTTGCAGTTGTCGCTCCTGCTTGAGAAATGCCAGGCTTGGCAGAGATATGTATTGGCATGCTGTCGCTGCTCCCCCTGGCTTGGGCCAGAGTTGTCTACAGCCACAATGAAGGTAAACACACATCTGTTGAGTAGCGGTGTGTGGGTAAAATCCCTGGGGAAGCCAAGCCAGGACAAACAAAATCCATATTACAACCTATGTGTTGTGATAATTGTGTTGTTTGCTGTATAACCTGTTAGTTCATATGCCTTGCCACCGTGATATATAGGCCTAAGGCCGAGACAGTAGCAGAATAAATTCAACCACACCTTTGTTTCGTCACAAACCGGAGAGTAACCTCTGTCTGATGAAGTCCACAAAGCATATTGCATGTAACAAACAGTTACATGACCTACAGCATCGTCAAGCAAGTTAATGTTTCCGACATTTTCTGACTACTAAACAACTTGATTTAGAACCACGGACAGTTACCGCAAGTTGCAAAGAAAACAGGAGCTGCCTCCACTATTCCAGCACCATTTCAACTTCAACATAATCAAATCACCTGTGCTTAGTCTAATACAGTGACAACTAAAAGATAACAAAAAACAATTTAGTTCAATCAACGTAAGCTAAATATGATGTGGCTGTCCATGGTTCTGATTTCTCTCTCTCTCTCTGTGTGTGTGTGTGTGTGTGTGTGTGTGTGTGTGTGTGTGTGTGTGTGCAAGCAGAAAAAACATGTTGACTCACCCTACTTGTAGAGAAATGCCATCCTCCTCTCTTTGATGTTGATGATATTGTGACTCTGTCATACACTACACACTTTTAGTTTTTGTTGTTCTAGGCTACCTGGCTAAAATTCTTGCTCGCTAACTTCATGGGCAACAATGAGCCAGCTAGTTAACATTAGCCTACTACATCTAGCTACGTATTGAACTTTCATCCTCTTGGACCAGGGGCACAATGTATGAATTTATAGTTGGATCAGAATCTCTGTTATAATCATTGGCCAGTACGGAGAATGAAGTAAAACCACAAGTCCAAATCCCTTTCTCCATCCATGGGTAAGTTAGGAAAGGGCCAATTTTAGCTAGCTAGCCACCGGAGGACAATGACAACAATTCACATTTTTCTGTCTGATTGGTGTGAAGCCAAATCCAAACTGGCTTCCCTTGACACTTTTTTTTTGTGTGCCAGGACCATTCACAGTTGAGCTCACTCAGTTTAGCTTAGTGCTAATTTGCTATTGTTTTATACATCATTTTTTTTCAAGGGAGGCCAAATGCTTGCTGGCTTCCCTTGCTTTCAATGCTACGGGGAACAATGTCATACTCTTTTTGACCAGACAGCATCAAATAGATGGGCATCACATATAGAGACAAAGGAGCACTGTTTCTGATGCTTTCTCCGATGACATACATTCAGCCTCTTCTTGCAAATTGAAGGAAAATTATGAACCACAGAGAGACTAAAGATGAATTATTTAATGTTATTTATTTATTTAGTCAATTTTTTGGGGGGGGAAGCCTGTCTTCCCTTGGCATCCATGAATACATGCCACTGAGTCTGTTTGTCCTTACACTCTCAAGTGTGCACACTAGCACTGAGAGGGAGAGAATGTGTCTGTCCAAATGTGCATTCAATTCAACCTGTTTTGGAGGCAAGTTTACCCCCTTTCACCATATTTTCATGTAGGGTCATATTAGGCCAATGGTTCCCAAGCTGTGAGGCATTAAGGAACTATGTTGGGCTTTCAACTTCTCTTGAAAGTTGTAATGGTAGAATGCACAATGTGCAATTTTGTGATTGGATAGTGAATCAGCAATTTTCCTATTGTCATATCAGTCATTGCAGACCTTTAGAGCGCTATTTATAACTTGTCAGAAATGTTTTTTTAGCCCATTGATTTTGTTGTAATGTTTGTCACTCAGTTATCACATGAACACATACAAGACATCGCAAAATGTGTAGAATTGCAAGAATGTGCTTTAAAACGTCCAAAAAGTCACCACCCCATGGAAAAATGTATAGAATTGCAGGAAATAAGTTTGAAACGTGCAAAATTCTCTCCTCCAACAAGAGGGGTGTGACCAGTTTGTGTCATAGACAGTGTAGGGGAAGGGGTGGTCCCCAATGATAGAAGAGTGAAAAAGTTTGGGAACCACTATGTTAGGCAATTGTTCTTTTGCTTCACTCTTTCTATTTCTATCTGATTGTGAGGTTATCCATTCAATACTGACTTTTCTCTTGTCTGTCGAGGTCAGACTTGTGATAAATGATTGCTAGTGTGTGTGTGTGAGAAAGAGGCTCTGCCTCTATCTCTGACACCAATGCGATTATATCAACCTCAATCTCATGCCCATGAATATCCACTCTCTCTCGGTCTGTCTTATTCCCTCTCTGTCTCTCTTTTTCTCTCTCTTTCTGGGTCCAGTGTTCCTGGGACAACAGTCTGCGTCCTCGTACCTGTCTCGCTCGCTGCTCTGGAACAAATGGGACCTGGAGCTGGTGACGCCAGGCAGCCTTGAGAGGGAGTGCATAGAGGAGGTGTGCACCTACGAGGAGGCCAGGGAGGTGTTTGAGGACACAGCCCAAACGGTGAGGGAAGGGGGCAGTGAATGTGTTGGTACCTTTCATGAAAGTCTGTTGGAAATTATGTTTTATTTACGCACATTAAGAATACTGTAAGCTTGTTCAATTAATTGACTAATTTAATTTTCTATTTTCCCCAGAATGTATTTTGGAGCACATATTCCAGCAGTCACAGTAAGATATTTGGGGGGGGGGGGCTTTATAAACCTATACTAAGTCAATGTAAATCATTCTCACTACTGTCCTCATGTTTTTCTATGGATGATGCTAGCATTGATGATTTATCATCGCACAGGCTATAATATTAATATAACGTACATTGCAAATGTATTTATTGTGTTGGTTCTTTAGGTACAGCTCCCAGAGTGGATGTGTCGGGTCTAGTGGCAGGAATCTTGGCTGTTCTTGTGTCTGCTGTCATAGCCACGGTGCTGGGCTGCTACTGTTACAAGAAACAAGCTGGTAGAACGGCAGGCAGGTAAGATTGAGTGTGTGTGTTGTGTCTATGTATGTTAGTGTATCGATCTTAGAGTGTAAGTCTGTATAGTATAGCCTACCTAACCTAAGGCATCTATTGCCTGGTTGCCCTACCTGTCAGCAAATTTCATATGATAAAGTAGGCCTATGTAATCCCTGGTAGCCCTACATTGTAGCAACATATATGATAAAGTACATTGTATTTTATTATTTTTGAATTACAGTAGCCTATATAAGGTAGTAGCAACATGATAAAATAGGCCTATGTAATCCCGGATAGCCCTACATAGCAGCAACAATATTTCAGAAATAAGCAATGGACCCTGAGTCTTCCCATAATTTGTTGTGTGTGTGGGCAACATTACTTGTGTGTAGCCTAACCTAGTATGACTTTTATGTCATCTGTTTCAGTGCTCCAGTGAGGATGGTTGTGGATGGCCAGCCTGCCCCAGAGACAGTGCCTCTGGCTGGGATCATCGCTCCAGGACTGCCCTCCTACGGCGAAGCCCTGACCCGCAGTGGGCAGCATGACGCGCCCCCGCCACCTTACTCTGGGTAGGCCTGTGTGTGTGTATCACAGGAGGTTGGTGGCACCATAATTAGGGAGGCCGGGCTCATGGTAATGGCTGGAGTGGAATGGGTATCAAACACATGGTTTCTATGTGTTTGGTGCCATTCCATTTACTCCGTTCCAGCCATTATTGAGCCATCCTCTCCTCAGCAGCCTCCACTGGTGTGTATGTATGTGCCACCATAGTTTAAGAATGTGTACTGTGCGTGAATGTATTCCAGGTTTGTGTACTATGTGTAATATGCATGTCTGTCAACTGTGTGTCTCTCAGTGGTGGAAAAAGTACCCAATTGACATATTTGAGTAAAAGTAAAGATACCTTAATAGAAAATGACAAGTAAAAGTCACCCAGTAAAATACTAATTGAGTCTGAAAGTATTTAGTTTTAAATATACTTAAGTATGAAAAGTAAATGGAATTGCTAAAATGTACTTAAGTATCAAAAGTAAAAATCATTTCAAATTCCTTATATTAAGCAAACCAGACTGCACAATTTAAAAAATGTTTATTGATGGATAGCCAGGGCACACTACAACACTCAGACATAATTTACAAACAAAGCATTTGTGTTTAGTGAGTCTGCCATGTCAGAGGCAGTAGGGATGACCAGGGATGTTCTCTCATGTGAATTGGACCATTTTCCTATCAAAATGTAACAAGTACTTTTGGGTGTCAGGGAAAATGTATGGAGTAAAAAGTAAATTTATTTTCTTTAGGAATGTAGTGAAGTAAAAGTTGCCAAAAATATAAATAGTAAAGTACAGACACCCCCCCAAAAAACGAATTAAGGGGTACTTTACTTTAAAGTACTTTAGATCACTGGTCTGTCTGCATCTTTCATTCATGTCACAACCTATTTCTCGTTTTTTTTCATTCTATCTTTCTTCCACAGGGGGGCGCCATCAGCACCTCCTGACCCAGTTGACAATACTGAGATTACTGCGAATACTGAGGACACCCAGTGAAAAGGAGGGAAGGACATTTTAAAAAGGGGCATTCATGAAGAGTGTGTGTGTGTGTGTTACAAGCTTCAATTGGAGTTCTGGACAGTTATAAGTGAGCACAGCTGTGAACATTTCAATTCCTGTGAGTTGTTGAAATAGACATGGTATATGTCCATATAATAGGAGAGCATTTCAATCCCTGTACTGATTGAAATTGAGATGTAATTGACTCAGTTCTAGTTTTTAGGACTTTTTTTTTATTCGGGGGAAGAGGGGAGTTCATAGGGGGGCAAGGCTGAAGGATGTTATAGATAGAGAAATTAAGGGAATGGGATGAAGACTTGTTAAGAGGTTACCTGTGAGAAAGAGAAGCAATCCCATGATTGCAAAATGCATCATACAGGGATGATTTCTGTATTTTGAAAGTTGCATATCTTGACAACTTGATTGATGACAAGCAAAACATTTTGGGACTATTTCAACAATGAGCTAATGGAATTTCCTTTAATATGTATGAACTAGCAGATGGTATAGTATTTAGGTTAACATGTTGGCTAATGTTTGTTTTTGTCTCCGTGCTCTGAATTTAAGTCTATATTTATACACATTTCTTATTTCTTACATTTGAATAAAACGTTTTGCACCTAGCCCACTGGTCAATCAGACAGTCACCTAGATTCCATAGAGTTGCACGTTTTCAAAAACGTTTTCAAATATGCCTTTAGAAGTGAAAGTAATCGGATTACCTTACTCATTATGAGTAATCCAAAGTTTTACGGTACTGATTACTTTATTTTTTGTTTAACCGTAATCAGTAACGGTTACATTGTTCATGTAATCCGCCCAACCCTGCATATATCTGCACTCTTTAATCGAAATGTATCTTGCATTGCTCCCAAATGTACCCTTTTGGCCTGTGCTACACTGTATTCTGTCTGAGAATGGTCTCTGTGTATATGACTAAAGGCTGTACATGGTCAGTCTGCATCTGAGGTGGCCGTATAGAATTTACTACGATGCAGCCTCCGCAGACATCAGGGCTTTCATACTTCTTGTGCTTAGCTGAGCAGAGCTATTGTGAAGGAATTTGTCAAGGAAGTGAGTTAGTGTTTATACTGGACCTACCCTCAACCAATCATGTCAATGCGTAGCTATACAGAGCCCTCCGCTTTGTTACAAAATTTGAGAAGCGCACGGCGATGCGGTACAGCGCATGATTTGGCCTCTGCATTCCTCTGGTGGCTCCGCAATTGCGTCACAACCGTCTGACCACATTTCAGATGAAACATAAATTGGCTTTAATAAAGAGTTGGATTAGCAGATACTGCGTATGTGTGTGCGCACTGGAGAGGGAGAGAAAGCGAGTGAGTGGGGAGAGGGAGGGAGTGTGCTAACATGCGATTCAACCAGCGGTTCTAAAAAATGGCGTCTTCAGAAGAAAATTACGCGTAACCCTCACATCAAGATTCTAGTATGGCCGCGAAACCTCTCTTCAATTCTCTCAGGTCTATTTATAATTGGTTTTACAAAAGAACGCGAGGACTACTACAATATATGTTGACGCGCGGTACGAATATTGTAGTCGTTGCCAAAGTCAGAAGGCCCGCCTACTTGACCAATCAGATGAGGGAGTGGATCACGCGTATGCTGACCAGTTTGCAGGGGCAGACGAGAGACATGCATTTATGCTGCGTTCAAATAATAGTCGGATCTAGGAAACTGACATTTCTGGCTTGCTAAATGCTTGTAGTTATGCACGTGCCGCGTTCAACGAAGTCGGAAATTCTAGAGTTTCCTAGTTCCGACTAGTAAGTGAACGCGGCACCATTTCTATCTCATCAATGATTTCTTTATTAGCTATAATAAAACCAACCGTTATAAATGTAAAGTGGTAATCGGATGTCTTTTTCAAACTCAGCTTGAAAGTTTATCATTATGTCTTCCCTTACTCAGTTACTTGTTTTAACCCAAAATAGGTTTACTCCAATATCGGCATTGTTTTTAAAATGGCATGTAGACACACATCTTGAAAACGCACACAGTTTCACAGAAATGTTCACAGAATAGTTTATTTTAATTTTAAATGTGTTTATTTTTCCCTGATTTAAGATAAACTTCAACCCTTTTACTTTGTTTGGTACCTAGGAACTTTCTATAGTAATTTATTTAACTTGACAGTACACCCT
Source organism: Salmo trutta (assembly GCF_901001165.1). Lineage (NCBI taxonomy): Eukaryota > Metazoa > Chordata > Actinopteri > Salmoniformes > Salmonidae > Salmo > Salmo trutta. Next base: position 2,399,118 of record NC_042988.1, read on the forward strand.
TTTGGTATTTTGTACCAATTTTTAATAATAATTATGATTAATTGGACTTTAAATGGCACTTTAGACACCCATAGCTCTTTACAGTGTAACCCCACTTGGTGCCTTCAGAAAGTATTAATACTCCTTGACTTATTCCACATTTTGTTGTGCGTTTTTTTTATACCCATCTACTAACAGGTGCCCTTCTTTGCGAGGCTTTGGAAAACCTCCCTGGTCTTTGCGGTTGAATCTGTGTTTGAAATTCACTGCTTGACTGAGTGACCTTACAGATAATTGTATATGTGGTGTACAGAGAAGAGGTAGTCATTCAAAAATCATGTTAAACACTGTTATTGCATTCAGCGTGAGTCCATGCAACTTATTATGTGACTTGTTAGGCACATTGTTACTCCTGAGCTTATTTAGGCCTACCATAATCAAGGGGTTGAATACTTATTGACTCGACATTTCAGCTTTTCATTTTTTATTCATTTGTAAAAAATAAAAATCCACTTTGACATTATGAGGTATTGTGTGTAGGCCAGTGACACAATCTACATTTAAACCATTTTACATTCAGTTTGTAACACAACAAAATGTGGAAAAAGTCAAGGGGTGTGAATATTCTCTAAAGGCACTGTACATACTCTTTATTTCTATTTATTTTATTGGCCCACCCACTCCCCTCTTTGGAGGACAAAGGTAACCGTGTTTTCCTTTTTAATTGTACTTTAATTTGACAGATTCTTTCATATACTGTACATTATTCATAAACTTTACATACATGGTAATTTTATACACAGTATTACATGATAGGAATACAGTTTTATATACACATTACACATAAAATGGTACTCATTACATAAAGCCCCATCTTACATTTTATTGAGGTACACTCCATTGTTGGTTGGTACTTTAACATTATTAAAATGAAATTAATGATGTAAAAGTGTATGGTATAAATTACAGTGATCGGTCTTTGAACTTACTGCCTTCATGTTCGTTTCAGCAGCATAATTATATTTGGCTTTTTGTTTGTCTGTCTTTTCCATGGTGGCATTCATATGTCTTTGTGCTCACAACTTCAATTTGGGAGACTACTCTCCCAACTGACTTTTATTTCCCTGCCAAAGGCTGTGCATCTGTTGAAGCTCAAGAATATTAGAATGAAAGGCTTGTAGGGAAACTAACAATGTTGTTCCATCAAATAGAATAACTTCTCTGTGCTTGGAATGGAATCCCTTATGCGTGCTAGCTAGCTCATTTCTGAGCCGGTTAGAGATGATCCAATCGCTGATTACTTTTTGTCCATCACCCCTGGCATCTCCGACTGAAGTACGCTGCGAACAGAGACCAGTCAAATAATTCAGTTTGATTCGTCAGGCAAGCACGGTGGATACGAGTGTATTGGGAACATCAATTCTACACAATAGTGCAGGTCTAGCGCCCACTATCGGCTGCCTAGGCTACCAATATTAGGGAGGGGGTGTGTGTAAATGTATTTTGGAGAGGGAACTGGCAAGCCAAAAATATAAACAATAGACACTGTCGCTATAATAGAATCGCCACATTTTATATATATATTCAAAATAAATTTAGAAATGCAATACTTCAACAACGTAGGGAACGGGATGGTAAAAGAGAGCGTACTTCATTCTAGAGTGATAAATGGGCACCAAATATTTTGCTGTGCACAGACTGGTTTAGGCTACGTGCTAGCATCAGCTGAATCGCTGGTGGTGCCTAGAAGGACAATAGACATTGAAATATATAGCGAGCTGAAGAGGGGAGGGAAGGAAGAAACCGGATTTTTGTGGTGGTGGTTGGTGTGACCCCCCCATCCACCCCCTCCTCCCCTCTCTGTATCCTCCATATCCCCCTCCTCCTTCTCCTCCCCTCCATTCCTCTCCCCCTCCGTGCTGGTCTCAGTCTTGAGGTCTTGCTAGTGAATCGGGAGAAATAAACAGACACTGAGCAGAGGGGGTAAAAAAAGGACACAGGGAGTGATAGCGTGCGAGAATTTAAGACATCTCCTCCCTCCCCTACCCCCTCACTATCTCTCCATCTTCATCTCTCGTCTTTTCTTTAATGGAAAGAAATTATCCTGGTACAGGGTTCGGTGATTTGGGCGCTGGTACGGGATGGAGTTACGAGAGATCGGCCAAGGCAAGGTAAGCATTTGTACCCGTACATGTGCGCCCTCATACATTGGATGCATAAATATGCTTAGCTTGCTGTAACAATGCCCATGCCGATAGAGGCAATGCAATCTGTGCTCCCTCTATCGCTCCGATTATATATATATAGATTACATTGTTTGCAAGCGCCAAGTAGGCTATAGCAACGCTATCGGTATTGTCATTAGCAAGATTGGGGGGGTCTTGAAAATGCAAGGAACGCGATTGAGAGTTAATACGTGATACGGAAGGTAGACCGAGACAGAAAAAAAGAGGGGGAGAGGGGCGAAAAGAGGGGGGATGGGTTGCACTTGGGAGGAAACAGCTAGCTTTAGCTGGCTAGTGTATAATCAGACATGAAGAGAAAAAAAAAATCATGTAATGATATTTGCAAAGAACATTTGCATTTTTCACAATATTCCATAATTATATGACTGCATACTGGGTTGTCTTTACTAATGCATTGATTGCGTAATACGTTTACAAAGCAACGGTTGGTGCTAATTAGATATACAAACCAAATGTATTTGACGATGCAAAATGCAATGTTTGTAGCTAGGCTACTGTCGGCAGATTACTGTAGCTAGCACACTGTCTACAAATGAAATCGCTAGAAATGGTGGTGCTGCAGGGTTGCTTTTTCATCGTCTCGCATTCTCGCTAATACACTAGGATGAGTGTAGGCTAATTCAAATCAAGATATGCAGCTAACCTCAAACAATTAGAGAAAACACTTTCCATAACTTAGCTAACAACAGTGACAATTTAGTGACAGCTAGCTAGTGAATTGTAAGGTATTTTAATTAACTCACTCTGCAACCACGAGTACCTTAAATCCCATTATTAAAGCAGCAGCGGTTGCAGCATGGATGTTAGTGCAAATGTTTTTCTATATTGGGCTAATAACCCATAGATAGCTTTAAGCCTAGAAATTGTATTGATTGAAACTTGGCTAAATTGGTAACGGTACACCGTGTGTAATACAGTAACTGTCTAACTTCACTCTCAAGTTTAGCTGATAGGCGTATCATTAACAGGTGCAATGATAGGTGTATTACTTTTTTGTGTGCACCAACTGCATTTTCATTCATGCGAGAAAAACATCTACTAGCTATAGCCATTTTGGGGTAAAGTTAGCTAGCTTTAAAGGTGACAGGTAACTGTTGTCCTTGCTATCTAACGTTAGTTGTTCTGTTCAAGTTAAATTCTTCTGCATTGACTCAATGCTGCAGGTCTTTGGCTACAAAGTCAAATGTACAAGAATCGACCATAAACACCAACAAATGTCATTAGCTAAAACGATGGCTTGTGTGATGTTTGCTAGATCTCACTACCCAGCTAAGCTAACTCATGTAATGCGGTATTGAGAGACAGTTGCTTAACTCTAACCACCGAGCGTTAGCCAGCTAACATGAACGCGTTAGCTAAGCTTACGGGCGTACTGGTAAAATATCTCAATCATCTTTCCATTTCCGTTAACGCATGAATTAAAACGGGAATGATATATTGTAAGAACGTTATTCATGTAACGAAATGTTACAATGTTTCACATTGCGCGTCTTAACATTGCCTCGTCTCTGTGTTTTAATGAATTGGGGCCTACTTACATTTCAAAGGCTACGCACATTACCAGTCGTCGCCGGGACAACCAAATCAATCTTGCTACAGAGCGTACGTTACATGTACCAACAGTGTAGCTCGCAGTAAACACCATTTTTTAAATATATATAAATATATTTTTTTAAACGCAGATACTGTGAAATTCCAGATTGGCGATAAGATTTAATATGAGCAAAATACCATTGCATAATGGTTGTAAGTAATATCATTCTCAAGTATTAGTCCCACAGGCAAATCAATGTTGCATTCCGACTGATCGTGTGCATGGAGTAATTGCATAAAGCCCTAATCGTGCCCTCTATTACAGTGTCATTCACTGGTAGTGCCACTTATTATATTGTCCTTATAATGTGTTACCATATTTTCTATTTTGGGCCTGAACACTCATTGGTTCATCAAAGATGCAAATGATCAAATCACTGCACAAACAATTTCAAAGCTATAGTAATTGCTTATGCAGAATAGGCTGTTGCATGTAACCTTGGTAACTGACAGTGTTGTATGTAGCCTACTACTGTATCCTATCTTTGAACCAAGGAATATTTAGGCCCCAAAATTATATATGTATATATATTAATTATATATATATATATATATATATATGTGTGTGTGTATGTGTGTGCGCGTGTGTGTGTGTTCTTTTGCGGGTCAGCTGATCTAGCCTAGCCAGCAGTTTCTTTTTTGATGGCTGAATCCCAGAGTCAAGGGCATCTCCAAGCCCACAGGCAGATTGATGTAGTCCTGGTGTTCTTATGATGACCTCATGCTCCCTAATGTGGGATTGTCTGGCTGCCTTTATTGAAAAAGGTAAAGGAACAGAAACTACTACTACTTTACTGTTCTACTACTGTTCTAGGGTAATGAACCTAACCAACATTGGATGGCAGTTACAAAATATTTTATCTTCAGCCGTTTAGATTGAAGTGAATATGTTTATAGAAACCTTTTATTTTAATGTGCAATTAATGAACATATTCCAATATGTATGAGTCATTTAATCAGTTCATTGATTGTCTGAGAATGTATAGTGGTTACATCTATTTTGGTATCATACCTGTACATGCTTGCAGGTAGCCTTGACAACATTTTGGTAGTCTGGCCCATTGGTAGTCTGAATCATATTGTATTGTAAATACAGCAGAGTTCCAAAAAATGCCCTCTGCTGCACTCAAATAACCATAGCAATAATACCAGTAGACTACATTTGTTTAGCTCAGAATCTCCATACCAAGCTCTTACCAGCTCTTACTAGTACCAGGCATGTCTGTAGAAGACAAATGTCTAGTGTATTAAACTAGTGAGCCTATTATCATCATACACCTGCCTGGACGGAACGGCAGGGTGAAATGAACAGTGGTTGATTGCGAAAGCAGTCTTAATGAAGGATTAATAGCTCCCCCTCCTTTATTCATCCCCTCTTTCACAATCTTGAGGACTGCAGCTCACTCCATCATGGTTATATGGCCCGACAGAGAGTTGGAGGGGGTGGGAGAAGAGATGTAGAGGAGAGAAGAAAAGAAAGAAGGAATGGTTGAATTTGGAGGAGATGTAGGGAGGAGAGGAGAAAAGATGACAGGTTGAAGGAGGAGAGGAGAGGATGTAGAGAGAACAGGATGGGAAGAGGTGGAGAGGTTGTGCACTCATTTGAAAATTGCATCTGAGCAGTACAAGAGATTAGCTCTCAACTAAATACATACTATTGATTCATTTGCTTAGCCCATTGAATTCTCAATGTACATATATTCTGGGAAAGTGGAAGTACTGAGCCTGACCGCGTCTGGTTCTAGTATATAGTGTCTAGTTCCAGAACCATTCATTTCAATGCAACCAATTTCTTAAACATAGAAATCGACATTTAGGGATTAGGATTCAGTTTGTTATTTTAGCATTTAGCCATAAATATTTCTATTGTTAATTAACATATTAGTAAGATTTCAGTAGAGTATATGGATGTGTCAAACTCAAGAATACTGAACACACTGACGTGTCATATTCAGAGAAAATTACCCCTGATTCCTGAGTCAGATAGTGGCGTATGCTAACCGAGCCGTGGCTAAACTTAGCACGGCTGCAGAGGAGGAGGAGGAGTCAGCGACTGACACACTCAGACGGTCACCACACTTTTATCAATGAAACCACTATGGGTCTCGCCTCGTCAAGTCATAACCGCTCGCCTCTGCTGCTAGCTTTCTATGCATGACTGGGGAACAGCAATTCCAATCAGCTAAGGTGGCTAGTCACAGTCACATGATTGGTTGAATGGTGACAGAGTGGTGGCCAATCAACATCACATTACACTGAAGAGAACCGAAGGGTGATATGCCGGTTTTTTCGTTGGAGCAAAAGACTGTCCTCTCTCCTCCGTCCTCTCTCCTCCGTGACCCGGAAACCGATGAGTGGTCGAAGAGTGTGTAAATTCGTTAGCAGGCAAACGGAATACAGTCCTCCCTTTCTTGATGTCCTCCTTTTGGCGAGGAAGCACAAGTGTATCCTACCTGAGTCCTTCATGGAAGAGTTTTGAAATCTGCCAAACCCCCTTTAAGAAAAATCATGCAAACATTTAAAAAATAATATGATACTTATCCTTTTATTGATAAAAGGTTGTGCACTAGCTTAATCGTTTTGATCCGTTTATACATTTAATTTGGGATTCCGGATTCCACCCTGTAAACTTAATTTGCCTGGTGACGTGCGATTGGAGAAGGAGAGTCTCATTTCATACGAGCCATTTTCGTCCACTTTCCATCTCCTCGCCGCCTCTCCTCAATTACTTTTGGCCTTTTTCAAAAGGAGGCGAGAGAGGAGCGAGGAGAGAGGACGCAGGAGGTGAGCACATCTAATTGATAAAAGGCCATGTTTATCAGGCAGTTCAAAAATAGAACCACAGGACTTCATAAGTAAACAGTTAATAATAAATGTCTTTATGCATAATAGTTTTGAGTGTATTCCACATTAATGAATGAAGGAAGTAATAGAATTTAAATGTGGAGACTACTCTGCACTGTAGTGTGGTGACTTCATGAAAATGCCCAACCTTTGATTTCTTGACTCTATGGAGATCTTCTGTTCTCTGAGACTCTGACTGCATCCTAAAAGGTACCCTGTTGCATCCCAAATGGCACCCTATTCCTACATAGTGCCCTACTTTTGACCAGGCCATTTGGGACACCGTCTCTGTTTGGGTGTTGTTTTTCCCCTCTGTGCAAGTAAGTGATTGGAAGTGGGAGTGATTGTTGAAAATCTTTCTTTTCATTCAGACTTTCATGTGAATGTTGCTCCCAGTTCTATTTAGCGGCTGATATTGATGAACAATACCTTATTTTGAGTGTTAGGTTACCCTGTGTAAAGTGTAAGACTGGCTCATATTTTATGGTGTGGGCTGGAAAGGGCGATATTGACCTTATACAGTATGGTATGCCTAAGTAAACAACTCTACAAGAGAGTATAGGTAGATTAGAAAGGTAATCCATCACCAAAGCCTGGGAGACACTGTCAGCCGGACTAGAATGCATTGTTGTTGTTTAGGCTTTGTTGTTAGAACAGGATTTTATCTGTGCAGAGAGCCTTGCATTTGCTGATTTCCCTCACACTAGTACTATTTTGTTGGATGTCTACAGTTGTTTTGGTTGGGAAAAAACAGCTGTACTGCAGATCTCGATTTAGATAACCCCGATATAGAAGAATAATCCAACTTTTCATTAATTCATGATTTCTCACCCCTTCCTCCCTTCTTTCTTCAGCCTGGTGTATGGGAGTTCTAGGTCCTCCCATCCGAACTCAGAGCTGCTCCATCGCCAGGCTTATGGCACCCCCCACCCTCTGCAGGGCTACGCAACCAATCACCATCCTGGCAGCTCTGGACAGGGTGGGGCATGGGGGGCTGGGCGGAGTCTAGGTAAGGGGCCGGGCTAATATGAACCTTGATTCAAATGTGAAATTGAGGTCTCTGCATGATGCCAAAAGGTTGTCATATAGAATGTTAGATTACCTGTTATTACAGTATAATATTGTCCTTTCCTATACACACAGTCAGAGAGCATGTACATTTTTCTCTCTATCAAAGTGTTTTTGTTTACACTAGACTGTTGTTTAGATGAGTCACTATAAACAGAAAAATGTGTGTGGTTGAGTAAATGCTTTTGTGTCTATGTCCTCTAGGCTTATCTGGGCTGTTTGATACTGGGCTACACCATGCCAGTCCCTCTGGTCCAGACCCATCTGTCATGAACCTGATTTCAGCACTGGAGTCCCAGGGTCGGCAGCCTCCCCCCTCAGCCTCCTCCCTCCTCTCCCAGTTCCGGACACCCTCCTGGCAGACTGGTGAGTGCAGGAGCCAGTCTTGAGTCATGCTCAAGTACAACTGAGTCGTGTTCATCATTTTCTAAGTGTTATGAAGGACAGCAGCACATTTATAATAATATCTGTCTCTCCATCTCCATTTCCCATAGCGATGCACACTCAGCCAGAGCTCTTCATCGGGTCTGGCTCCTTCCCCTCCTCCTCCATCTCGGCCTACCAGCACCCAGCCTCCTTCTCTGGGCGGTCCTTCCCTGGCGCCTCGCTCTCCCTCCAGGACTCCCCCACCTTCAGCCCCACGTCCAACGGCCTCCTGTCCCCCCATGACCCCCTGCTGCACATCAAGACTCCCTCGCAGTCCAGCCTGGGATTCGACCGCTTACTCTCCTCACAGGGCGCCGCCTACCGAGGGTCGCAGGACCCCACGGGCCCGCCGCAAACCTCCTCCTCCTCCTCCTCAGGCCGCCACCTACCCCCTCCCCAGTTTAACCTGCTGTCCTCCCAGCTCCAGGACCAGTCCTCCCAGTTGTACAACGCCTCTGTGTTCTCATCGGCACCCGCCCCCCCACCGCCCCAGCCACCCCAGGAAAGGGCCATCCCCCGGCAGGACAGCGTGATCAAGCACTACCAGCGCTCTTCTCCGGCTCAGTCCCAGCTCTCCTCCTCAGCCCCCCACCCCCTGCAGCACTACCTCAGCTGTGGGGCATCGGGGTACCAGCAGATCTCCCACCACCGGCATGGAGGGGTGTCCTGCAGTCCGCTGGGAGAGCAGAGCCCTTCAGCAGACCCCAAACCCTCCCCCCGGTCAGACCAAGTGTACCGCCCCATCATCCAGACCCCGTACACCTCCTCAGCCGCCTCCTCGTCAGGATCAGGTGGAGGTCTAGGGAAGGGGGCTAAGAACTCCAGCTCCAGTAGCGGCTACTCCTCCTCGGGCTCCTCGTCGTCCCGAACCCCCCACACCCCGCCCTCAGCTTCCTCGTCCTCCTCAAACTCCAACCCTAACCCTTCCTCCAGCTCCTCGTCAGCCCCATCCAGACAGCAGCCCCCAACTCAGTCTGCGCCCCCTCCCCCACCTCCCCCTCCAGTCTCCTCCGCCCCGGCCCAGCAGCCTCCTCCTAAACCCTGCCTGTCAGCATACGGGTCCCCTGTGGCCCCCGTCAAGCCCACCGCAGGCCTCCCTGGACAGACACCTCCCCAGCAGCAGTCCTACTCTCCCAGCCAGCCCCCTCCCTCACACCTCCCCTCTCACCAGCCCTATGGGGGCTTCAGCTCCCCCCAGGCCCAGGACCTGACCTCTGGCCCTGGGAGTTCTGGGAAAGGGTATGGAGGACTAGGGCCAGGAGGCCGCTCCTTCTCTGCCGAGGTGGTCTACGGGACGGACTCGGGATACAGCTCGCTGCCTACCTCCCTCGGGGGAGCAGGCAGTCCCTCGTTGGGGTACGGCGGCCCAAGGCACTCCCCTGCCCTCCTGGGGTCTGGGGGGGGTGGAGGGTCAGCCGGCAGCGGGGCAGGGTCCGGGGCTGGTGGAGGTGGATCAGGAGGTGGGGGTGCAGGATCAGGTGGTAGCAGTGGAGCTGGAGGAGGCAGCTCATACCACCTCCCTGACTCCAGCCCCTCTCCCTCCAGCAACTCTGGCATCATTCGACCTGGGTTGCACTCTCCTGCTCCCGCCCGCCCTGCCCAGTCCCCCGGGGGAGCCGGGGGGAACAAATACCTTTCCTCCGTCCTCTCCCCTGCCTTCCTGTCCTCTCCGCAGGGCTACCCCGACACCCGAGGCCCCCAGTCTCAGTCTTACCACCCCACACCCCCCAAGCCCAAGCCAGACGCCGACATGCTGGGAGTGGAGCGCTCTCAAGACGAGGAGGATGACGATGACGATGACTTCCTGATCCAGCACTTGCTGCATGCCCAGAGCCCTGCGCCCCACCCGTCCCAGCACCACCCCCAGCAGCAGCCGCCCCAGTCCATCCCTCAGGCCAGGGATGGGGGCAAAGGTCTGGCCTACGACCTGAGTAAGGCCTCTGAGGAGCGCTACCACCTGCAGAGTGTCATCCGCACCAACAGCGCCACCAACAGCACAGTCCCCGGTACTGCAGGTAACGTCAGCGGAGGTGGCCTGGAGAGCCAGCTGGAGATGTCTCTGAAGAAACAGCAGCAGCAGGCAAAGAATGAACGAGGGCTGTCTGGAGCAGGAGCCGGCGGAGGAAGAGGGGGGGCAGACTCCCTCTCCCACCCCAACCCTCACGTCCCCTATCCGCAGCAACACGACTCCCTCGGCTCAGTGGTGCACTACGGCAGGAGCGACCCTTACTCCCAACACCCTCACACCCAGCACCCCCACCATCCCTCGCAGGCCCCCTCACATCCCCAACACACCCAGCACTCCCGACACGCCCACCCCCACTCCCATGGCCACCCTCACATGGAGCTCAAAAAGCCTCCCGACTCGTCCGAGCTGCCATACCTGCGGAAGACACCCGAACTGCAGCAGCAGCCCCGACAGTCCCAGCCCTCCCTTTCCCTCATGGACTCCCCCCCAAACCAGCCCCAGCAGCCTCCCTCTGCCCACATGCTCCAGTCTGTTCTGTCCCACACTACCCGCAACAAGATGGACACCCAGCAAGCTGCTTCTCAGCAGCAGCAGCACTCCATGAGTCAGCAGGCCATGATGGGGGCAGGTGGAGAGGCAGAGCCTGGGGGACAAGCGGGGGTGGATCCCCAGCCCCAGTCTCAGTCCCAGCTGCAGCTCCAACTCCAGTCCCAGGCTATGGAGGCCCACTACGGCCAGGCCAGCCAGAACTCGGTTTCTCCACTGGACATGCTGGAGCGCACCCTGTCTCGTGCCAACAGCAGAGACAGTGGAGGGGCCGTGGAGAGAAGTGGGGTGGGGGGAGGAGATGGGGGCAGTGGTGACGGACACAGGCAACAACAGCAGCAGCACAGGCTGCCGTCTCATCACCACTCCCAACAAACTGCCTCCAAGCTTCACGACTTCCTCTCTGAGCCAGACCTGGGAATAACCACGCCCTCCCACCTGCACCACCTCAACCCACACCACCCCCACGTCCATCACCAACAGCAGACCCACCCGCACCACCCCCTCCCGCACACCCATGCCCACCCCCACTCCCACCACCTGGCAACTAACGCAGGGACCCAGCAGCAACAGCCTCCGCCCCATCAGAGGGACCAGGAGCCCCAGCTCTGCCAATCCCAGTTGGACCAGCTCAAAGAGCACCAGTTTGACACTGTGAGCCCCGTGGGGAAAGCGGGCCAGAGCCAAGGCCAGCAGCAGCAGCAAAGGTTTGTGCCTCTGACCTCCATCTGTTTCCCAGACTCCCTCTTACAGGATGAGGATCGCTCCTTCTTCCCCGGCATGGAGGATATGTTCTGCTCTGACGACTACTCCAAGTCGAGCTGCGCCGGGGGTCCCGGGGCAGGCCAAGGGGTGCAGGAAGGTATGTCTGAGGCACGTGGACAGGGACCAGACAGCATGGAGGACGTCAAGACCAGTGATGGAGGAGGTGGCTATGACATGATGGGTCACCATGGCGACCAGGGGTATGGGTACTGCCACAGCCTCACGGAAACAGAAAACAGCACCATGCATCTGGACCTGGACTCCCTGAAAACCCATGAGCTCCCCTCCACTGTGAACACAGAGCAGCTTGGCCTCATCCAGTCCCAGACCCCAGGCCTTGGCTTGGGGGTTCCAGGGGGAGTTCCTGGGGACGGCTCCGCCAACAAGATGATTGGGGGTACGGGCGTGGGTGGAGGTTCCGGTCTGGCCGGGCTGACGTCGCCCATCTTCTGCTCCTCCCGACCCAAGAAGCTGCTGAAGACCAGCTCCTTCCACCTGCTGAAGCAGCGCCGCGACCCGCAGCCGCAGGCCAAGAAGAACTACGCCCAGGAGTATGAGTTCGAGGATGACGAGGACAAGGCTGATGTTCCCGCTGACATCCGCCTGAACAGCCGGCGGCTTCCTGACCTTCTCCCCGACCTGGTGTCCAGCTGCAGGAAGGCTGGAGGAGGAGGGGCCTCGGGGGTGGGCTCCCTCAGCCCTCTGATGGGCGACCTGGACTTCTGCCACCCGTCTGGCTACCCCTCCCTTGGCCCCCCTCCCCAGCTCCTACCCCACGACGGGCCCAAGAAGAGGGGCAGGAAACCAACCAAACCCAAACGTGAAGGGCCGCCTCGGCCCAGAGGTCGCCCTCGCATCCGCCCGCTCCCGGAGCCGCCCTACTGTAGGGGGCTGATGGGAAATGTAGGTGGGGAGACCCGCAGGGGTCGTGGGCGGGGTAGGGGGCGTGGCAGGAAGGAGGAAGGGATGATAGAGATGCATCGAGAAATGAACAAAGTACCCGACCTCCAATATCAGCAACAACAACAACAGCAGCAGTTCCACCAACAACAGCACTTTCAACAACAGCAGCACCATCACCTCCAACAGCAGCAAAATATACAACCTCAACAGCAGCAACAGCAGCAGCACCTACAACACCTTCATCAACAGCATCCACAGCACCAGAAACCTTTCAAGCCTATCAAGGTAAGGGAGACATGAGCAGAGTGATATCATGTTTAGATAGCGAGTTGTATGGACTCCGTAAAGCTTACAGTGCCTTCAGAAAGTATTCATACCCCTTGACTTATTCCATATTTTGTGTTACAGCCTGAATTCTACACACAATACCCCATAATGACAAAGTAAAAACATGTTTTTAGAAATCTTGTAATGAAAATGAAATACAGACACATCTAATTTACATAAATATTCACACCGCTGAGTCAATACATGTTAGAATCACATTTGGCAAGGATTACAACTGTGAGTCTTTTGGGGAAAATCTCAAAGAGCTTTGCACACCTGGATTGTACAATATTTGCACAATATTATTTTAAAAATTCTTCAAGCTCTGTCAAATTGGTTGTTGATCATTTCTAGACAGCCATTTTCAAGTCTTGCCATAGATTTTCAAGTCGATTTAAGTCAACTGTAACAAGGCCACTCAGGAACATTCAATGTCTTTTTGGTAAGTAACTCCAGGAAATATTTCACCTTGTGTTTTAGGTTTTTGTCCTGCTGAAAGGTGAATTTGTCTCCCAATGTCTGTTGGAAAGCAGACCGAACCAGGTTTTCCTCTGTGCTTAGCTCTATTCCGTTTATTTTTATCCCGATGTCGATGACAAACATACCCATAACATGATGCAGCCACCACCAGGCTTGTAAATATGAAGAGTGGTACTCAGTGATGTGTTGTGCCCATGCAACTTATTATGTGACTTGTTAAGCACATTTTTACTCCTGAACTTATCTAGGCTTGCCATAACAAAGGGGTTGAATATTTATTGACTCAAGACATTTCAGCTTTTCATTTTTTATGAATATGTAAATATGTCTAAAAACATAATTCCACTTGGACTTTATGGGGTATTGTGTGTAGGCCAGTGACACAACATCTCAATTTAATCAATTTTAAGTTCAGCCTGTAACACAACAACATTTTAAAAAGTCAAGGGGTGTGAATCCTTTCTGAAGGCACTGTAAATAATCAGTTGTGTTATTTCCTCTCTTACCCCACTAACTCTTTCTCTCTGCGTTTTCTCTTCCTCTATCCCTATACCCCTCACTTCAACTATCCCTTTCTTTTTCCCTCACCATTCCCCTAATACCCTCATTCCTCCTTCTCTCCTTCTCTCCTTCCCCCTTTTCCCTACACCCATCACTCTCCTCCATCCCCTCTTTACATCTCTCAGATCAAGCTGCCTATCCCCTCTATGTCTCCCTCGGACTCCTTGCTAAGGACAGACTCCCTGTCCAGCACCGACCCGGTTCTCTCTGACGGCTCAGTGGGCTCGGCCCCTTCCCTGGGCCTGAGTCCAGGAACCACCGCTGGGATGGACATGAACATCACCAGGAGCCAGGAGAAGATGAAGCAGAAAGCTCAAGCCCAGGAGGTGAGTGCATCTGCCTTTGTCTTTTTTGGATTCTACCTGCTGTTTTTTATTCGGTAAATCGTACCTATTACGCTATTGTTTGCGTTAATGTTTACGTCACTCACCATCTGTCATTTTGACCAGTGTTCAGCTTTATCCAAACTTATTTACCACTACGTGTACATCCTTGGGCAAGGGTGATAGGTAGGCCTCTCTCTATAGGACACTAAGGGATCATTTCAGAGAATCAGTAGTGATGCATTGCTTTGACTAAAAAAGTAACTAAGATTAAAAAAAAAAAAGAAGTTTTTATCAGCAATGATGTTTATTTTTCTATTTTTCTACTGAACTCCCTGGTCAGTACTTCACTGTTGATTTGTTGTTATGCTCTGTAGCTACAGTATCTGAGGTTTCGAAAGAGATTCCTTCTCATTAGTGGGTGTAGCTGATATCTTTTTAAATTATTCATGTTCGGCAGAGCTTCTCACTTCAAAGTGGTGAATTTGGGATTCGTCTCTGAGAACGACAAAGGTATTTGAAGTGTGTTTTTGGGGATTGACGCTCTGTGGTGTGTGACCAAACCTGAGAGTTTTCTCCTCTTTCCTGTCACACTATACACACCAGCTTGGGAGGGAGGGATCACTTGTCTCTCTTTCTGAGGGGAAATTAAAACTGACAAACATTTTGCAAAGAAAACTGAAATATTTCTGATATGAACAACTAGGCCCAAAAAAGAACTAGGACATCTGCCAGATGTGATAATGAGTATGTTTTTAATCTACATCTGACTTTATATATTTAAATTCAGCATATATAGTATTCAATATTTACTGTGCCTTCAGAAAATATTCATGCCCCTTATTCTACATTTTGTTGTTACAGCCTGAATTCAGAATGGATTAAATATTTTTAAAAATCTCACCCATCTACACACAATATCCCATAATGACAAAGTGAAAACATGTTTTTAGAAATGTTAGCAAATGTATTGAAAATGAAATACAGAAATATCAAATTTATATTAGTTATTCATACCCCTGAGTCAATATATGTTGGAATCACCTTTGGCAACGATTACAGCTGTGGGTCTTTCTGGGAAAGACAGCCATTTTCAAGAATTGCCATATTTTCAAGCCGATTTAAGTCGAAACTGTAACTCGGCCACTCAGGAACATTGTGTCTTGGTAAGCAGCTCCAGTGTAGATTTGGCCTTGTGTTTTAGGTTATTCTCCTGCTGAGAGGTTAATTTGTCTCCCAGTGTCTGTTGTAAAGCAGACTGAACCATTTTATCCTCTAAGATTTTGCCTGTATTTAGCTCCATTCCATTTATTTTTGTCCCCAAGAAATCTCTAGTCCTTGCCGATGACAAGCATACCTATAACATAATGCAGTCACCACTATGCTTGAAAATATGAAGAGTGGTACTCAGTGATGTGCTGGATTTGCCCCAAACATAAGGCTTTGTATTCAGGACATAAAGTTAATTTCTTTGCCACATTTTTGCAGTTTTACTTTAATGCCTTATTGCAAACAGGATGCATGTTTTGGAATATTTGTATTATGTACATGCTTCCTGTTTTTCACTCTGTCATTTAGGTTAGTATTGTGGAGTAACTACAATGTTGTTGATCCATCCTCATTTATATCCTATCACAGCCATTAAACTCTGTAACTGTTTTAAAGTCACCATTGGTCTCATGGTGAAATCCCTGAGCGGTTTCCTTCCTCTCTGGCAACTGAGTTAGGAAGGATGCCTGTATCTTTTTAGTGACTGGGTGTATTGATACACCATCCAAAGTGTAATTAATAACTTCACTATGCTTAAAGGGATATTCAATGTCTGCTTTCATTTTATTTTATTTTGACCCATCAACCAATAGGTGCCCTTCTTTGCGAGGCATTGGAAAACCCTGCTCTGTGTTTGAAATTCCCTGCTCGACTAAGGGACCTTACAGATAATTGTATGTGTGGGGTACAGAGATGAGGTAGTCATTCCAAATCATGTTAAACACTATTATTTCACAGAGTGAGTACATGCAACTTATTATGTGACTTTTAGAGCACATTTGTAGTCCTGAACTTGCAGTATTTAGGCTTGACATAACAAAGAGTTTAAATACTTATTCACTATTAATTTGTAAACATTTCTAAAAACACAATTCCACTGACATTATGGGTTATTGTTTGTAAGCCAGTGACACAACGTCTCAATTGAATCAATTTTAAATTCAGACTGTGAACAACAAAATGTCAAGGGGTGTGAATACTTTCTGAAGGCACTGTATATTTATATTCGTTATTTGTGTAATAATGGTCGGAATCTCATAGGAAGTCATTAAGATCGTACACTGCCCTTTTCCAGGTGCTCAAAGCACTTAGTCACCTCATCCTCTATCAATATGTAATTGTAGTCTGAGCGTTAATGTAACAGCTGCCAGCCATGTATGGTATGGGGGGGGGGGCTTTTGAATGTATTACTTATGTTGGGCTAGAGATCGATAAGATGGAGTCTTTTTGTGTGAGTTTGATGTTCTGGATTCCATCTGTTGATGTCTGCTGGTTGGTCATGGTAAAAGTAAAATGGCGGCTGTTGCCTCAGCAACAGGGAGAGTGTGGACACAGGAAAGTGGCCAATGAAATGAACAGTGTAGATTTCTGTGCGATTTGCAGGGGTAAGGGGGTGAGGAGCGGAATCCCCCATCTAATTCAATCCCTCCCTAACTCTCATCACTTGCCTTCTACTCATTGTAAAGCTGTTGTAATTACAAAATATACTGGTATCAATTGACTGTAATGCCTTTTTAACATAATGCAGTAAGTTTAATTGATGAGAGAGAACATTTTCACAGGGGTGCAACAAAGACTGTTGTTTTGTCTTATTCAAGTGTGTTCAGATGTCCATATTGATTGAAGCGGGTTGAACAGCCAAAACGGTGGCGACCGGTTTCCTCACGTCACTCTATAGAACATGGAATATAACCTCAACTAGACAACAATGCAAAGTCAATTAGTCAATTCATCAATTGAATCATTAATTAAACCTCTCTTGTAGCACACAGCAGTGCCGATATGCAAGAAATGTAAATGTTACCCCATTGAAACAAGGGGGCCGGACACTGCTTTTAATTGAATATGGGTTTCGTTTTTTGAACATATGATTAATGTCTTTGCTTTGTGGCCGCCACAGATGACGTGGGAAAGGGACATGGATGAGCAGCTGACCCCAGAGGCTTGGGCTGCCATGCAGAAGCTCTCCAACACGGTGAGAAACCTCAATCCGTCCCTACCTACACCTCCTAATAAATCACAGTATCATCTATAATTCATTACTCATATTTCACAAGTCATATAACTCAGAGATCCCTTCAGTGCTGGGTAACTCGCCAGGCAAGAAGGCTGCAGGGTAGGCTCTACCTCAGTCAGAACAGCGGTGGGCTAACATTGACTGGAACACGAACATCCAGAGGAGAGCTTATGTGTGTAGTTAGAGTTTGTGGTTAGTGGGGCGAATAAGATAGAGGGGCGTAAGGCTCCACAAGTGATATTTCAAGTCGGGGAAAGACAAAAGAGAACACATTGGTGTGTGTTAGTTTTATTTTAAAAATTTTGGTGCAATTTTCACAAGTATGTGGGTCATTTTCACAACTCCTAAGCATTTTTGATTGACTGAGTACAACAAAGACCTTCACAAAGTCACTTGTTCACTGCACCAAATCAGTCTTTCAATTTGGACACATATTCAATCTAAGTATCTGGTTTTCAAAATGCAATATTCACTTGCCTTTAGATAATGATTTTCTTGTCATTTTTTTTAACAATACAACAATCACTTAATCGAAGTGCTCCAAACATAACTACCGAACCAAAAGATTGCTTACTGTAACGTATATAGTTTGATAACTTCTGAGCACTAGATTTCTATATTTTCCCCTCCATAAATGTATCAAATTGACATAAATTTATGTTGGAAGGTAAAACCAAATCATATATATGGATGTGGCTGTAAATATTACATCATTATATTCCATCAGCCAGTGTGCTTCAATAGGACAAAGTAGAAAGAGTCACTCTGTGCTACCATTTGGAATTATAGTATAGTGTACTGCTGAAATACCTGGGTTGTATATAACAATATACAGTGAGCACCAAAGCTATTTGGACAGTTACACACTTTTTTTGTTATTTTGACTCTGTACTCCAGCACTTTGGATTTGAAATGATACAATGAATATGAGACTGAAGTGCAGACAATCAGCTTTAATTTGAGGGTATTCATCCATATCGGGTGAACCATTTAGAGTTTACAGCACTTTGTGTACATAGTCCCCCCTTTAGGGGACTAAAAGTATTGGGACAGATTCACTTATGTGTATTAAAGTAGTCAAAATATTAGTATTTGGTCCCATAGTCCAAGCACGCAATGTGTACATCAAGCTTGGGACTCTAGAAACTTGTTGGATGCATTTGCTGTTTGTTTTTTGTTGTTTCAGATTATATTGTGCCCAATAGAAATGAATGGTAAATAATGCATTGTGTCGTTTTGGAGTCACTTTTTGTTGTAAATACAAGTTTAACATTTAACATTTAAGTCATTTAACAGACGCTCTTATCCAGAGCGACTTACAAATTTGTAAGAATAGAATATGTTTCTAAACAATTCTACATTAATATGGATGCTGCTATTATTACGGATAGTGCTGAATGAATTGTGAGTAATGATAAGTGAGAAAGTTAGACGCACAAATATAATGTAGAAGTGTTTAGAAACATATTCTATTCTTATTTACAATAAAAGTGACTCCAAAATGACAGAATACATTCTTTACCATTTATTTCTATTGGGCACAAAATAGAAATGAAACAAAATACCCTCAAATTTAAGCTTGACAGTCTGAACTTTAACCTCCTAGTCATTGTATCATTTCAAATCCAAAGTGCTGGAGTACAGAACCAAAACATATGTACTGTATAAGGATAATGAAACTGTGAGACCAATGAAACTGTGAAACACCAATGAATGAACAATCAAATGTTCTGAACATAAGATACAAGTGTTATCAGTTTAGTTTTGCACTTAGAGTTTTGAAAATATCCCACTGGGTACAAGCTGGTTGAATCAACGTTGTTTCAGCGTAATTTGTCAACGTATTGTGACGTGGAATCTACGTGGAAAATACATTAGTTTTGGAAAAAGTTCACAACTATTGTTTTGAGGTTATCAACCACAAGGTTATTAAATGGTAACCAAATTTCAACATAGACAAACCTTATGTTGAATTTGTAACTTTAAAACAATGTCAGATTTTCACCGTTATATCCATTGTCAGAAGAAACAAAACAATAGACTGGGCAGCACCTCCTACTGGAGAATTGATCTAGCTACAGCTACCCTCCCATCCAAAGTTTTAACAAAGCCCAGCTATTATATTTGTCACTGACTATTAACAATGTGCTATTGTGAGTGATTGTTGAGAGATCTCCACTTAAAAACGAAATAGTCACCGTTGCTATCATTCCATCCGTGGCCAAATGTTGAGGTTACTGTAACTATACATTTCTTCTTATGTAATCATATAAAGTGTGCCTGTTTAAAATGGCATGCATAGGTCATTGCAGGTCTGTGGAGATTGCTGTGATAATCTCAACAGAATCTTAAACGGCATTGAGCACTTGCACCATGTACTTCTAATGTAATCTCAACTGCAGTCTAGGCCATTTGGTTCTGCTATTAGAGGAAGCACAGTGATATCACAACTGTATAAATAAACAAAATATCTGACTTTGTATTCCCATTTGAACTTTGCTGTGCATTTTATATGGTTGAAAGCGCGATGATAGGTATTTGGGTGACAACTAAACCAAAAATCAGACATAGTTTTTTATTTTGGAATTTGGTCGTGCTTTTAGATGGTTGAAAGCATAGTGATAACACATTGGAAATTCAACAAACTTTAGGCTTTTTTTGAGTGGTTGAATAGAGGTTGTAATCTCATTGATCAATGTCTCAACCAAATATTAGCCAATTATCCACGTTGAAATGACGCAGTGTGCAGTGTGTTACATCTGAAAAATGTCCCAAAGTGATTTAAAAAAAATGTCAGGACAGCCAAAACAGATGACCTCGCCATTTGGCTGTGCTTTGAAGATGCATTAGAGCTGTGTGTATGTGACGCTGTGTGTGTGTATCAACATAGCGCTGTGTTTGTGAGGCTGTGTAATGCTGTGTGTGTGCGCGCAGCCTATAGAGGGCGGAGCGGAGACGTGAGTCTGAGGTGATTGACAGCCAGCCTCTCTGACTGACAATAAAACAGAGAGAAAGGGAGAGAGGAGAGAGAAGGCTGTTGCCAGGGTAGCTGTTGCCATGGTTACCCAATTATATTTTCTTACCACCCTTAGACCCCCCCTGCTGTTGGTAAGGTGAACTACCTCTATTCAGAGGAAGAGAAAGGTTTCTAAAGGTACACCCCAACACAAAGCATGGAAAAATACAGTTATATAGCATTTAGGGAGATTTTACCGTTGGTTTCTGTCCAAGCTTTATTATAATATATACAAATCACTTTCCTATATACCCTTTTTTCACTTTTCCCATTCACACCCTTTTCTCATTATTTCTCCTGCTATTAATTTTCTTATTTCTTTCCTCCCCGGTCTTATCTGCACCTCACCTTTCCTCTCCCCTCTCTTTTCTCCTCTCCTTATCTCCTCTCTTCCCCCCTCTTAGACGGAGGACAAGCCCCCGGAGCTGAAGTCTAATTTCATGGCCTCCTTCCTGGACTTCCTCAAGACGGGGAAGAAGCAGCCTGAATCTGGACCTGGTGGACCACAAGACCTTGGAGGGCCAGTGGAAGGAGCTGAAACCACAGACTCTTCCTCCCTGAAGGGTAGGATCCTGTCTCCCCCTCCACCGCCCCCTCCTCCACCCCCTCCGTTTGGGGACAGTAGCGAGGGCGAGGACGGGCTGAGCCCCTGTAAGCGTCTGGACGACGAGCTGAAGAGGAACCTGGAGACGCTGCCATCCTTCTCCTCCGATGAGGAGGAGGACTCTGTCAGTAAGAACCAGGACCTGCAGAAGAGCATCTCCTCGGCCATATCTGCCCTTTACGACACGCCCCATTCGCTGGCTGCAGCCGTGGCCCCGCTCCCACCCAGCCCATCTCCGCCCCAGAGCCCATCGCTGCCACCAACGCCGCCGCCAGTGGCCCAAATGCAGGAGGACGTAGCCGATCTGGAGGAGCAGGACGATGACGTAGAGACACAAATGCAACTACACAACACACAGGCCAACGCACAGCCAAATACACCGCCCCCAGAACAGGAAGGACTGAAAGGGATGGACGGAGAGGACGAACGACAAAAGGAGATGGAGAAAGAGGAGGAGATGGAGAAAGAAGAGAGGGTAAAGGAAGACCTGAATGTAGAGCACAGGGGTGTGGAGGAAGAGGTAGAGGAGAGGGAAGAGGAGGAGGAGAGAGAGCCTGAGTTTGAGATGCTGGATGCTCCTAAAGTGGAAGGTGAGTAGCCTACAATCTCAGATATTCTGGAATGGTCTGACAAGCAGTTGTTCATTTCCAAAGATGTAATATACTCTGAACCCCCCCCCCCTTCCCCCCAGATTCTCCATCTGGGCCTCCCCTCGCCCCCGTACCCCCCTCGCCCCCATCCCTCTCCCCGTCCCCTCTCACTTCTTCCTCCCCATCCCCCCTACCTCCCCCACCCCTCTCCCCACCCACCCCTCTGCCCTTCCAGCACGAGGATGATGAAGAGGAGCAGCAGGAGCCGTCCCTCCAACAAACCCACAACCCCTCGGCCTCTCCTCCCCCCAGCTCCTCTCCCCCGGCCCTGCCCTCTCCACCCTCCCCTTCCCCTGCAATGCCCCCCTCCACTACCCCCCCTCCCTCCTCCTCCCCTCCCCTTTCGGATGCTCCAGAGTTGGCACAGCCTTCCTCCTCACCCTCATCTTCCCCACCTTCACCCCCCACCCCTGAGGATGCGCCAGCCCCCAAGATCACTTCTCTGCACCTGGCCAAAAAGCAGGACAATGCGGCCATCGCTGGAGAGAGCGAGGAGGAGGACAGCGAGAGTGGTGGCGAGGGCATCTTCCGGGAGAGGGATGAGTTTGTGGTGCGGACTGAGGACATTGGCACGCTCAAGGTGAGGGCTTCTGGCATTTACTGTGGGAGGTGGTATGTCTTGTCTTCTCACACACTTACAGTGCCTTCAGAAAGTATTCCCATCCCTTGACTTTTTCCACATTTTCGGAATGGCCGATTAATTAGGGCCAATTTCAAGTTTTCATAACAGTCGGAAATCGGTATTTTTGGACACCGATTTGGCCGAATTTTTGTATTTTTTTTTTTTAACACATTTACTTAACTAGGCAAGTCAGTTAAGAACACATTCTAATTTTCAATGACGGCCTAGGAACGGTGGGTTAACTGCCTTGTTCAGGGGCAGAACGACAGATTTTTACCTTGTCAGCTCGGAGATTCAATCTTGCAACCTTACGGTTAACTAGTCCAACGCTCTAACCACCTGCTTTACATTGCACTCCACGAGGAGCCTGCCTGTTACGCGAATGCACTAAGAAGCCAAGGTAAGTTGCTAGCTAGCATTAAACTTATCTTATAAAAAACAATCAATCAATCATAATAACTAGTTAACTACACATGGTTGATGATATTACTAGTTTATCTAGCCTGTCCTGCGTTGCATATAATCGCTTAACCATAGACCATAAACATCAATGCCTTTCTTAAAATCAATACACAAGTATATATTTTTAAACCTGCATATTTAGTTAATATTGCCTGCTAACATGAATTTCTTTTAACTAGGGAAAATGTGTCACTTTTCTTGCAACAGAGTCAGGGTATATGCAGCAGTTTGGGCCGCCTGGCTCGTTGCGAACTGTGTGAAGACTATTTCTTCCTAACAAAGACAGCCGACTTCGCCAAACGGGGGATGATTTAACAAAAGCGCATTTGCGAAAAAAGCACAATTGTTGCACGAATGTACCTAACCATAAACATCAATGCCTTTCTTAAAATCAATACACAGAAATATATATTTTTAAACCTGCATATTTAGCTAAAAGAAATCCAGGTTAGCAGGCAATATTAACCAGGTGAAATTGTGTCACTTCTCTTGCGTTCATTGCACGCAGAGTCAGGGTATATGCAACAGTTTGGGCCGCCTGGCTCGTTGCGAACTAATTTGCCAGAATTTTACGTAATTATGACATAACATTGAAGGTTGTGCAATGTAACAGGAATATTTAGACTTATTGATGCCACCCGTTAGATAAAATATGGAACGGTTCCGTATTTCACTGAAAGAATAAATGTGATAGTTTCCAGATTCGACCATGTTAATGACCTAAGGCTCGTATTTCTGTGTGTTATTATGTGATAATTAAGTCTATGATTTGATAGAGCAGTCTGACTGAGCGATGGTAGGCACCAGCAGGCTCGTAAGCATTCATTCAAACAGCACTTTCGTGCGTTTTGCCAGCAGCTCTTCGCAATGCTTCAAGCATTGCGCTGTTTATGACTTCAAGCCTATCAACTCCCGAGATTAGGCTGGTGTAACCCATGTGAAATGGCTAGCTAGTTAGCGGGGTGCGCGCTAATAGCCTTTCAAACGTCACTTGCTCTGCATGGGTAACGCTGCTTCGAGGGTGGCTGTTGTCGATGTGTTCCTGGTTCGAGCCCAGGTAGGAGCGAGGAGAGGGACGGAAGCTATACTGTTACACTGGCAATACTAAAGTGCCTATAAGAACATCCAATAGTCAAAGGTATATGAAATACAAATCGTATAGAGAGAAATAGTCCTATAATTCCTATAATAACTACAACCTAAAACTTCTTACCTGGGAATATTGAAGACTCATGTTAAAAGGAACCACCAGCTTTCATATGTTCTCATGTTCTGAACAAGGAACTTAAACATTAGCTTTCTTACATGGCACATATTGCACTTTTACTTTCTTCTCCAACACTTTGTTTTTGCATTATTTAAACCAAATTGAACATGTTTCATTATTTATTTGAGGCTAAATTGATTTTATGGATGTATTATATTAAGTTAAAATAAGTGTTCATTCAGTATTGTTGTAATTGTCATTATTACAAATAAATAAAAACAATCGGCCGATTAATCGGTAGCGGCTTTTTTCCCCGGTCCTCCAATAATCGGTATTGGTATCGGCGTTGAAAAAAATCATAATTGGTCGACCTCTAGTTACAGCCTGAATTTAAAATTGACTTTGGGTCACTGGCCATCATGTTTGTAGAATTTTTTACAAATTAATGAAAAGCTGAAATGTCTTGAGTCAATAAGTATTTAACCACTTTGTTATGGCAAGCCTAAATAAGTTCAGGACTACAAATATGCTTAACCAGTCACATCATGAGTTGCATGGACTCCCTCTGTGTGCAATAATAGTGTTTTAATATGATTTCGAAGGACTACCTCATCTCTGTACCCCACACATGCAATTATCGGTAAGGTCCCTCAGTCGAGCAGTACATTTCAAACACAGATTCAATCACAATGACCAGGGAGGTTTTCCAATGCTTTGCAAAGAAGTGTACCTATTGGTAGATGGGTAAAAAAACATTGAATATCTCTTTGAGCATGGTGAGGTTATTAATCCTTAAGAGACGCACCCGTCTGATGGCCGAGCTACAGCAGTGTTTGTCAGACCATGAGACATCCCGAAAATCGGTCTTCTCACGAAAACGTCTGTAGCGTCTTAACGGCTCTACGACCCCCACAAGTGTCATGGGACTCGTCTGATGTCAGTAACGCTGATGTGCCAACTTCTGACTGTAGTATCCGAACCGTTTGGGTTCGGATGCTACAAACTAATACAAACTACAAACGAATATCCGTTTTGCTCTACGACCCCTACTCGTATGGAGGTAGTTTTGTGGCAACAAACATAAGGGGTTATATATGTGTATAAAAAAAATGGAAATATTTCCTGAGCTTTCTTATATCTCCTAGATATAGGACAGACACTTCAAAACCTTATTCTTTATGATTTATTTTTTACTCCCTTTTTTACCATTTCTATAGGCTATAGTAGTAAAGGCCATATTCAATATTTTATCAAATAATAAAAAATATACTATTTTGGATACCTAAAGGGGTCTTAAAATTCCAAATCAAATAGCTAAATGATCCCCCCCCAGGAAGGAAACCACTCAGAGATTTCACAATGAGGCCAATGGTGACTTTAAAAGAGTTACAGAGTTTATTAATGACTGTGATAGGAGAACTGAGGATGGATCAACAACATTCTAGTTACTCCACAATACTAACCTAATTGACAGAGTGAAAAGAAGGAAGCCTGTACAGAATACAAATATTCCAAAACATGCATCCTGTTTGCAGTAAGGCACTAAAGTAAAACTGCAAATAATGTGGCAAAGAAATTAAGTTAATATCCTGAATACAAAGCATTATGTTTGGGGCAAACACAGCACATCACTGAGTACCGCTCTTCATATTTTCAAGCATAGTGGTGACTGCATTATGTTATAGGTATGCTTGTCATTGGCAAGGACTGGGGAGTTTTTTGGGGGATAGAAATAAATGGAATAGAGCTAAGCACAGGCAAAATCCTATAGGAAAACCTGGTTCAGTCTGCTTTCCAACAGACACTGGGAGACAAATTCACCTTTCAGCAGGAGAATAACCAAAAACACAAGGCCAAATCTACACTAGAGCTGCTTACCTGAGTGGCCTAGTGACAGTTTTTTTATAAAACTTAAATCGGCTTAAATCTATGGCAAGACTTAAAAATGTCTGTCTAGCAATGATCAACCACCAACTTGACAGAGCTTGAAGAATTTTTTAAAGAATAATCAGCAGATTTTGTATAATCCAGGTGTGCAAAGCTCTTAGAGACTTACCCAGAAAAACTCACAGCTGTAATCGCTGCCAGAAATGAGTCCAACAGTGTATTGACTCGGGTGTAAATGAGATTTTTCTGTATTTCACTTTCAATACATTTGCAAACATTTCTAAAATCATGTTTTCACTTTGTCATTATGGGGTATTGTGTGTAGATGGGTGCGAAGAATAATCTATTTAAGCTATTTTGAATTCAGGCTGTAACACAACAAAATGTGGAGTAAGTCAAGGGGTATGAATACTTTCTGAAGGCGCTGTACATACTCTCTTTGTCTCTCAAGATGGCCCTGCAGACCGGCCGCGAGCCACCACCCATCTGGAGAGTGCAGAAAGCCCTGCTGCAGAAGTTCAGCCCCGAGATTAAAGACGGACAGAGGCAGTTCTGTGCCACCAGCAACGTAAGTTACTCACATCCCCTTTAAGACAGGAGACTCTCTCCTTCTCTTAAATCTCAAAGTACAATCCAGCAATGGATGCAAGGATTTACAATCCAGCATGAGATCGTCATGATAGTTGTACACATATTTTGAAGCTACACATTGTTTTTAATGACTCAAATTATTATATCTCTATACATATTTCTCTCCCTTTCTCTCTCTCACAGTATCTGGGCTACTTTGGCGATGCCAAGATGCGGTACCAACGTCTCTATGTCAAGTTCCTGGAGAATTTCAATAAAAAGGATTATGTCCGTGTGTGCTCCCGTAAACCCTGGCACAGACCTGGACTCATGTTGAGGTAGGTTTGTGCTGCATGTTTGCCGTACTCCTCCGGGTCTTGATTCATACGTGCCCAACCCCATGTACAACCGTAGCCCCTACCGCCATGCACTTGTGTAGATCTGAAAATATGAACTGTAAGCAATATCCTGCAAAATTACCAAAAACAATGTACCTTGACAGGCGTCAATCACTCCCATCGCTCCCCAAGCCACCTCCCCCTGCCATCAGTCAGACTCCACCCCGATTGGAGCGAGATGAGAGGGAGCGGAAGGAGAAAGAGAAGGAGCAGAAAGAGAAGGAGCAAAAGGAAAAAGAGAAGGAGCAGAAAGAGAGGAAGCAAAAGGAAAAAGAGAAGGAGCAGAAAGAGAGGAAGCAAAAGGATAAAGAGAAGGAGCAGAAAGAGAGAGAGCAAAAGGAAAAAGAGAAGGAGCAGAAAGAGAGAGAGCAAAAGGAGCAGAAAGAGAAAGAGAGGGAACAAAAGGAGAAAGATGGGGAGAAAGAGAGGAAACAAAAGGAAAAAGTGAGGGAGCAAAAAGAGAAAGCGAGAGAGCAAAAGGACAAAGAGAAGGAGAAAGAGAGGGAGCAAAAGGAGAAAGTGAGAGAGCAGAAAGAGAGAGAACAAAAGGACAAAGCAAGAGAGCAGAAAGAGAGAGAGCAAAAGGAGAAAGCGAGAGAGCAAAAGGACAAAGAGAAGGAGAAAGTAAGGGAGCAAAAGGACAAAGTGAGAGAGCAGAAAGAGAGGGAGAAAGCGAAAGAGCAGAAAGAGAAGGAGAGGGAGCAGAAGGAGCGAGAGAGGAGGGAAAAAGAAAAGGAGCGAGAGAGGGAGAGGGAAAAAGAGAAACAGCGAGAGAAGGAGAGAGAAGAAAAAGAGAAGAGGCGTCCACCACCTCAGGAGAAGGTGGAGAGAAGGAGCAGTGAAGAGGACCGAAAGAGACTGAGGGAGGAGAAGAGAGGAGGAGGAGGAGAGAAGAAGACAGAGCGCCCTTCGAGGGCGAGGCCAGTGAAGGCGGAGCCTCCACCCAAGAAGAGGAAGAAGTGGCTGAAGGAAGTCCCCTCTGACTCAGACTCCTCCCCCGATGGGCCCAGCGAGGACCAAGGTGAGGGACTGTGTGTGTGTGTGTGTGTGTGTGTGTGTGTGTGTGTGTGTGTGTGTGTGTGTGTGTGTGTGTGTGTGTGTGTGTGTGTGTGTGTGTGTGTGTGTGTGTGTGTGTGTAACTGTGTGTTAATACAATTTTGGTATGTATATTTATATGTAATGCCTTGGTTCAAACCCACTCAGTGACATATTCTCTTTCTCTGTCTCTCTCTCTCTGTGTCTCTCCCTGTAGCCCCAGTGAGAGGGGGGATGAACAGTCGAGCCATGAGGGAGATGTTCAGGAGTTACATAGAGATGCTGGTCAGTACAGCACTTGACCCCGACATGATTCAAGCCCTGGAGGACACAGACGGTGAGAGGGATGGGGTCGTGGTGTGAGCAGATGAGTGGGTGATGATTTGGTCAGGTTTGGGGTCAATTCAGTCATTTCAAGAAGTAAAATAAATAAATCGCAATGCTTCTCTATGATAATTTGGAATTAGAATTTCAGTTTACTTCCAAGGGAATTGACCCCAGCCCTGGGAGTGAGAGAAAGAGAGTATTGATCAAAAGTAAAGGAGTGAGAATAGGATTGAGGAAGAACGATGTCATGAGATGAGTCATACGGACTCTATGTCCCTCCCACTCTGGCCCCCAGACGAGTTGTACCTCCCGCCCATGAGGAAGATTGACAGCCTCCTCAACGAACAAAAGAGGAGACTGTTAAGGAGAGTCAACATGAGTGGCCAACACCAGGTACGTCTGTCTGTTTAGTTGTAAAAATGCTGAAACCTGATTATGAAAAGTACCTGATGTGTTTGGAATTTTACCAGATCTCCTTCCAATCTCCATCCAACTTTCTCACTATCATCCAACTTTCTCACTATCATATTGACAAGTGAAAACTTTAAAACAGTTGAAATTACTACTCCCCCTCGCTCCCTCCATCTTTATATTTGTATTCTTTAGGAGACTCTGCATATGTTCCCCAAAATGACAGCGGACCCCCTGGACTCTGGAGCGGTCAAAGTGCACGTCGGCGGTGAGTGCTACAACCGTAAAACCCTCAATCGCGTCAAGAAGAGCACCACTCCCAAACAGCAGGTAAGTGAACCACATCCATTCATGAACTCCTTGACTTTAGTTTCCCACCGCTGACACCAATGTATCCAATCAGCTGCACTGTGGCAAACCCTGTGTCTGTGTTGTAGAAGCCGAATAGAAGAGAACATTCTGTCTCACAAGAACTAGAGTAATAAAGTCTGGACCTGTTTGTCACTTTGCTTTGTACATAAACTTGTATCTCAGTGGTTTTAACTCTGCCTGGATGGTGTTTGCCCATGTGCAGACAAAGCTAAACCATGACACCGTCCTTATTTACACTTGAGTTGTCTCGTTTCTTCTAAGCCCCGCCCAAACAAAGCATTTGATTGATTTGATGTGTTTGATTGGTGCTGCGTGTTAAGCTCCGCCCAAGCAATGCATTCAATCGGTTTGACGTGTTGCTAGGCGCCACTGATTTACACCGGGTCTTCACCCGTATTTAGCCCCTTTCGGTCATAGACTTCACCAGGCTTCCCGATCAGGGACACCTGGTTCTCGACGAGGCTATGTTTCTTCTTTTAGCGTTGTTCAAGTGCATTTGTATTTTCTGTGGTCCTCTGACAGTATGTGAAGTTGTGAATACATAGTAGACTAGGCCTTTTCCCTGTTCATCCTTAGTCCAAGAGAACCGGGGAGATTCCCTAATAAATGATTTCCTCTCTCCTTTCCCTCCATCTCTTTTTCCCGTCTCTCTGTGACTCTCAGGACCTCAAGCTGTCTACAGAGACGTGTCGTGTCTATAGCCTTTATCATTCCCTCCATCACTACAAGTATCACACCTTCCTGAACTGCAAGAAGGAGGTAAGACTCAGCGGCACAATCGCTTTTCACAACATTGACCTTCCAACACCCCTGTTTCCTCAACGGCATTGTTGTTCTTCTCTACTTTCTTTCTGTTCCCCCCCTCTCTCTTTCTCTCTCTCTCTCTCTCTCTCTCTCTGTTTCCATTGTGGTCAGAATAATTCAAATGGAGCACTGTGTATTTAGTCCTTTTGTTGTGGAAGGTTGGCTGTCATTTGTGAGTGGCTGTGTTGTGCTTGTATAAAAATAATAACTTTATTATCCATCCTAGAGTGGATATTTGACTTGCATAACATCAATTAATGTTAGATGTATATGCAACATGTCTATACTCTGGCCTTGAAGACTGAATACATCTATTTACAGCTTTAGAGAAATAGAATTGAGAATAAAGGTTTTGTGGTATGGTAAAATACACTACATGACCAAAATTATGTGGACACCTGCTCGTCTAACATCTCATTCCAAAATCATGGGCATTAATATGGAGTTGGTCCCCACTTTGCTGCTATAACAGCCTGCACTCTTCTGGGAAGGCTTTACACTAGATGTTTGAACATAACTGTGGGGACTTGCTTCCTTTCAAGAGCATTAGTGAGGTCGGGCACTGATGTTGGGTGATTAGGCCTGGCTTGCAGTCGGCGTTCCAATTCATCCCAAAGGTGTTCGATGGGGTTGAGGTCAGGGCTCTGCAGGCCAGTCAAGTTCTTCCACACCCATCTCGACAAATCAATTCTCTATGGACCTCGCTTTGTGCATGGTGGCATTGTCATGCTGAAACAGGAAAGGGCCTTCCCCAAACTGTTGCCACAAATTTGGAAGCACAGAATTGTCTAGCATGTCATTGTGTGCTGTAGCGTTAAGATTTCCCTTCACTGGAATTAAGGGGCCGAGCCCGAACCATGAAAAACAGCCCCAGACCATTATTCCTCCTCCACCAAACTTTACAGTTGACCCTATGCATTGGGGCAGGTAGCGTTTTGTTGGCATCCGCCAAACCCAGATTTGTCAGTCGGACTGCCAAATGGTGAAACGTGATTCGTCACCCCAGAGAACGCGTTTCCACTGCTCCGGAGTACAAAGAAGGCGAGCTTTACACCACTCCAGCCGACGCTTGGCATTGCGCATGGTGATCTTGAAGCTTCCGGCGAAGAGTTCTTGTGCTGACGTTGGTTCCAGAGGCAGTTTGGAACCGAGGACGGACGATTTTTACGCACTACGCGCTTTAGCACTCGGTGGTCCCGTTCTGTGAGCTTGTGTGACCTATCACTTCGCGGCTGAGTCGTTGTTGTCCTAGACGTTTCCACTTCACAATAACAGCACTTACAGTTGACCGGGGCAACTCTAGCAGGGCAGAAATTTGACAAACTGACTTGTTGGAAAGGTGGCATCCTATGACGGTGCCACGTTGAAAGTCACTGAGCTCTATAGTAAGGCCATTCTACTGCCAATGTTTGTCTATGGAGATTGCCTGGCTGTGTGCTCGATTTTATACACTTGTCAGCAATGGGTGTGGCTGAAATAGCCGAATCCACTAATTTGAAGATCCACATACTTTTGTATATATACTGTAAATAAGCAAGTGAATTTCAATAGAAAAATAATCTATTCTCTTTCTCTATTCCCCCCAGACGGACAGTATAGAGCAGGCAGCGGAGGATCCTGGTCAGGAGGAGGTGGTGCAGCAGTGTATGGCCAACCAGGGCTGGCTGGAGACCCTCTTCAACTCCTTCATCGACCTGCTGACCCTCAGCACCAAAGCCTGATGAGGGAGGAGGGGGCACAGTCCAAAATAGTGCACTACAATTGGCCTGAGCCATAGGGCCTATATGGAGAATAGGGTGCCATTTGGAAAGCAGAAAGTGGGTTGGAGAAGGGAGGGGTGGGGAGGGAGGGAGGGAGGAGGTATACAGTATTTGGGAGACAAAGCACGAGAGTTGGAGTGGAGAATACTGGACTGTACCAAGATGGAAAGGGGGGGGGGGGGGGGTTCAGACCCTACCACTCTAGTTCTTGCCCAGCGAGAAAGACTGTGAGTACGGTTGAGTTTTAACTTAAAATGGATGCTACAATGAACTGTTTTTAGCGCTTTTGTTTAGTTTTTCTCTCACAAAGTATCTCTTGACTAAAGAAAAGAGAAGGACGGAGGAGAGCGGAGGAGGCGGATTGAAAATAGTGAATGTGTGAAAGGGTACGACGTCTGCCACTTGACCTGAACAGGGAAAGCAGGGGACCACGGTGAATCAGTCAGCACTACAGAAAAGATTGCGATCTACATCCAAACATGCACGGGCACACACACACACACACACCAACATACAAACACTATATATATATATACGTATATGTATTAATAATTATGATTTGTATTATTTATACAAGGAAATTACCCTCCCTAGCTGGGATTGTTTGCTGTTGTTATTTTAAATAATAATATTTTGTTAGGGTATACATGAAATGGCCTACCCGAAATCCTTTGCTCAGTCCCCCTTTTACTGCTGAAGGTAAAAATGAGGGGAGGGGAGAAAAACTGAGGTGAAGGGAGAGGGAGGTTAGAGGAGTGTGTGATGTTCCCTTTTTTCTGTCTGCCTAAATAAATTGTGAGGGGGAAAAAGTATTTAAAACCTAAGCAAACTGTGTTCTTTATGTTTGTTCTTCAAAAGACAACGAGAGCAGAGTTTACACCTGAAGTGAATAAATTAAAATAAATATCTGTTTGCTTTCTAAAAGAAAGCGCTGTGGTTTTAGGGAGGTGTAACTGTTAAAAAGCGTATAAAATCTGTGTTGACTGTTTTTATTTGATCTGTTTGTTGTTTATGATGATGATTATTTTGGAGGTTTACCTATTTGTTCAAGCTCTCTTATCTGTAAATATTGTACAGTTACTTCAGTCTCTAAAGCTCAGTTCCTCTTCTGTACATGCTATTCCTGTATTTGACAAAAGCAAATAAAAATTTGAAAATGACAGAGAAAACAACTGTAATTTTGTTTTTCCTCCTAAAACTTTATAAGAGAATGCATTATAGTAAGGGTGTGGTTGACCACATATCGGGGTTGGGGTCAAATACATTTCAATTCCAGTCAATTTAAATTATACACTGAAATTGCAATTCCAATGAGGGACATATTGGAATTGGAATTTGGTGACCTTTTTGATTTGGCTGGAAATAGGATTTTCCCAACCCTGGACAACATGTACTATTGTTAGTAAAGTACACTATATATACAAAAGTATGTGGACGCCCCTTGAAATTAGTGGCTTCGGCTATTTCAGCCACACCTGTTGCTGACAGGTGTATAAAATCAAGCACACAGCAATCTCCATAGACAAACATTGGCGGTAGAATGGCCTTACTGAAAAGCTCAGTGACT
Organism: Salmo trutta; assembly: GCF_901001165.1. Taxonomy (NCBI): domain Eukaryota; kingdom Metazoa; phylum Chordata; class Actinopteri; order Salmoniformes; family Salmonidae; genus Salmo; species Salmo trutta. The sequence continues at coordinate 2,432,126 of NC_042988.1, forward strand.
TTCAACATGGCACCGTCATAGGATGCCACCTTTCCAACAAGTCAGTTCGTCATATTTCTGCCCTGCTAGAGGTGCCACAGTCAACTGCAAGTACTGTTATCGTGAAGCGGAAACGTCTAGGACAACAACGGCTCAGCCACAAAGTGGTAGGTCGCATAAGCTCACAGAACAGGACCGCCAAGTGCTGAGGCGCGTAGCGCGTAAAAAAATGGTCTGTCCTCGGTTGCAACACTCACTACAGAGCTCCAAACCATACAGAAATGGTTTGTTGAGATCGGTGTGGAAGAACTTGACTGACCTGCACAGAGCCCTGACCTCAACCCCATCGAACAGCTTTGAGATGAACTGGAACGCAGACTGCGAGCCAGGCCTAATCGCCCAACATCAGTGCCCCGACCTCACTAATGCTCTTGTGGCTGAGTGGAAGCAAGTCCCCGCAGCAATGTTCCAACATCTAGTGTGGAAAGTGGAAAGCCTTCCCAGAAGAGTGGAGGCTGTTATAGCAGTAAAGGGGGGACCAACTCCATATTAATGGCCATGATGTTTGACGAGATATTTGACGTGTCCACTTACTTTTAGTCATGTAGTGTATGTTGACCTGAAATTGTCTGAAGAAATACAGAGGAATGAAACAGCTCAGATTGGGGAGGAGGGGATATAACAAAGTGGGTAGGAGTTCAGAGGTACAGACTGACCCAAGAGAAAGGAATATAAAGACAGAAAAAAAAAATCTGTAAAAGTAGATGCTGTGTATGAGTGAGTCCCCAGCAAACCAAAATTGGTTATTTGAAAGTTCCCAGAACATTCGTTAGGTTGAGGCAAATGTTCTCATATCAGAAACTGTCCAGTTGTGCGGATGATTATACAATGTTTGTATAAAACATTCGCCTGATGTCGCATGAACGTTCCCTTTCACATTTAGTTGCGGCAGTATGTTCTAAAAATATAACTGTGTTATTACATGAACTGGAAACCTAATTGGAATGTTTGGTGGCGGTTATTACAGATTGCTGTGCACAACATTTTAGTGAATGAGAACATTCCAAGGATATTTAATTTAAAACATTTAAAGGAAGACAAAAATCATTTGCTATCAAAATCACAATTTGAATGCTTTTGGGATGTTATCATCCTAATGTTAGATAAAATCTTAACTGGAACTTAATGGGAATCTTAGCTAATGTTCCGGCAATGTTCCCGGATTACCTCAGTTAAAAGTCTGTGCCTGTGAAGTTTCTGATCCAATCAAGTGAATATTTTATTCTGTGTGAAAATGCTAACAAAACATATTCTCTCTGACAGCCCCAGAAGAGTTTCAGAGGATTTTACCCCTATTGATTATTTTTCCTATCCAAGGCAGACACTGTGACAGTGCAGTACAGCAGGAATGGTTTATTTATACTTCAACATGAGAAACCATATGCATTTTACACTACAGCAAATGTTGGAGGGGAAAGGAAGTATATACCCAGAGGACTGAATGACAACATGTTGGAAGAGGAAAAAGCATGTTACTCAAAAGTAGTGATACCCTTTCCCATCACATGACAGGGACTGACACCTGCACAATAACCGCTCCCACATAATTGATTACAATCATCATGGACCTGTTATTCCCTCTCCAGTCCAATTGTGATATCTGTTCCACATTGGGATAATGTCCTCAGAGTGGATTGGCTCCTTGGTTGGGTGGAGTGTACAAGTACAGGTACAGGAACACAAACATACCACAACACTCAACCAGATATATCCCCTGTTACAAGCAAATGGCATTGCACCCTTGAACATAAGTGGGGGTATCTCCAGGAGAGGAACCAGAGTGGAAAATAAAGGATGTGGAAGCTAAACAACACTACGATTGCCAAGGAATCTGAGGACTCTATTCTCTGCTTCTTGTCCTTTTTCTAGCGTTTTTTAAATGTTCTTCTCAATGAATGTACCTGGCTAAACAGTGATTCTAAGAGTGGTGTTTTGGTGGGTGATGCTACCGTATACAGTAAATTCAGACTAGTGCTACACATAGGGACAGATGAGGTGGGGTACAGACACATGCTCCAAAGTAAAGTGCTTTCATGGAAATGGAGGAAAGGCTCTATATCAGTGGTGTAAAGTAACTAAGCAAAAAATACTTTGAAGTACTACTTAAGTATTTTTGGGGGGGTATCGGTACTTTATTATTTATATTGTATACAACTTTTACTTTTACTCCACCACATTCCTAAATAAAATATGTCGTTTTTGACTCCCATACATTTTCCCTGACACCCAAAAGTACTTGTTACATTTCGAATGCTTATTAAAATCATGCACTTATCAAGAAAACACGTGGTCATCCCTACAGCTTCTGATCTGGTGGACTCATTAAACACAAATGCTTCGTTTGTGAATTATGTCTGACTTTTGGAGTGTGCCCCTGGCTATCCATAAATAAATAAAAATCAAATAAATTGTTCTGTCTGGTTTGCTTAATATAAGGAATTTGAAAGGATTTATAGCATTTACTTTTAATTTTGATACTTAAGTGTATTTTTAGCATTGTCTTTTACTTTTGATACTTGATAAACCAGATACTTTTTACTGGGTGACTTTCACTTCAGTCATTTTCTATTAAGGTATCTTCACTTTTACTCAAGTATGACAATTGGGTACCTTTTCCACGACTGTGCTATATAAATACAAACCAACCTCTATCTCTCTCACTCTTTCTGTCTCTTCACCATCCTATGCTGTAAATTCTTGTAATCACCCTCCTATCTCTCACTTTTATTTTCTAACCTCCCTACTTTTCCCTCTCTTCCTCACTCTCTCCCTCTGATTCCAGCTCTTCCACAGTGCTCCCCCTCATCTGACCACACAGGGGCTCCAGTCCCCCCCCTGTCATCACTCCCACTGGTTGGATGATCTTGTCCCTGAGAGAGACAGAGGGAGAAAGAGAGAAATTGGCAACATCCATCTATTTCACACACTTGGATAATCACTAGCTGAAACAGAGATGTACTCACACACACACACACACACACACACACACACACACACACACACACACACACACACACACACACACACACACAACATGCACGCACACACACACACACTCACAAATACACACACACACACACACCGTGAGAGCCTGTTGAACAGGCTGATGAGTCTTAGTGCCTCCTGCTCTTTCTCCTGCTCCGTCATTCCCTCCATGGGGTCTGGCTGCTCCTCCTCCACCCTCCCCGTCACTGGGTTGATGCGCCTCTTAGCTTCCCTGTGGAACACAGTTACAAACACTTTCCTTTGTAAATACTGTCCACTCCTAACAATCGAAAATTGCTTCTGTTGCATGCTCCGATTTATGCCGTTTTGATAGTTCCAAGTCCAATCCATCAGTCAGAGTAATGTAACACAAGCCTAAAGACGCATTGTGTCCCTATACAGTATTACAAAGTGTTGTGCTTGTGGCATTATCAATGGTTGTTTTACACACCTGTATTCCTCTGTGTCAGAGTCTGAGTCGCTAGAGTACTGGGCGTGGGTCACCTGACCTCCACTCAGCAAGCCCCTCGCTGCCAGCAAACCTGCTGCGTTACCATAGCCTGTGTACTTCACAAAACGACTCACTGAGAGACAGACAGAGAGAGAAAAACATAAGATGGCAACATCCATCTATTTCACACACTTGGATAGTCACTAACTGAAACAGAGATGAAGCGGGGGGGGGGGGGTGACAAAGAGAGAGAGAGAGAGAGGGAGTTATATGAGTTACTACATGTGCTATGAGGGGTTAATAAGTATGCTGTGATACGAGTGGGTTCTTCTAACAAAGAGTTACTTTGAAATGAGGAGATAGTAAGTGTGACAGGTGTGTGATATGATGTGGGCACCGTTCTCTTTGCAGAGCACAAAGAGGAGCTCGGCAGCACAGTGCTTGATGTCCGTGTCCATGTGGGTCATCAGGCGCACCAGACGTCCCCTCACTGTGGCCCCCTGCTCCGGCCTCAGGGCCACGTCCCTCAGAGGGGGAAGGATCTATAGCGGTGGACAGGCAGAGGCAGGTGTTAGTGCTGGGTGGGAGCAAAAACCTGCTCAACCAGTTTGCTGCTATCCAGAACCCATGTAGGGAGGGGACAGACAGAGGCCCCAATATCACAAGTCGAAGCAGGCTTCTCCAACACAACAATGTAAACCGAACATCAGACTAACATTACCATACTGTATTAAAGCCACAATAATCAGTTGGAGTTTCAGCCCAACGGGAGAGAACAGTACCTGTTGTCTGAGGTAGTGGCGTGTCTCGCGGTGCGCGCGGCAGCTCTCAGTCAACAGATTCAGGACAGGAGTCAGTTTCTCCTTCAACTTCTGACCCTTCATAACAAATTCATAGGTGATTTTGTCAGCTTATGACCCTTTATACACACCCGGTATGCTTCCATAGCTATGCTCTATTGAGATGCAACCCTCCACTGTACACCATGGGGAAACAAACAGCATCCTCATATGAGATAGGTGCCTCCTTTCCTCCCTCCTTTCCTCCCCACTTTCCTCTCTCTCTCAGTCCCTTCCTCCCTCTTCCTCTGCCTCACCCTGTCCAGGCGTCTCTCCATGAAGGTGAGTAGGGTGTGGACAGTGTCCATGTTGACCCCCTCCCACTCCTGTGAACCCTCCGTCAGACGCACAGACAGCAGCACGTCCAGACATTGTAGGGGTAGGGCAGAGAGCACATTCACTGTGTGCCTAAGGAGGGTTATAGGTTAAAGGTCAAGGGTTAAGGGTCAGGGATCAGAGGTAAGGAGAAACCTGAAATGGTACCCATTTCGAAATGATTCAGAACATATCTTTTCTACTTCACCATGAAAAAGGAAACATTTAGACAACACCTAGAATGGCCACCATTACTTTCAAAACAAAGATGCAAATACAAATGCATGGATATACAACAGAAGAGGGGACAGCAGAAGCCCTCGTACATACCCCTGTAACTCCTCAGTGAGTTCTTCTCCGTCACAGGTCAGCAGCAGGCAGTGACGTAGCACTGCAGCCAGGCGGCGATAGAGAGCTGCATCCTCCTGAGAGGGACATAAAGAAAAGAGGAGACTTTAAAAAGGCCTCCTGACCACAGATCTAGGATCAGTTTAAACTAACCCCCAGTCTTAACTTAAAAAATACTGGATTAGTATTTTGAGATAGCTCCTAGCTACCTACTCTTACCTACTCACAAACTAAAAGCCAAGGATGCCACATAGAAGACGGACAAGGTACAGGTATTGGAATAGATCATGCTATTTGGGACAAAGCCACATTTTAATTCTATGGGACTCTCCTCCACCCACCTCATCCGGCTCCTGTCTGTGGAAGCTGTATGTGATGTTGAACAGGGTCTTGAGGATCTCCACAGCTCGCTGTGACACCTCCTTAGAGACAGGGGGCGCACTGTGGTCGCTCAGCACCTCGTACTCTTCCCCCCACCGCGCAGACAGACACTGCTCCAGAGCTGCAGTCAGCATTGACACCCCTCGCTCCTGAAAGAGAGAGACAGGGGGATATGGAGAGAGAGAGAAAAGAAAGAGCGATGGAGAGATGGCAGGAGAGATGGGGCATACAGTAGGCCTACCCATCCCAAATAATACGCCTAACCATTAGCAGCCTCCTCTAGGCTGTTACCTGCTGCAGTTGCACCCTGAGCTCTGGCCTCAGAGCCGTCAGCAGGAAGAGCAGTCGTAGTTCATAAAACTGACCACTGGGAAGAGCTTTGGCACTGATCCCCTGCTTCAGCTTGTCTGATAGACCAGAGAGCAGTCTGAAAGAGAGAGAGAGAGAGAGAGAGAGAGAGAGGGGGGGGGGGGGGGGGGAGAGAGAGAGAGAGATGAGGGAAGTGATGCCATACTAGAAATCGTTTTTGCTGTACTCTAACAGTTGCTCTCCCTCACCTCAGAGCGCTGACCCTCTCTTGCGCCCTCTGGCTGTTGTAGATTATATTACAAAGGGCTTTCAGGGCCTCCCTCCTCCCCACCTGGTCATCTTCCTCTTTATCTTCTTTGTCCTCCTCTTCATCCATCTCTTCCCGGGCATCCTTCTTTCCGCGCACCAGAGCTCCATGACCCGGAGAGCAATGGTGCTCGGCAGTGCAGGTTTCCGTGGAGACAGAGCGCAGGTTGCCATGGCAGGTTTCCGTACTGAGGGTGCAGCAGGGGTCCCTGGTCACTGATGGCGATGTCGTTTCTCCACCTTGGCTGTTGTTGGCCGTAACCAGGGCTGGACAGGTCTGAGTGGAAGCCTGGGCCAAGGAGTGCTGGGTCGGGCTAGCACCGACAACGTTAGCATCCACATTGCTAACCGCTAACGAGCTAGCATTAGCATTAGCGCCCCTACTGCACCCACTGGCCTCTGTGTCGCTCTGTTTACAGGCATCCGAACTGACGTCACCGAGGACATAGCAGTAATCTTCTCTCTCGGCATCATGACCTTCCTCCTCGTCTTCCTCCTGGCCTTCGGGGATGGGCAGGGAGGTTATGCCGCCCAGGTGGGCTAGGGTGAGGAGGGCGGTGTCGGTCACCAGGGGCGCCAGAGCCTGCCGGTCGCGGGACAGGATACGTAGCGTACGCAGGGTCACTCTCAGAACCCCCGGCTGGAGCTGGGTACGGATAAACCACACCAGGGCTGCAGCCAGCCTCTGGGGAGAGGAGAGGAGAATTCAGTTTAACTGAAAAGAGCAACAGGTAGAAATAGAGAAATACATACACACACACACCCTGACTCACCCGTCTGAGAAGGAGATCCGGGTCCTCACCGTCATCTGAGTCTGAGTTGAAATCAGAGTCTGAGTCGGGAACAAAGTCCCTCATTTTGTTCTTCCTGAACTGGTGAGGGTTAATGGGGGGAGTAGGTTGAGTCATTACACACAATTAGCTTGGAGTACACACACATACACACACACACACTTACGTAGGCCACACACACACACACACACACACACACACACACACACACACACACACACACACACACACACACACACACACACACACACACACACACACACACACACACACACACACACACACACACGCACGCACACACACACACAGGCACGCACTTACACACCCACGCATACACCCACTAATGAAACACTGCGCTGAATGGAGATTAGTGTAATGTAGAGTAAGGACCTGTCAGCTCAGCTTCCCCCTCCCGCTCTCCTTCCTTTTTCTCTCTATTCTTTTCTCTCTGTCTCTCTTTCTCCCCTGTATTCCTATCTCTCTCTCTTTCTGATGGTGTAATGAGTTTGTCTTTTTACCTCATCCAGCTCTTTTTGCTGCAGTCATTTGCACAGCCATTACAGTAGAGCCATTATAGGTGGAAGAAAGAAGACATAGAAATGATGAATAATGACATCATTAACATTATGAAGCGATATGACAGAGAAAGAAGAGAGGAGCTGAAGGGGATGACAGAAGAGAGGGAAAGGAGGGGATGATAGGGAGAAGACTACAGTAGGGGAGGGAGGTGGAAAAGAACCATCCCACTGGACAAAAACTGGTTGAATCAACATTGTTTCTACTTCATTTAAAAAAAAATATTCAATGTGATAACGTTGAATCAACATGGAAAACCGATTGGATTTTCAAGAAGTCATCGACATAAGGGAATTTTGTATTTTCTTTTACCCAACTCAATGACATGGTGATCTTTTTTGTTGATGCCACATTCAATTCACGCTATTTGACAACACAACCAAATGTAAATCAAAAGTAGATATTGAAATGACGTCTGTGCCCAGTTGGATGTGAGAAAGAGAGAGAGAGAAAGAAAGAAAGAGGACATGAGATAGACAGGACAGCGAGACAGGGAGGGGAGGAGAAGGACAGGGAGGGAGTGTGAGCGAAAGAGAGAGATAAAGATGAGTGGCGGGGGATGAGCAGGATTTTGTCTAATTACATGGTTAATCTGAGCCTCTGGTGGCCTGACACTGAGAGGGCAGGGACAGACCAGGGGAATAGACAGAGAGAGAGATGGGAAAGGACAGAGGGCGAAAGAAATAGAAATGAAGGGATGATGGAAGAATAAAAGAGAGAGGCAACGGAGAAACGATGCAAAGGAATGACAGAAATAAAGAATAGTTCAAGTCTTTTCCTCGTCCTCACCTTTCTTCTTTCCCTCTCCTCAATATTGAAGAAGAAGCATTCAGCATACTGTGGAGAAGATATGTGGGAGGGAGGGAGAAAGATAATTGGAAAGAGAAAGAGAAGGAGAGGGTATAAGAAAACAGTCAAGGATACATGGTGCAGTCATGGAGAATTGTAGTCATGGAAACAGACAGCCACATGGTGTGGTAGTCATGGTTACGGACAGTTGTTTACAGTAGTGTGGTAGTCATAGTAACACAGGCAGTGTAGTACCTGAGTGTTGTAGTGGTCCAGGTGTATCTGGACACTGTCCTGGTCTCCTTGTTTGATGCACTGAATGATCCTCTCCAAGTCCATATCCATGCTTTCACACACACACACACACACACACACACACACACACACACACACACACACACACACACACACACACACACACACACACACACACACACACACACACAATTACAATGCAGAGTGATCAAGCATTCATTTTCATCCTAACGTACAATATTCAATAATAACACCTTCAGTCATGCAATAGCAGCACACATTCTACCTACATCTACACCCCACAAACCTGGTGTCCCTTCAATGGCAGGATACAGGCAGCAACCTTGGTCTTGTCTCTTTGTCTCTCTGTGTTTCTCTGTGCAGTTTCGGTCTCCTAAACCCTGTATGTAATCTAATCTAATCTCCCTCACCTCTTCCTCGCTCTCTCCCCTTCTCTCTCTCTTTTCACAGTGCAATAGGCCAGGGATTATATTGTGAACAGTGACTAGTAAATGATCAGAGATAGACAGCAAAATAAGGAATGTTTCAAAGATTAGAAATAGGAACAATACAGAGAAGATAGCCTGGTAGTGAAAGGAAAGCAAAAACATGAGGAAATGAAGAGATGCTTCACAAATGAGAATGTTTTAATATTTTATCTTCCTCATAGACAGACAGACAGACAGACATGCAATGAGAGACAGGCAGCAGACTTTGGGGAGAGTAAGTGGTCACCATCAAAGAGATAGAGGAAGAAAGAGAAAAAGAGAAAAGGCAATAAAAAAATGAGAGGAGTGCATGTTGACAAGGTACTGATGCTGCTCATACATGTTAAAGAAAGGCGGGGATGAAAAGAGAGTTGTGGAAAGAGGGAGTTGGAGAGATGAAAGCCTGTGAGCCTATTTACTAATAAGGGTAATTAAAAAATGCATGGATAGGTGGAGGGAGAGATGAGGGGAATTATGAACGCTCTTAGTGAGGATCTGTCCTTTTCAGCCATCTATTTCCTGTGTTTGAGTGGTGCAAATATCAACTTGTCATTTAAACCGTGATAGATTGATTGCTTTCATTTTAGTCCTGTGAGTCTGATACTCTTGCATGTGCCTGTCGTTTTTTCTGTTAACGTTACGCCGGTGGAAATCTTTCCGTTGCGTCCAAGAACGCTAATGCTTCGTTGGGGATTTAGCACATCTTCTTGAGATTTACATTACTCGAAAGAGAAGAACGTATGAAGGTAAATCAGTGACGAAATGATTTGAGCGTGTAGAATAGATTTGTAGTTGTGAACATTAAATAATAATATGTCGTTGGTAAACACATTCTCAAACGTGTAATTGCTAAATTGTGAACATACCCTTTTTTTTGTAGTTGTAATCGCATTCGCAAACTTGTAATATATGCGCGCAACCATTGCATCTGTACACCTGCGCATGTCAATATCGCACGCTCAGACTTTTGTCAGTTTTACCATGACAAAAATATGTGTAGAGGTGCAAACAGCGATTTGCAAGGAGAGAGAAATGTCCCCTTTCGTTTGGAACGTTTGTGAGTGTAATGTTAACTGTTTATTTTTTATTGATTATTTTGTTTATTATCCATTTCACTTGCTTGGGCAATGTAAAAATACGATTCCCATGGCAATGAAACCCATTGCATTTAATTTAATTTAATTTAATTTAATTTAATTTAATTTAATTTAATTTAATTTAATTTAATTTAATTTAATTTAATTTAGCGAGAGAGAGCGAGCGAGCAGGAGCTCTTGGAAGTGGAACCTGTGTCTTCTAACCAGTCAGATTAGGTTTTAATAGACCAGTGTAGGCTACTCTAATCTGGTTGGTTACAGCTCACATGGGCGTGTGGTCTGGCGCAACCACCTGTCAATCGCGATGTGCGTTACCAGGTTACCACTTGCGCAATGTCCACCAAAGAAGTGCAGCTGTTACTTGTCATGGTGGGTAAGCATAAATGTCTTTCTTTTATGGCTAGTTAGCAAGCTTTTTTGCCTTTTGTAAAACTTTTTTGGAAGCTATTGTCCAAGTCTCCCTCTCCTTGCTTGCACATCTCTGTTTGCACAAATACAAATATTTTTCTCATGGTAGAGCGCAAAGCACTGCATTGCTCGCAAATATTGGCCTTGTTCAAGAGGATCAAAACCGCATTATAAATGGGTGGTTCCAGCCCTGAAAGCTGACAGCTGTGGTATATCAGACCATATACCACGGGTATGACAAAACATTTATTTGTACTGCTCTAATTACGTTGATAACCAGTTTATAATAGCAATAAGGCACCTCGGGGGTTTGTGATATATGGCTAATATACCACTGCTAAGGGCTGTATCCGGGCACTCTGCGTTGCGTCGTGCATAAGAACAGTTCTTAGCCGTGGTAGATTTAATTCTTATTTAATTTTTTATTTAACCTTTATATAACTAAACAACTCAGTTAAGAACAAAGTATTATTTACAATGACGGCCTACCCCGGCCAAACCCGTGATTGGGAGTCCTATGGGACTCCCAATCACGGCCGGATGTGATGCAGCCTGGATTCGAACCAAGGACTGCAGTTACGCCTCTTGCACTGAGATGCAGTGCCTTAGAGCGCTGTGACTTAGACCGCTGCGACACTTGGGAGAAAAAAATATATAGTAAAAAATAAATAATATTGGAGATGTACCACACCCCCTCTTGCCTTATTGCTTTACAATTGGGGTTTCTAATCCTGAATGCTGATTGGTTAAAACCTCATGCCAGTCGGTGTCTATTCCACAAGTTACCACAGGCTAAATATATGATGCTAAAATGCCTATTTTTTTTTTTTTCCAAATATTTTAAAAATTAAAAAGTGAAATACCTTAAGTATTCATACCCTTTGCTATGAGACTCAAAATTGAGTTCAGGTGCATCCTGTTTCCATTGATCATCCTTGAGATGTTTATACAACTTGATTGGAGTCCACAAGTGGTACATTTAATTAATTGAACATGATTTGGAAAGGCACACAGCTGTCTATATAAGGTCCCACAGTTGACAGTAGCTATGGAGCTCTGAGACAGGATTGTGTCGAGGCACAGATCTGGGGAAAGGTACCAAAAAAAATCTGCAGCATTGAAGGTCCCCAAGAACATCATTCTTAAATGGGAGATGTTTGGAACCACCAAGACTCTTCCTAGAGCTGGCCGCCTGGCCAAACTGAGCAATCGGGAGAGAACGGCCTTGGTTAGGGAGGAGACCAAGAACCCGATGGTCACTCTGACAGAGCTCCAGAGTTCCTCTGTGGAGATGGGAGAAGGACAACCATCTCTGCAGCAGTCCATCAATCGGTCCTTTATGGTTGTGTGGCCAGACGGCTTGGAGTTTGCCAAAAGGCACCTAAAAGACTCTCAGACCATGATTAACAAGATTCTCTGGTCTGATGAAACAAAGATTGAACTCTTTGGCCTGAATGCCAAGTGTCACGTCTGGAGGAAACCAGGCACCAATCCTTAAGGTGAAGCATGGTGGCTGCAGCATCACGCTATGGGGTTCAGCAGCAAAGACTGGGAGACTAGTCAGGATCGAGGGAAAGATGAACGGTGCAAAGAACAGAGGGATCCTTGATGAAAACCTGCTCCAGAGTGCTCAGCACCTCGGACTGGGGCGACGGTTCACCGTCCAACAGGACAACGACCCTAAGCACACAGCCAAGACAACACAGAAGTGGCTTCGGGACATGTCTCTGAATGTCCTTGAGTGGCCCAGCCAGAGCCCGGACTTGAACCCGATCAAACACATGCAAATAGCTGTGCAGTGTCGCTCCCCATCCAACCTGATAGAGCTTGAGAGGATCTGCAGAGAAGAATGGGAGAAACTCCCCAAATACAGGTGTGCTAAGCTTGTAGTGCAAAACCCAAGAAGACTCGAGGCTGTAATCGCTGCCAAAGGTGCTTCAACAAACTACTGAGTAAAGGGTCTAAATACTAATGCAATTGTGATATTTACATTTTTGTATGTTATTGGGCCATAAACAGACATGGCTCCAGCGGGCGATTTCAGCATGTAAATCTTGGTGGGGGAAAAAAAGGAATGTGGGATGCATTCCAGCAAAGCCACTACACAATACTAAACAATACATTAATTGCACTATAACGGTGACAAATGGTGCCCAAAAACTGTTAGGGCCTAAATTAAGCTGTCTCAACAGCAGAGTCACAACAGCAGTCCCAATACCTTACCACTGCTACACCTGGGAATCAGCGGAGCTTTGTCTGGCAGTGAAACAGTTCATTCAGCCTCATTTACTGCCTTTTAAAAAAACATAGATGATATGGCTGACTTGCTTAAACAACTGTGGTTTCTACTGACATTTGAGAAGTACAAATAATGGCATAAGGGTACGTCGAGCGGATAAGAGTCAATCCGTAATTTTGATTAGGCATAAATGAGTGAGCTAGGATGAACGTAGTCAATATAACTATTTGTCCAGCACTTTTGAAATGTACAGCGACAGAATTCAGAACATGGGCCGTTCTTACAGTGTTCTCCCTGTACACCAAGTCAGAACCGTAGGATAAATAAAGGGGGCATATAAGCAGACCATGAAAGCTCTTACAATATTCAATGATTACATTTCTCAAAAACAGGAAAGCTACATGTGCACCACCAAGTCAGAACAGTAGGCGAAATTAAGAGGTGAAAATAGACCAAATTATTAGGGTGAAGCACAAGGGCTACTAACAGCTTACTACACAACATTCACTTAGTATTACTTTCTTAGCTACAGTATACATATCTCCCTGGCATATTTAATCATTTTTGCAGCAGCATACAAAATATTTTTGGACTCACCTTGAACAGGAAAGTGGCGCGGCGGTCCTTCGTGGGCAAATTTTGTCATCAAAGTCTGGCATTCTCTGGATTGATGGTGCTTTCAAGACAACTGGGAACTCTGGGGGGAAAAAAAGTAGAATCATGATGACATCACTGATCTTCAGGTCATAGCTCTAGAAAGAGGCCCGAGTTCCAAATGTACAATTCCAAGTTGGATGAAAGTTCAACAAACTTATTTTCCCAGTCGTAGCTCGTTTTTCCAGAGTTTCCAGTTGTCTTGAACTCACTAAAGTCAGATTTTGCATTTCCAAGTTAACAGTTGTTTTGAGTGCGGCACAAATCATGCTTCATTGACAGCATGGCCAATGTTTGTCACGGATCCCCCCGGGACTGCTGCTCATTCTGTTCACCAGTTCCGGAGGTCTACGTCACGTCACCGGCTTTCTAGGCTTCACCGAACGGGATTCAATATCATCAACCCCGGACTGTCTTGTCTAATCATTTCCCCTGATTAGTATTTTATATATGTGCCCTCTGTTCCCTCTGTCTTTGTCGGTTATTGTTCTCATGCCTGTTGGTCGTGTGAGTACCTATGCGTTGGTGCAGCTGTTATGCTGCGTGCTTTATATATTGTGTATTACAGGTATCGTCCCGTGTCATTCAACGAGGTTTACCCTCACTCTTTTGTTTGGGTACAGCCCAGTGTTTTTGTATACGTGTTTGTTTTGGGTGTATTAAAAACCCCTATTGTGTATTCCTGCGCCTGTCTCCGAATCCTTTACACCAGCGTGACAATGTTTATCATTTTAAACTAGGAAAAGAGACCCTTAATCTTAGACTTGGGACCACATAGCCACTCTCTGGATGCCAAGAGTGAGCAAAGCTGTCATCAAGGCAAAGGGTGGCTATTTGAACAATCTCAAATATAAAATATATTTTGATTTGTTTAACACTTTTGTGGTTACTACATGATTCCATATGTGTTATTTCATCGTTTTGATGTCTTCACTATTATTCTGCAATGTAGAAAATAGTGAAAATAAAGAAAAACCCTGCAATGAGTAGGGCAGAGAGTCCACCATTAACCCAATGGGTGGTCGGTTCTGGGGGAAGCCCTGGCGGTGATGAACGATCTCCTACCTTGACATTTTTAGAAACCATTTTTTCCATTGTTAATGTTTCTGAAAGGTAAGTACACAATAGGCTACAGTTTTACAGCTACAGTAGAATTCAAAATGTGGTTGACAGTAGTCAATATGTTCCATTATAGGCCATATCAAGATGCATTGTCACAGCTCAGTGATATCACTCGCAGATGTGTGTAGATCGACCAGTGCCGTTTGTTTTTTCCCCATTGAGTTTTGAAACAAAATAACATGCATCATTCGGTTGTGGCTTCTTAGCTCTGACAAAGACTTACTCATGTATGTGTCTAATAAACCCTTATTCCATTTCATGGTGGACAAATCAGGTTAATAGAGAGCATAAAAGCTTTGAAACAATGCCAGGTGGTGAGGGTAGGCAACATTAACTCCACTACACTGACCCTTAACACAGGGGCCCCACAGGGGTGTGTGCTTCGTCCCCTCCTGTACTCCCTGTTCACCCACGACTGTGTAGCAACGCATGAGTCCAACAATTAAGTTAGCTGATGACACAACGGTGGTTGGCCTGATCACCGGCAACAATGAGTCACCCTACAGGGAGGAGGTCAGTGGCCTGACAGTGTGGTGCCGGAGCAACAACCTCTTCTTCAACGTCAGCAAGACCAAGGAGATGATCGTGGACTACAGGGAACCGGGTGGGCGAGAACGCCCCCATCCACATCAACGGGGCGGCAGTGGAGCAGGTAGACAGCTTCAAGTTCCTGGGACAGTCCAGTACATTACTGGGGCCGAGCTCCCTGCCATCCAGGACCTCGATATCAGGCTGTGTGCAAAGAAGGTCCGGATAATTGTCAAAGACTCCAACCAGCCAAGCCATAGATTATCTCTGCTGCCGCATAGCAAGAGGTACAGGTGCATCAAGTTTGACACCAACATGCTCTTGAACAACTTCTATCCCCAAGCAATACGACTGAGAAATAGCTAACAAAATAGCTACATGGACCGAGTTTACCTTATCTTTATTGGCCTTTTATTTCATTATTTGCACTGTCTCTATGCACAGGGCCCTACACACTTGCACACACTGTCACTCCAACACACACACAAACACTAATTTTCTCACTCACACATAATATGCACATACATTTATATTGACTTTACACACCCGCACACCCACTCACATTCAAGCTGCTGCTACTCTTTTTATCTTATATCCTGTTGCCTAGTCACCTTACCATTATACAGATCCACCTCCATCACTCCAGTATCCCTGCACAGTTACAGTTAGAATTGGAACTGACTTTTTAAATATTTCCTGTATATAGTATACTTACTTTATTGCGTGTTTCTTTTTTTTCCTATTTTTTTCTAGTAATACATAGTTTTTGATTATTGCATTGTTGGGTTTTGAGTTTGCAAGGAAGGCATTTCACTGTACTTGTGCATGTCAAACTTGAAACTACACAAATTTACTGGCTAACTACAGTGACTTGGATGAAGCTACATCTCCAGTAGTCTTTCACTCTCTCTCTCAGCTTTGTTTGACAGTACAGTCTGTCACCACTATAGGCCATATCAAGATGTATTGTCACAGCATTGATATCACTCGTAGATATGATTAGAATGGTGCATTGCCATTATCTGTTATATGATTAATAAATATCATGTGTTTCCAACGCAGGTTTAGAGATGGACCTCTCTCTCTTTCTCATATTTGTCATTTTTTCTCCAGATCTACAGTGCATCCGGAAACTATTCAGACCACTTGACTTTTTCCACATTTTGTTACTTTACAGCCTTGTTCTAAAATAGTTTTTTTACCTCATACATTTTGTCAAATGTATTAAGTATAAAAACTGAAATTACATTTACATAAGTATTCAGACCCTTTACTCAGTACTTTGTTGAAGCCCCTTCGGCAGCGATTACAGTATCGAGTCTTCTTGGGTATGACGCTACAAGCTTGGCACACCTGTATTTGGGGATTCGCATTCTTCTCTGCAGATCCTCTCAAGCTCTATCAGGTTGGATGGGGAGCATCGCTGCACAGCTATTTTCAGATCTCTCCAGAGATGTTAGATTGGGTTCCATTTGGGGCTCTGGCTGGGCCACTCAAGGACATTCAAAGACTTTTCCCGAATCCACTCCTGCATTGTCTTGGCTGTCTGCTTAGGGTCATTGTCCTGTTGGAAGGTGAACCTTCGCCCCAGTCTGAGGTGCTGAGCGCTCTGGAGAAGGTTTTCATCAAGGATCTCTCTGTACTTTACTCCGTTCATCTTTCCCTCAAGTCTGACGAGTCTCCCAGTCCCTGCTGCTGAACAACATCCCCAAAACATGATGCTGCCACCACCATGCTTCACTGTAGGGATTGTGATTGTTTTTTTCCAGATGTGACGCTTGGCATTCAGGCCAAAGAGTTTAATCTTGGTTTCATCAGACCAGAGAATCTTGTTTCTCATGTTCTGAGAGTCTTTTGGGTGCCTTTTGGCAAACTCCAAGCGGGCTGTCATGTGCCTTACTGAGGAGTGGCTTCTGTCTGGCCACTCTACCATGAAGGCCTGATTGGTGGAGTGCTGCAGTAATGGTTGTCCTTCTGGAAGGTTCTCCCATCTCCACAGAGGAACTCTAAAGCTTTGTCAGAGTGACTATCGGGTTCTTGGTCAGCTCCCTGACCAAGGCCCTTCTCCCCTAATTGCTCAGTTTGGACAGGCAGCCAGCTCTAGGAAGAGTCTTGGTGGTTCCAAACTTCTTCCATTTAGGAATGATGGAGACCACTGTGTTCTTGGGGACCTTCAATGCTGCAGACATGTTTTGGTACCCTTTCCCAGGTCTGTGACTCGACACAATCCTGTCTCGGAGCTATACAGACAATTATTTCAAACTCATTGCTTGGTTTTTGCTCTGACATGCACTGTAAACTGTGGGACCTTATATAGATAGGTGTGTGCCTTTCCAAATCATATCCAATCAATTGAATTTATCACAGGTGGACTCCAATCAAACTGTAGAAACATCTCATGGATGATCAATGGAAACAGGATGCACCTGAGCTCAATTTTGAGTCTCATAGTAAAGGGTCTGAATACTTATGTAAATAAGGTATTTCTGTTATTTTTCTTTTTTTTATACATTTGACAACAAGTTTTTAGAATTTTTGCACTTTGCCATTATGGGGTATTATGTGTTGATTAATAAGGGAAAAAAATGTAATTTAATCCATTTTAGAATAAGGCTGTAATGTAACAAAATGTGGAAAAATGGAAGGGGTCTGAATAGTTCCCGAATGCACTGTATAGTGTAGTTTGCCTCTGATTTTGTTGTCCACATCAGGTTATTTACTTGTTACCTGTGTGTTAGAATGCTGTGTCCCTTTCACATAATTTGAATGATCCCTTCACTGCCACGTTCTCTCTCTCTTTCTCTCCAGGATACACTAGGGGAAGTTACTTTGCTGTTGGCACCAATCCCAGGCTGTCAGACGACATCAACGACTTTATCCCCCTCATCCTAAACTTTACTAACTCTTGTTCAACTTTTCTTTAATTAAATCAGTTATATTGCATGTTTACATTCGCTTCAAGTGTGCTTTTTTACTGAAGGTTGACAGATGACACTTGTATGACATTTCAAAGGGTAACTTGAAGCATAAAGCCCATTTTCCAGTTGGTTTTGGCTATCCAGTTGGTTTCCTGTCATAATTTCAACAATGTGTACCAATGTGGTATATCTGGTATTTTTTGTAGTAAATTTCGTTCATTTGTGCCCCGGGTCTGGAAACTCAGTTATATTTTAATATCTATTTTCAACTTCAATATCCAAATTGCTCTGGCTGCTCCCATAGGATATAGTAATTACAAAAGTGTACAACACAAAAGTAGGGCTTAGTTACAAAAGCTCTCATATGGTGTTTTATTATTAGAATTTTAGCGTGCACTATGCTGGCCCAAACATTCCATTGCCCCAATAAAGCTAAATTATGAATCAGAATGTCATGGGAATTTTCTACCACAATTAATTTGACCAGGATAACAGAGGACTGACTGCCTGATGCCTCTGGATCTGCAGATAGATACAGAGAAGATATTGGCTCAACACTCACCTTCCAAGAAATGACATCCTTCAAGTACTGAGCAAATGTCAAAATTAATGAAATTCCCTTAATTTGCATTCCCGAATGTTGCTTTGATGGTTGTGATCAACAGTGTGACCGTAAGAGTGTTAATGAAATGAATTACAGCAGCAATATGTTTATGATCCAGCAGGTGGCATAACTGAGCAGCCCAAATGAGTAGGGGCAGAGAGCACGGTGCAGGAGGTTAAGCCTTGAGGTCCAAAGGCCTTGAATCTACACAAAATGTGCCTATAATCCAGGGTTTCCCCAAACTCGGTCCTCGGGACCCCAAGGTGTGCAAGTCTTGGTTTTTGCCCTGGCACTATACAGCTGATTCAACTAATCAACTAATCATCAAGCTTTGATAATTTCAATCAGCTGTGTAGTGTTAGGACAAAAAACCAAATGTGCACCCCTTGAGTTTGGGGAAAGCTGCTGTAAACCAATTCGAGCAAATTGAGTGCCATTACTCACTGTCATTAAACCCACACCCACATTTCTGAAACGATTTACCTGCTGTGCCCTGCTCACTATACTATCAACCTAAAGTATAACACATCCCCGTATTTCGTAAAAAGAAATATGAACACAGAACCGTTTACAAGCTACATGTAAAATATAACACCAGAATTGTATGACCTACCCTTAGATATAAATCAACACAAAAAAAATACTATACAGTGCATTCAGAAAATGTTCAGACCCTTTACCTTTTTCCACATTTTGTTACGTTACAGCCTTAATCTAAAATTGATTAAATTACATTTTTTTCCCTTATTAATCAACACATAATACCCCATAATGGCAAAGTGCAAAAATTCTAAAAACTTGTTGTCAAATGTGTAAAAAAAAGAAAAATAACAGAAATACCTTATTTACATAAGTATTCAGACCCTTTACTATGAGACTCAAAATTGAGCTCAGGTGCATCCTGTTTCCATTGATCATCCATGAGATGTTTCTACAGTTTGATTGGAGTCCACCTGTGATAAATTCAATTGATTGGATATGATTTGGAAAGGCACACACCTATCTATATAAGGTCCCACAGTTCACAGTGCATGTCAGAGCAAAAACCAAGCAATGAGTTTGAAATAATTGTCTGTATAGCTCCGAGACAGGATTGTGTCGAGTCACAGACCTGGGAAAGGGTACCAAAACATGTCTGCAGCATTGAAGGTCCCCAAGAACACAGTGGTCTCCATCATTCCTAAATGGAAGAAGTTTGGAACCACCAAGACTCTTCCTAGAGCTGGCTGCCTGGCCAAACTGAGCAATTAGGGGAGAAGGGCCTTGGTCAGGGAGCTGACCAAGAACCCGATAGTCACTCTGACAAAGCTCTAGAGTTCCTCTGTGGAGATGGGAGAACCTTCCAGAAGGACAACCATTACTGCAGCACTCCACCAATCAGGCCTTCATGGTAGAGTGGCCAGACAGAAGCCACTCCTCAGTAAGGCACATGACAGCCCGCTTGGAGTTTGCCAAAAGGCACCCAAAAGACTCTCAGAACATGAGAAACAAGATTCTCTGGTCTGATGAAACCAAGATTAAACTCTTTGGCCTGAATGCCAAGCGTCACATCTGGAAAAAAACAATCACAATCCCTACAGTGAAGCATGGTGGTGGCAGCATCATGTTTTGGGGATGTTGTTCAGCAGCAGGGACTGGGAGACTCGTCAGACTTGAGGGAAAGATGAACGGAGTAAAGTACAGAGAGATCCTTGATGAAAACCTTCTCCAGAGCGCTCAGCACCTCAGACTGGGGCGAAGGTTCACCTTCCAACAGGACAATGACCCTAAGCAGACAGCCAAGACAATGCAGGAGTGGATTCGGGAAAAGTCTTTGAATGTCCTTGAGTGGCCCAGCCAGAGCCCCAAATGGAACCCAATCTAACATCTCTGGAGAGATCTGAAAATAGCTGTGCAGCGATGCTCCCCATCCAACCTGATAGAGCTTGAGAGGATCTGCAGAGAAGAATGCGAATCCCCAAATACAGGTGTGCCAAGCTTGTAGCGTCATACCCAAGAAGACTCGATACTGTAATCGCTGCCGAAGGGGCTTCAACAAAGTACTGAGTAAAGGGTCTGAATACTTATGTAAATGTATTTTCAGTTTTTATACTTTATACATTTGACAAAATGTATGAGGTAAAAAAACTATTTTAGAACAAGGCTGTAAAGTAACAAAATGTGGAAAAAGTCAAGTGGTCTGAATAGTTTCCGGATGCACTGTAGATCTGGAGAAAAAATGACAAATATGAGAAAGAGAGAGAGGTCCATCTCTAAACCTGCGTTGGAAACACATGATATTTATTAATCATATAACAGATAATGGCAATGCACCATTCTAATCATATCTACGAGTGATATCAATGCTGTGACAATACATCTTGATATGGCCTATAGTGGTGACAGACTGTACTGTCAAACAAAGCTGAGAGAGAGAGTGAAAGACTACTGGAGATGTAGCTTCATCCAAGTCACTGTAGTTAGCCAGTAAATTTGTGTAGTTTCAAGTTTGACATGCACAAGTACAGTGAAATGCCTTCCTTGCAAACTCAAAACCCAACAATGCAATAATCAAAAACTATGTATTACTAGAAAAAAATAGGAAAAAAAAGAAACACGCAATAAAGTAAGTATACTATATACAGGAAATATTTAAAAAGTCAGTTCCAATTCTAACTGTAACTGTGCAGGGATACTGGAGTGATGGAGGTAGATCTGTATAATGGTAAGGTGACTAGGCAACAGTTTTTCCTCATCAATCTACACACAAGCAAAGCAAAAACAGGTTTTTAGAAAATTTTGCAAATGTATTACAAATAAAAAAATCTGAAATACCTGTGGTAAATTCAATAGATTGGACATAATTTGGAAAGGCACACACCTGTCTATATAAGGTCCCACAGTTGACAGTGCATGTCAGAACAAAAACTAAGCCATGAGGTCGAAGGAATTGTCTGTAGAGCTCCGAGACAGGATTATTTCGAGGCACAGACCTGAGGAACGGTACCAAAAAATGTCTGCATCATTGAAGGTCCTCAAGAACACAGTGGCCATCATTCTTAAATGGAAGAAGTTTGGAACCACCAAGACTCTTCCTAGAGCTGGCTGCCTGGCCAAACTGAGCAATCGGGGGAGAAGGGCCTTGGTCAGGGAGGTCTACAACACATTTGGATTATGTAATTGTAAAATAGGGACCTTGTAGCAATCAATAAGGCATGAAATCAGCAGAAGGCAGGTTGACATACTCTGAGTAGATTTATTTACAGATCTTGGTGGTTATAGCACCATATCATACAAAATATACAAGTAGATTTACCAAATATACAAGGGCAATAGCCCAAAAGAATTAGCCTTTGGATCAGGCTTAACCTGTCCTATTTGATCAGACATACATAGAGGGCAAGACTGCACAGCCTTCCCTTGAGAAACCAAATCTAATCTGTCTAATAGAAGCTCAAACAGGTACATAATATAAGCACTTGGCCCCCAGGACCATTGTCAATTACAACCAATAAACTGGTTCTACAATGTAAAAGGCCATTTCCATTGTTACATTGGTACATTAGTCTTAATCTGCCTAATGATTGTTAATTATATTTCAACAACATGCATACCTAGAACAATCATTTTCTCTTATTCCACATTCTGACTCCAAAGCATGGAGCGCAGGCCACGTAACCTATTTCTATGTGCACTGAGGCGCGCTTGCTCCTAACACGCATAACAGAAATGGCAGAGACATATGATACAGACACACGGAACTCTGACATGTCCCAGGAAATACGAACAAAGGAAACCATACATTTAATTAAATAAACAGAACTAATACCTCATGAATCTTGCGAACGTTCATGTGTACAATAAACATCCCTCCCACTCAGAGCAGGGTAAGTAATGCTTGGCTAAATTAAAATGTATCGTGAGCATATCAAACATAAAACAGAAATGTCTAAGTGTTGCAATACATGTTACAGAAATTGTTGTAGTATTAGATAGAATATAGATTTACTACATATGCATTTAAACGTGTGAAAGCAACAGCAAATATTCAAACTAGAGAAAAAAGCACTCTCCACTGGCGGGGGTTTGGACAGTGCAAGTGGAGAGCCGCGCCTATGGTGCGTTTTTGCCACTGTAATAATTCACAAAAAATTCTAAATGCAAGCCTCATAAGTAAATTATAAATTTAAAGCAATTTTAACATACCAAAAGACCAGTAGGCCTATGCTAGTAATTGTTGCTTGATGCCCCATTGCTGGTAAACTTTCAAAGTAAACAGATAATATTCTTGAGCACCAAACAATTTTTGGAGCTGCATATTTATTATGGCAATCCTCTCTCCCTACCATTTGACGTTTGCACTGCACCTGATCCTATAGCTGTAGGCCTACAGCAAATCAGCAATCTGTTCGCTAGCTCAGCCGATCTGTGTTGATTGATATTTTGCTGGTCCAATTAGAGGGCCGAGTGTACGTTTCACTAGCCAATCTGTTGCAGTTTTTTTTTGCTGCAGCTACTGTCTTTTGCTGCGTGTAGAGTAATCCACGTAGACTGTGCCACAAAAGGAGTGACAAAACTTTACAAAACCTGGCCAGATAATTTCAAGTCCTCAGTCTCAAGTCAACGTCGTGTGCTGAGTCTTCAGGCTCCAAGTCCAAGTCAAATTATTTTATTTTCTATCAAGTTGAGTCTCAAGTCATCAAATTTGTGACTGGAGTCAGACTTGAGTCCAAGTCATGTGACTCAAATCCACAACTCTTCTTTCCTCTGCATCTCTCTGCGCTGCTCTTTCACTGACAACCAGCGCTGTTTTCTAGAAATCCACACTTGTGAAGCTGTGGGAGGAGTGTTGTCATGATCAAACTACCATTCAGCTCCTCATGAGTCATTTGCTTGAAATCCAGAATAATGTCTAATCCCTCGAAAGGGATGCAGTTCACAGGATACAGTTCTGCTACAATGACACACGCAGGCAAACTAATTCTGTATCTAGAATCCACTCCAGGAAGAATCCCAGGCACCACACGGTATTGTCTGTAAGACAAAAACTAAACTATTGTACAGTTTGAACTGTACCACTATAACATCAATATTAAGGTAGACAAGTATAACATGCATACAGGTGCACAGGCACAGCTATTACATTTACAACAAAATGTAGCTTAATAGAAAGAAAAATGGCATAACCCTCAACCTTTGCACAGTGACCAGACCGTACAAATTAGCCTAGGTAGGTAGGCAGACAGTATCTACTGTACCTACAATGATGTCTATCGGGCATGCTTAGGCAAATACTTTTATAGTAAAACCAGCTTCAGTTTTAGAGATTTACAAATTCGTTGGCGAATGGGTAACCCGCCTCTACCATCTGTCCTATTTGCCAATGTACAATCATTGGAGAATAAACTGGATGAGCTCCGTTCGAGACTGTCCTTCCAACGGGACATTAAAAACTGCAATATCTTATGTTTCACAGAGTCGTAGCTGAACAACAACATGGATAATATACTGTTGACTGGGTTTTCCATGCATTGGCAAGACAGAACAGCTACCTCCGGTAAGATGAGGGGTGGTGGTCTGTGTCTATTTGTCAATAAGAGCTGGTGCGCGAAATGTAATATGAAAGAAGTCTCAAGATTTTGCTCGGCTGCGATATGGGGTACCTCATGATAAGCTGATGACCACACTATTTACCAAGAGAGTTTTCATCTATATTTTTCGTAGCTGTCTACTTACCACCACAAACCGATGCTTTGCACTAAGATCACACTTAATGAGCTGTATAAGGCCATAAGCAAACAAGAAAATGCTCATCCAGAAGCGGCACTCCAAGTGGCTGGGACTTTAATGCAGGAAAACTTAAATCCGTTTGACCTCATTTCTACCAACATGTCACGTGCAACCAGAGGGAAAACTCACCTTTAAAAAAAAACTCACCTTTACTCCACACACAGAGACGCATACAAAGCTCTCCATCACCCTCCATTTGGCAAATCTGACCATAATTCTATCCTCCTGATTCCTGCTTACCAGCAAAAACTAAAGCAGGAAGTACCAGTGACACGCTCAGTACAGAAGTGGTCAGATGATGCAGATGCTAAGATACAGGACTGTTTTACTAGAACAGACTGGAATATGCTCCAGGATTCATCCGATGGCGTTGAGGAGTATACCACATCAGTCACCGGCTTCATCAATAAGTGCATCGACGACGTCATCCCCACAGTGACAGTAGGTACATATCCTAACCAGAAGCCATGAATTACAGGCAACATCCGCACTGAGCTAAAGGTTAGAGCTACTGTTTTCAAGGAGTGGGACATTAACCCGGACGCTTATGAGAAATCCCGCTATGCCCTCCGACGAACCATCAAACAGGCAAAGCATCAATACAGGACTAAGATTGAATCCTACTACATTGGCTTTGATGCTCGTCCGAAGTGGCATGGCTTGCAAACTACAACAGACTACAAAGGGAAGCCCAGCTGTGAGCTGCCCAGTGACACGAGCCTACCAGACGAGCTAAATGACTTCTATGCGTGCTTCGAGGCAGGAAACACTGAAGCATGCATGAGAGCACCAGCTGTTCTGGACGACTGTGTGATCACGCTCTCCTTAGCTGATGTGAGTAAGACCTTTAAACAGGTCAACATCTACAAGGCTGCAGGGCCAGATGGATTACCAGGATGTGTACTCAACTGGCAAGTGTCTTCACTGACATTTTTAACATGTCTCTTACCGAGTCTGTAATACCTACATGTTTCAAGCAGACCGGCATATTCCCTGTGCCCACGAACGCTATGGTAACCTGCCTAAATGTCTACAGAACCGTAGCACTCACGTCTGTAGCCATGAAGTGCTTTGAAAGGCTGGTCATGGCTCACATCAACACCATCATCCCCGAAACCCTAGACCCACTCCAATTCGCCTACCGCCCCAAAAGATCCAAAGATGATGCAATCTCTATTTCACTCCACACTGCCCTTTCTCATCTGGACAAAAGGAACACCTACGTGAGAATGCTGTTCATTGACTACAGCTCAGCGTTCAACACCAGAGTGCCCTCAAAGCTCATCACTAAGCTAAAGACCCTGGGACTAAACACCTCCCTCTGCAACTGCCTCCTGGACTTCCTGACGTGCCGCCCCCAGGTGGTAAGGGTAGGCAACAGCACATCTGCCACACTGATCCTCAACACGGGGGCCCCTCAGGGGTGCGTGCTTAGTCTCCTCCTGTACTCCCTGTTTACGCACGACTGCGTAAACAGGGATAATTAAGTTTGCTGGCGACACAATAGTGGTAGGCCTGATCACCGACAACGGTGAGACTTCAGGGAGGAGGTCAGAGACCTGGCCGTGTGGTGCCAAGACAACAACCTCTCCCTCAACGTGATCAAGACAAAGGAGCTGATCATGGACTATGGGAAAAGGAGGGCCGAGCACGCCCCCATTCTCATCAATGGCGCTGTAGTGAAACAGGTCGAGAGAGTTCCTCTGTGTTCACATCACCAACAAACTATCATGGTCTGAACACAGCAAGACAGTCGTCAAGAGGGCATGACAACGCTTATTCTCTCTCAGGTGATTTGGCATGGGTAAACAGCTCCTCAAAAAGTTCTACAGCTGCACCATCGAGAGCATCCTGACTGGTCGTATCCCCCTTGGTATGGCAACTGCTCGGCATCTGACCGCAAGGCGATACAGAGGGTAGTGCGTATGGCCCAGTACATCACTGGGGCCAAGCTTCCAGCCATCCAGAGCCTCTATACTAGGCAGTGTCAGAGGAAGGCCCTAAAAATGTGCAAAGACTCCAGCCACCCTAGTCATTGGGCGGCAGCGTAGCCTAGTGGTTAGAGCATTGGACTAGCAATTGAAAGGTTGCAAGATCGAATCCCTGAGCTGACAAGGTACAAATCTATTGTTCTGCCCCTGAACAAGGCAGATAACCCATTGTTCCTAGGCCGTCATTGAAAATAAGAATTTGTCCCTGTGGCTCAGTTGGTAGAGCATGGTGTTAGCAACGCCAGGGTTGTGGGTTCGATTCCCACGGGGGGCCAGTACAACAAATGCATGAAATGAAATGAAATGTATGCATTCACTACTGTAAGTCGCTCTGGATAAGAGCATCTGCTAAATGACTAAAATGTAGAAAATGTAAAATGTTCCTAACTGACTTGTCTAGTTAAATAAAGGTAATAAAAGAAATAGACTGTTCTCTCTGCTACCGCAGGGCAAGTGGTAGCAGAGCGCTATGTCTAGGTCCAAAAGGCTCCTTACCAGTTTCTACCCCCAGACCATAATTATGGCTGTTGCAGTGACCATATTACCGCCACAACGCGGTCATGAGTCATGAAGGGAGTCAAATTCCATGTGACCATTTAGTCACGGTAATTAGGTTTCTCCAAGCTCTGATGCTGTTGATGGTCATTAGTAGCCTACCAAACTTGTTAACTGCCTGGTACTCAGCACTCTATTGTCCCTCTAATCACTCTGACATCAATGGAAATGTAATTGAAAATCTAATCAAACACTTCATGAGAGCCAATGAGCTCATGTTGCGCAACATTTCTATAAGCTATGCAATTGTGTGAGAAATGGCCTCTATTTAAAAGTGGAGGATCCTGTCAGCTTTCTATAAGCTAAGCCTAATATATTATTTCTCAACTTTCCTAATATTAGGCACATTGCTTATCTTTACAACAGGAGTACCTGGCTGGCATGAAAATGAACCATGGGAAAGCGTCCTCCATTCGCTATTTAAGTGCATAGATGACACATTTTTTCCCGCTGCCCCTGTTTGGAGACAGGTGCATGATAATAGTCCATTCTAAATCAAAACAAATTTCACACATATATATATTATTTAGTTTAAGTAAAGACAAGTTTAAGTCAAGAATAGTCTGATGGGTGACAATATTTGAATCATAGTCGCACACCTCATGTAGCTGTAATGGGTGCGTGTCGGTGGCAGGAAGTCAGGCGCAGGAAAACGAACTTGGTATGAACGTAGTCGTTTAATAAGTGCTCATAAAACTCCAAAACCAAAATGTACAAAAAATTATATAAGTGGGTACAAAACCCGTCGCGCACCGACAAATGACTTGCACAAACATACAATAAAACAATCTCCGACAAGGACATGAGGGGAAACCAATGGAAAATGAAAAATGGATCAGTGATGGCTAGAAGGTCGGTGACGTCGACCACCGAACACCGCCCGAACAAGGAGAGGGACTGACTTCGGCGGAAGTCGTGACAGTACCCCCCCCCCCGACGCGCGGCTCCAGCTGCGCATCGGCACCGACCTGGAGGGCGAGGTGCAGGGCGATCCGGATGGAGACGGTGGAAATCTTGCAGCATAGAAGGGTCCAACACGTCCTCCACCGGAACCCAGCATCTCTCCTCCGGACCATACCCCTCCCAGTCCATGAGGTACTGAAGGCCCCTCGCCCGATGTCTCGAATCCAGTATGGAACGAACAGAGTATGCTGGGGCCCCCTCGATGGCCAGAGGGGGCGGAGGAACCTCTCCCACACCTCAGACTCCTGGAGTGGGCCAGCCACCACAGGCCTGAGGAGAGACACATGGAACGAGGGGTTAATGCGGTAATCGGGGGGAAGCTGTAACATACCTTGTTCACTCTCCTCAGGACTTTAAATGGCCCCACAAACCGCGGACCCAGCTTCCGACAGGGCAGGCGGAGGGGCAGGTTTCGGGTCGACAGCCAGACCCGGCACCGGGGCCTCACGGCGGTGACGGTCTGCGCCAACTTTCTGGTGCAGTACGGCGCGCTGAAGATGGACATGGGCGGCGTCACATGTTTCCTCCGTGCGCCGGAACCAGTCGTCCACCGCAGGAGCCTTGGTCGGACTCTGATGCCAAGGAGCCTGAACCGGCTGATACCCCAATACACACGGGAAGGGAGAAAGGTTAGTAGAGGAGTGGCGGAGCGAGTTCTGGGCCATCTCTGCCCAGAGAATGAAAGCTGCCCACTCCCCCGGCCGGGCCTGGCAATAAGACCTCAGAAACCTACCCATATCCTGGTTCACTCTCTCCACCTGCCCGTTACTCTCGGGGTGAAAACCTGAGGTAAGGCTGACCGAGACCCCCAGACGTTCCATGAATGCCCTCCAGACCCTCAACGTGAACTGGGGACCCCGATCAGACACTATATCCTCTGTCCGCCTCAGCTGACCACTGCAAGCGCACCGGGCCCCCCTTCAGCAGTGAGGTAATGGGAGCCGCCGCCTTACCAAAACCCTGGATAAACCTCCGGTATTAGTTGGCAAACCCTAAGAACCGCTGCACCTCCTTTACCGTGGTGGGAGTCGGCCAATTACACACGGCTGCAATGTGGTCACTCTCCATCTCCACCCCTGAAGTGGAAATATGATACCCTAGGAAGGAGACGGACTGTTGGAAGAACAGGCATTTCTCAGCCTTGACGTACAGGTCATGCTCTAACAGGCAACCAAGCACTCTGTGCAAAAGGGACACATGCTCAGCACGTGTAGTGGAGTATATCAAAATGTCATCAATATACACCACTACACCCTGCCTGTGCAGGTCCCTGAAAATCTTGTCTACAAAGGCTTGGAAGACTGATGGTGCATTCATCAACCCGTACGGCATGACGAGGTACTCATAGTGCCCAGAGGTGGTACTGAAAGCCGCCTCCCTCTCGGATACGCACCAGGTTGTAAGCGCTCCTGAGATCTAGTTTGGTGAAGAAGCGCGCCCCGTGCATTGACTCTATCGCTGTGGCTATGAGCGGTAGCGGGTAACTATACCTCACAGTGATCTGATTCAGACCCCGATAGTCAATACACGGGCGCAGACCTCCCTCCTTCTTCACAAAAAAGAAACTCGAGGAGGCGGGTGAAGTGGAGCACCGAATGTACCCCTGACGCAGGGATTCGGAGACATATGTTTCCATAGCCTCCGTCTCCGCCTGTGAGAGGGGATACATGTGACTCCTGGGAAGTGCAGCGTCTACCAGCAGGTCTATCGCACAGTCGCCCTGTCGATGAGGTGGTAATTGAGTTGCCTTCTCCAAAGCCAAATCGGCATATCAGAGGGAATGCGCACGGTGGAGACCTGGTCTGGACTCTCCACCGTAGTAGCACCAACGGAAACCCCTAAACACCTACCTGAGCACTCTCGCGACCACCCCGTGAGAGCCCTCTGTGGCCAAGTAACAGTGGGGTTATGACAAGCTAACCAGGGTAGGCCTAGCACCACGGGAAACGCAGGAGAGTCAATGAGGACGAGACTAATTCTCTCCGTATGACCCCCCTGCGTCACCATGCCCAAAGGTGCGGTGACCTCCCTAATCAACCCTGACCCTAATGGTCAACTATCTAAGGCGTGAACGGGGAAGGGCACATCCACGGGAACGATGGGGATCCCTAAACTATAGGCTAAAGCTCTATTAATAAAATTCCCAGCCGCGCCTGAATCGACGAGTGCCTTATGCTGGGAATGTGGGGAAAACTCAGAGAACGTGACAGACAAACATATGAACAACAGAGGACTCTGGGTGAGAGAGGTGCCGGCCCCCTAAGGGGTGATGCCAGAGTGCCCTGCCTGCTGCCTCGCTTCCCAGAGGAACCAACCCGGCACAGACCAGCAGTGTGACCTCTGCGGCCACAGATGGTACACGAGCATGAACCCCCTCCGGACTCCCTGCGCACCGCCCCTCCCAGCTCCATAGGTATCGGAGCGGGAGTGCGGGAGGATGGAACCACCAGACCCCGATCTGAACGTCCGCGAGTAGCCAGCAGGTTGTCCAGCCGGATGGACAGGTCCACCAGCTGGTCAAACATGAGGGTGGTGTCTCTGCAGGCCAGCCCCCGACGGACTTCCTCGCGCAGGCTGCAGCGGAATGGTCGATCAGGGCCCTGTTGTTCCATCCTGCGCCGGCAGCCAGGGTCCTAAACTCCAGGGTGAAATCCTGGGCGCTCCTCGTCTCCTGCCTCAGATTGTAGAGGAGCTCACCTGGTCCAACGCTGCATCTCCCTCTCTCCACATGGCGTTGGCCCACTCCAGGGCTCTCACGGTGAGGCACGAGACAAGGGCGGACACCCTCTCATGGTCCGATGGAGCCGGGTGGACGGTGGCCAGATAGAGGTCTAACTGCAACAAGAACCTCTGGCAGTTCGCAGCCCTCCCGTCGTATTCCTGGGGCAAGGAGAGATGGAATCCACTGGGTTCAGGCGGGAAAGGGGAGCTCGGGAGACCCCGGTTGTGCTGGTGGAGGCGCTGGAAGAACTCCCTGTCTCTCCCAGCGGTCCATTTTCTGGACAACGCGATCCATGGCGGCGCCAAGATGATGAGCATAACTGCATGTTCCTGGACGCGCTCCTCCACCTCAATGGCCGGGGTACCTTCTCCTGCTGACTCCATAGTTATGGTCGGAGATTCTGTAATGGGTGCGTGTCGGTGGCAGGGAAGTCAGGCGCAGGGAAACGAACTTGGTATAAACGGAGTCGTTTAATAAGTGCTCATAAAACTCCAAAACCAAAATATACAAAATATAATATAAGTGGGTAGCGCACTGACAAATGACCTGCACAAACATACAATAAAACAATCTCCGACAAGGACTTGAGGGGAAACAGAGGGTTAAATACACAACATGTAATTGATGGGATTGGAACCAGGTGTGAAGGAAGACAAGACAAAACCAATGAAAAATGGATCAGTGATGGCTAGAAGGTCGGTGAGGTCGAACGCCAAACACCGCCCGAACAAGGAGAGGGACCGACTTCGGCGGAAGTCATGACGGTAGCCTAGCCCCTAGGTCTATATGTTTTGATAAGGTTTGAAGCACAGCTGAAGTGGTCAAATAACTAATTAAATTAAGCACATTAATCTGCTTTACAAGGGGTGTAGAGCCTAACTGGCATATGTAAGCAGCACGTGAGTTTCAAATTTGGGAAAATAATTTTCACCATAAAAATTCACCTTTATAATAAAAGCATTACATCCATAATCAAATTTGCGGTCTGTTTTGATAATGGTGTTTTCCCACTGATGGAACATTCGCGCTTATAGCCTACTGCCATGTGCGCATTTCTGCGTTCATAATGTGAAGAAATAGCATAATAGATTATCAACATTTCAAGCTAAACATTCTGATCTGTTGCGTCAGCCACATTGCGTAACAATGTTTTTTTGATGCTAGTGGTTGTATTAATTTGGTATCTATCATATCCCCAATTGTCCCAGACTATGTTTGGAATATTCATTTCTCGCACAGAATAGAATAGGTCAACGTTTGTACTATGGGGGATAGTAAATTGACATAGGCTAGTGCTTTTGCTGTTTGTTAGGCCTACTCATCTTGTTGGCTGACGAAAAGTACCTGTTGACAGTTCTTCCAATATCTTCAATATGCACCTCAGAACTGGATAAGAACGAGCGCAGTTACGTCCCCGATGAGTCTGTCTTCACTTGTAGCCTGTGAGAGGTCAGTCAATACGGAACATTTCAAGAACTTTGAAAGTTTCTTCAAGTGCAGTTGCAAAAACCATTAAGCACTATGATGAAACTGGCTCTCATGAGGACCGCCACAGGAAAGGAAGACCCAGAGTTACCTCTGCAGAGGATAAGTTCATTAGAGTTAACTGCACCTCAAATTGCAGCCCAAATAAATTCTTTACAGAGTTCAAGTAAAAGACACATCTCAACATCAACTGTTCAGAGGAGACTGTGTGAATCAGGCATTCATGGTCGAATTGCTGCAAAGAAACCACTACTAAAGGACACCAATATGAAGAAGAGACTTGCTTGGGCCAAGAAACACGAGCAATGGACATTAGACCGGTGGAAATCTGTCCTTTGGTCTGATGAGTTGATATTTGAGATTTTTGGTTCCATCCACTGTGTCTTTGTGAGACGTGGAGTAGGTGAACGCATGTGTAGTTCCCACCGTGAAGCATGGAGGAGGAGGTGTGACGGTGTGGGGGTGCTTTGCTGGTGACACTGTCTGTGATTTATTTAGAATTCAAGGCACAGTTAACCAGCATGGCTACCACTGCATTCTGCAGCGATATGCCATCCCATATGGTTTACGCCATCCCATATGATTTGCGTTATCATTCGTTTTTCAACAGCACAATGACCCAACACACCCCCTGGCTGTGTAATGGATATTTGACCATGAAGGAGAGTGATGGAGTGCTGCATCAGATGACCTGGCCTCCACAATCACCCGACCTCAACCAAATTGAGATGGTTTGGAATGAGTTGGACCGGAGAGTGAAGGAAAAGCAGCCAACAAGTGCTCAGCATATGTGGGAACTCCTTCAAGACTGTTGGAAAAGCATTCCAGGTGAAGCTGGTTGAGAGAATGCCAAGAGTGTGCAAAGCTGTTATCAAGGCAAATGGTGGCTACTTTGAAGAATCTGAAATATATAAAATAACACATATGGAATCATGTAGTAACCAAAAAAGTGTTAACACTTTTTGGTTACTACATGATTCCATATGTGTTATTTCATAGTTTGATGTCAACACTATTATTCTACAATGTAGAAAATAGTAAAACTAAAGAAAAAGTAGGTGTATCCAAACTTTTGGCTGGTACTGTATTGCATTGTTTTAATCAGCAGTTGTCACAAAGTGCTTATACAGTAACCTGGCCTACACCAGAGGAACCCGGAACATACAGGGCACCACTGCTTCTGTCATCACTTTCACCCGGTGTGATGTCATATCCTGTTCCTGTTTAGGCACCTGGACACCTGAGTGCAGATTGGGCTCTCCCATCAACATATGGCTCCTGCTGCTCCTGCCGGAAATACACACAGGTACTCAGACACGCTATTAGGAATGTTCCCCTATTTACATGTTTGTTGTGTGTCAGAGTTGAGGGATGATAAGCTAGTGTTTGAGAAGAGGCATCTGGTGTGGGAGGAGGACATGCAGTTCCTGGACAGAAAGGGGACATATAAGTATTTCCCTACACCCTACCATTAGCCCCTACTCTCACCTAGCCCCTTACTCTTAAACCACTATCCCCTAAGTTTCCAACATTGATATGGTCTATAACCAACAGTCACAATACCAGAGCAAGTGTTATGTCTTGTAAAATCCCAAAAGGAAACAGTACTGCGAGGAGCATGTTTTTCCATACAGGCATTTGTCTATGGAATAGCCTTCCGTTGGAGATCAAGCAAATAAATAGTAACAATAGCTTTAAAAAGCAGGCAAAGGTTTTCATTTGGACAAGGTTGTTTCAGTAAGGAAAACAACTCCACTGCCCCTTGTGCCCCGTACCCCTGGTCAGGTGTATTTATTTGAAGGATCGGTATGATGTGCAATTAATAGATTGTTTTAAGGTTAGGGAGAAGTGCAGTGAATACTGGCACTTTTTAGGATGTCAATATAAATGAATGTACACTGCTCAAAAAAATAAAGGGAACACTTAAACAACACAATGTAACTCCAAGTCAATCACTCTTCTGTGAAATCAAACTGTCCACTTAGGAAGCAACACTGATTGACAATAAATTTCACATGCTGTTGTGCAAATGGAATAGACAACAGGTGGAAATTATAGGCAATTAGCAAGACACCCCCAATAAAGGAGTGGTTCTGCAGTTGGGGACCACAGACCACTTCTCAGTTCCTATGCTTCCTGGCTGATGTTTTGGTCACTTTTGAATGCTGGCGGTGCTTTCACTCTAGTGGTAGCATGAGACGGAGTCTACAACCCACACAAGTGGCACAGGTAGTGCAGCTCATCCAGGATGCCACATCAATGCGAGCTGTGGCAAGAAGGTTTGCTGTGTCTTTCAGCGTAGTGTCCAGAGCATGGAGGCGCTACCAGGAGACAGGCCAGTACATCAGGAAACGTGGAGGAGGCCGTAGGAGGGCAACAACCCAGCAGCAGGACCGCTACCTCCGCCTTTGTGCAAGGAGGAGCACTGCCAGAGCCCTGCAAAATGACCTCCAGCAGGCCACAAATGTGCATGTGTCTGCTCAAAC
This sequence comes from Salmo trutta, assembly GCF_901001165.1. Classification (NCBI taxonomy): domain Eukaryota; kingdom Metazoa; phylum Chordata; class Actinopteri; order Salmoniformes; family Salmonidae; genus Salmo; species Salmo trutta. The sequence goes on from NC_042988.1 coordinate 2,466,539, forward strand.
GGTCAGAAACAGACTCCATGAGGGTGGTATGAGGGCCCGACGTCCACAGGTGGGGGTTGTGCTTACAGCCCAACACCATGCAGGACGTTTGGCATTTGCCAGAGAACACCAAGATTGGCAAATTCGCCACTGGTGCCCTGTGCTCTTCACAGATGAAAGCAGGTTCACACTGAGCACGTGACAGACGTGACAGAGTCTGGAGACGCCGTGGAGAACGTTCTGCTGCCTGCAACATCCTCCAGCATGACCGGTTTGGCAGTGGGTCAGTCATGGTTTGGGGTGGCATTTCTTTGGGGGGCCGCACAGCCCTCCATGTGCTCGCCAGAGGTAGCCTGACTGCCATTAGGTACCGAGATGAGATCCTCAGACCCCTTGTGAGACCATATGCTGGTGCGATTGGCCCTAGGTTCCTCCTAATGCAAGACAATGCTAGACCTCATGCGGCTGGAGTGTGTCAGCAGTTCCTGCAAGAGGAAGGCATTGATGCTATGGACTGGCCCGCCCGTTCCCCAGACCTGAATCCAATTGAGCACATCTGGGACATCATGTCTCGCTCCATCCACCAACGCCACGTTGCACCACAGACTGTCCAGGAGTTGGCGGATGCTTTAGTCCAGGTCTGGGAGGAGATCCCTCAGGAGACCATCCGCCACCTCATCAGGAGCATGCCCAGGCGTTGTAGGGAGGTCATACAGGCACGTGGAGGCCACACACACTACTGAGCCTCATTTTGACTTGTTTTAAGGACATTACATCAAAGTTGGATCAGCCTGTAGTGTGGTTTTCCACTTTAATTTTGAGTGTGACTCCAAATCCAGACCTCCATGGGTTGATAAATTGGATTTCCATTGATTATTTTTGTGTGATTTTGTTGTCAGCACATTCAACTATGTAAAGAAAAAAGTATTTCATAAGATTATTTCTTTCATTCAGATCTAGGATGTGTTGTTTAAGTGTTCCCTTTATTTTTTTGAGCAGTATATTTATTGTTGTTTGTAATTTTGTCTTGTCTTTTATTCATTATGTGTTATTGTTTTTACCATCGAGGACCACTTTGGAATAAGCGTTTTAATTAATACTTTCAAGTGATATCCTCTGTGTCCACATTGTGCATTTTGTTGTATATGTCTGTTGCCCAAAATAAATTCAATTAAAAAAAAATATACATATAATCTCATTAGTGTTATGTTGCACATTTGATTTCATAACTGAAAGAGCCTACATTTCTTATTGTCCTCTTACTGTTTAGGGGTCTGAGCAAGAGTACAAGTACATCAGAGTGTCTAGTTTGAGAAACAGACCCCTCACAAGTCATCCAATTTGTAAGTCGCTCTGGATAAGAGCGTCTGCTAAATGACTTAAATGTAAATGTAATCAACTGCAGCTTCATTACAGTACCCGCAAAACACCAGTCTCAACGTCAACAGTGAAGTGTTGACTATGGGATGCTGGCCTTCTTAGTAGAGTTGCAAAGAAAAAGCCATATTTCAGACTGGCCAATAAAAAGAAAAGATTAATATGAGCAAAAGACACTGAAAAGAGTAACTCTGCCTAAAAGGCCAGCATCCCGAAGTCGTCTCTTCACTTCACTGTTGACGTTGATGGTTGCTGATAATGGGCCTTTGTAGATATTCCATTCAAAATCTGCTGTTTCCAGCTACAATAGTCATTTACAACATTAACAATGTCTACACTGTGTTTCTGATCAATCTGATGTTATTTTAATGGACAAAAATTGTGCTTTTCTTTCAAAAACAAGGACATTTCTAAGTGACCCAAACTTTTGAACGGTAGTGTATATTTTTAATAACTGATAGTATGCACTCATATATACAATTATATTATAATTATACAATTTGTTGTTGAAATCTTACAATAAATTGAAAACCCAAATCAGGGTGGGGGTCTATTCCCTTTCAATTCCAGTCAATTCAGGAAGTACACTGAAATTCCAATTCCAATTATTTTCAATGCTTTGAAATGAGGAATTTTTAATTTTTTTTGATAGATTAAAAAAAGAAAAAATAGTTTGGAGTATCTTCATCCATTGTCCAACTGTTGCATTTATTATAATTGTTTTTAAAACCTTTTAAAAATGTTGATGACTGTTGCTCGGGGACTGAGTGTAATTGTGAATGCTCTTAGTGATGATTAATTGAAGGCCTCTGGTATTTGGTCTCTGATGGACCCGGACATTGGTCAGACAACATGATGCATTAGTTAATTTACAATAGATGGAGAGAAAGGAAGTGTGTGTTTGTCATATCAAATCAAACTGTATTTGTCACATGCTTTGTAAACAACAGTGAAATACTTACTTTCTGGTTATTTCCTGATGATGCAGAGTTAAAGATAAAAAAATATATATAGAAATGTGTGTGTGTGTGTCTGTGTGTGAGAGGGAGAGAGAGAGGGCGAGAGAACAAGGAGGTAAGGGATACAGAACACGAAAGGTTGGAGAGGAGCAAATAGAGGGACTCAAACTGAGCTGGCATCGAAATTAAAGGAACTAACAGCCAGTCAACAGGGTAAGTTAACTCTACTTTAAAACTACTTAAAACTCTACTTGCATTTCCGTCTTTGCCTTCACAGCAACTTTTTTCTTCTTAGCATTTGTCGCTCACCCTCAATCTCAGCTGTATTTTTCTCTCTTTTTGCCTTTCTGTGTCGGGTTACTTATTTTTCTACTCTTTCTTTCTTAATATTTTTCTGTCACTTCTTGCTAACAAATTGTTCCTCTCCATCTTTTCCTCTCTTGTTCTTACGTCTATCTATCTAGCTAGTCCTTTTGTCTTTTTTTTTTCTTTCTCTCTCTCACAAACTGACTTGTCTCCCCATCGTGTAGCTCCTCTCTACTCTGTACTCCTCCTCTGTAGCAGAAGGATGCGCCTCCTTGGTCTCCCTGTCCTGGCCCTGCTCCCTCTGCCATCCCTGTGTGAGCATTTGGGAACCGCAGTCTGTGTGGCATCCAGCTGGTCGAAGCTCTGCTGTTGGTCTGTGGAGAGAAGGGGCTGTTCTACCAGCCTGAGAGATGGGTCAGAGAGGACAACATAGGCCTGCGTATGTGTCTCTGTTGTGTGTGTCTATAGGTGCCTGTTTCTGTGTAACTGGGTAGCCTGTTTTCATCCCAAACAGGTATCATCCAGTGGAAGCTGGTGGGAGGAGCTATAGGAGTATGGACTCATTTTAATGGCTGGAATGGACTTAATGGAACAGTATCAAACACATCAAACATATAGAAATCACATGTTTGACTCCGTTCCATTAATTCCATTACAGCCATTACAATGAGCCCATCCTACTATAGCTCCTCCCACCAGCCTCCACTGGCATCATGATGAGGGACATAGCCCATTTCCAAATGGAAACCAGGGTGATGCTGGAGAATGAAGAGAGAGAGAGATCAGGACCATGGACTGTTAAAGAGGGGCTACTGAAACTACTATGACCTGGAAAACTACTGCAATACTTAGGAAAGCTCTTGCTGTGCTAGGCCAACAAGCAAAGATCTGGGGAACCACAAAACTACAACACTTTGAGACAGATTTAGCATGGGTTTACACCAGTGCAAAGTTTTCACATTTTCTGAAGTATATACACTAAAAGGATATGGGTCAACATATGAGGATAAAAAGTTTGAAAGACAATTCACACGTAAACAATAAAATACTGTATTTTATTTAACTAGGCAAGTCAGTTAAGCACAAATTCTTATTTACAATGACAGCCTACACCGGCCAAACCCGGACGACGCTGGGCCAATTGTGTGCCATCCTATGGGACTCTCAATCACGGCCGGTTGTGATACAGCCTGGATTCGAACCAGCCTCAAGCACTGAAATGCAGTGTCTTAGACCGCTGCAATTATTTGTTATAAAAAAGGCATGATATTCAGTCATCGAAGGGTGAAAAAATATCATCTTCAGTATTTAATACACGTCTACATGTATTGGCGGGAAAAGTATTTATTTTGTGCAGGATCTTTGAAATAGCATTTGGAAGGTTGTCATACCCAAAATCAGCCCGATCAATGAAAAACGTAATTTCCCGTCGGCCCTTGTTGACCGGTTTCAAGTGAAGGGAAGTAAAATGTCGGCGATGGATGGGATGGGCCTTTTATTGTGCTTTTGAAAGAACAATATCTCAACCTTTAATACTGTATTTTAAACGTAAATTGCATGTTTTAGAAAATAAAGGGTAGTTGAAGATTGTGGATTTACACGGACAAAACATATAACTGGATCTAAGGTAATTAGCGCATGTATTTGACTGGTGTAGCTAGGAGGTGAGCTAACATTAGCATTCCTGGCCAGCTAGCTAGTAACGTTACTGCAATTTCTGGCAGGTCTGGCTAGCTAGCTACGAATCTATCCCATTGAAAACATGTGGCGATTGTAACTAGTTTTCAGTGATCAAGTGTATTTACTAGTTAAGTTAGTTGATGTAGTGTGTCAGCCTAGTCAACTGACTATAGTGCGGCCTGATTCAGGTATTTTGCAACATCTAACGTTAACTAGCCACTGCCATTTATAACTAATGCAATGGCTAATTAGATAGTTAGCTCGCATTAGTTAGCTTTCTCGTTCGCTGGCTGCAGTTTTCATTATAGATCTGTGGTCTTATTAGCCAGCTAGCATTACCTAGTTACGACCCAATCACTGAATGTCATGATCGTCCATCTTTCGTGTTTTTTCGCAGGAAACTGTGAAATTAGCTAAACGGCTAACCCCGATCAGTAATGATAGCTTGATGTCGAGACTAGCTAGACTACAATTTCACTATTGTTTTCACATAGATGGGCATAGAGGAAGACACTGATGGAGACAGCATGAATCCCAGAAACAAAGGATTGTGCTGTAACTGTGCTTCCTCAAATTAATTGAGGGGTACCGTAGAAGTTGAGGGTTTTGGTTCAATAATTTTTTTTTATGGTCATGCTGCAACTGATTTGAATTGAGGAATGCTTACATTTATTCACTGTCTACATTTTCTAATATACCTGAAGTGATAAGCGATGTGGCACGGGGGGGTTGTCACACACTACACTACAAAATTCTTCAAAACAAAATTTGATTTGCCTTATGTGTCTTCAGACAGAGAAAGACTCCAGCGAAGAGGAGACAGATAAGGATGAAAAAGGAGTAGGACGAGGTTGAGGTGTTACCAAGGTGATAGGGAGAGCCCAGATGACGAGCCTAGCGAGCTGGTGAGTGTGATTGTGTGTGTGTGTGTGTGTGTGTGTGGTTTTTTTTAAAGCCCTTCCACTGACTGTAGCAGCTATTAATGTGTGTGTCGTCCCTTCATATAGGGAGCTGTCATTACTGCAACCCCAGAAACGCTTCCCTGCCTGGTCTATCTTCACTACTCTCCACAGCATCTCCTTGACAGGTAACGCTACATTACTTTTAAAATCTTTCCTGTAATTTTTTGTCTTGCCAACATAGTGGTGTGCACTCTAAACGATGTGGCAGAGACGGGGGTCACACGCTATAAAATTCTTCCCTTGGTCGTGAGGATTCGCAATACCACCCTGTCTCGCGAAAACAATTATGTAATTAGATTAGCTAGAATGAGCTGTGGCTCAGAGCCGCCGCATAAACGTTTTCAGTCAGACATTCACGCATGCCATGCAGAGTTGAAATATCAAGCCAATACATTTTGAATTGAATAACATTGCTTGTCAACTTCAGAGCTGTGACGATATTACGCTTTGGTTAAAGGCAAGTACAAATGCATTCAAGTAGTATTCATCGCTCTTGTTTAAGAGTACACATTCTGGCAGATGCGATACATCATCATCACTGGTAGGATATCATTGGCTATTGCTGATCACCGCTCTCAAAACTTGTCGTTAAACATCTCACACTACAAGAGCATTGCAGATTTTTTTTTAAATATCGGGACGTCTCAAAGACGGGATCGGTAGCCCTCAGATTTCTTCTCTGACCCGCTCACATTAAACAAGCATCGGTGACAGCCATGTGCTCCGAGTAGGCAACAACATGTGTATTTTGTCTCCAATCTCAAACTTGTCAGGGACAGCTAAATTGGGGCCAAAATCATATGCCCGGCTAAAGAGAGGATGTCAGAGTGAAAAGTAAGCTGAAATGTATGGGAGAGTGAGACACCCAATATAATAAATGACATAACAGGGAATTTAGATGTGCCAGTTCCACTGTGCGTGGTCTCAGGAGTGATGTATTTGTATTCCAGTTCTGACCTTGAAGTGGAGTTGACAGCTGAGGTAAGAGTGGAAGGCTCGTCACTGCTCAGTATCTTGTCCACTGTCACCCCTGGTATAGGCAACAGGAAGTCAGGTAAATTATTGGTACCGACTCAAATACACACGTACAATACTCTTCTTCCCCCAAACACACACACTTCACAGATTGTGGACCCCAGGTGGTTGATTAAAGCCTAACATTTCTTGTCTCATCTTTCAGGGGTTCTCTTTTATCCCCGGCCCTCAGTATCCCTCCTCCACTCACAACCCCAGGCTCCAGGGAGTACTGACTGGACTGCAGCTTTCCCCAAGCCCAGCTCCCATCCTGGCCATGGATTTAACTCGAATCCCAGGCCTTAAAGGGATGCCTGCCGTCCCTCCTCCTCACGGGATCACAGAGACTGCCAAGAGCCCCCTGCCCTCCTCCACATCTCCCTCCTCTCCTTCCTCCTCTCCTGCCTCCCCACCTTCCTCTTCATCCTCCTCTCCTGGAGCTGTGGCAACCAGCTACCACAACGACATTCAGGAGGGAAGGGCCAACAGCGTGATGATGGGTGACGTAGTGTCCTCCACTTCCGCCTCCCTGGCTCCCCCCTCCTCTCACTCTGACCCCCCTTTCTCCTCCTCTGATCCCT